>NC_133332.1:201735781-202091352 GCF_042186555.1 Aquarana catesbeiana | reverse complement strand
AGAGGAGGGAGGGAGAGAGGAGGGAGAGGGAGGGGAGAGGGAGGGGAGAGAGAGAGGGAGGGGAGAGAGAGAGGGAGGGGAGAGAGAGAGAGAGAGAGAGAGAGAGAGAGAGAGAGAGAGAGAGAGAGAGAGAGAGAGAGAGAGAGAGAGAGAGAGAGAGAGAGAGAGAGAGAGAGAGAGAGAGAGAGAGGAGAGAGAGAGAGAGAGAGAGAGAGAGAGAGAGAGAGAGAGAGAGAGAGAGGAGAGAGGAGAGAGGAGAGGAGGAGGGAGGAGGAGAGAAAATGAGGCCGATTTTCAAACAAAAAAAAAAGACAAGACAGCACCAGACTATAAAGCCATATATTTCTAAACAAATTCTACACACAGCAATCAACTGTTTGAGATCTCCCAGATTTTAAGTGCTTTCTTTTGGTCACTGGAACTGCATGCATTTTTGTAATGCCAAACCGAAAACTAGGTGGTTTGAAGTTGACTCACAGCTGCTCTCGTCCACAATGAGCGTTACCTATTCTGCTCCTTCAACAGCCACAGTAGAAATCGCTTTTACATAGTAGGGTCCATCCCGCAGATAAGCACGCAGCCTCAGGTAATGTTGATTACCAAACACATCTGCTACGGTTTTTGAGTTCACCAGAGCTTTTACGAGTTCAAATTTGGTATCCTTTGAATCTTTGTCTGGGTCGACAGTTCTGTCTACAATATATTCTATAAATCCAGGGCTTTCAATCATCTGTTTCTGTGCCCAGGACTGGTTGGCAACGGCCTATGTGAAACAGAACAAATAATGAGATAACTTACAGTAAGACAGTATAAAAAGTACACTTGATTTCCATGTTGGTAGTGGGACAAGCTTTGGACAATATTTCTGCAAGCAGGGTGTAAACCCCACAAGGAGGTAGGTAAGCACCTGGGGGGTGCGTGTGCACATGTGTGCACTATGTACATTTTCTACCTTCCCTTGTACAAGCTGACATAGTGGCTAGACCAATAGGTGAAACCTTACCAATGTACACTATAATAGGTCCTTGTTTATGTTTTGAAACCACCGCCTGGCTGACTTTGCTGGCTAACCAACTGCTCTGCATCACGACAATATTTGTTTTTGTTTTTTCCCCCCTTCTATCTACTTGCTGCATGGAAGAGAAACATGGCATGACTAAGAGCTAAATGAAGACCACCGTCATTCTCATGGCTTTACTTAGTGGTGCTTCGGGGTAGAAATTGGCAGTGTTTTTTTTGGTGAACGGCACTATTTTTTGACCACTTGGCTACACTTTCATCTCATCTGGCTGAGAAAAAGCCCGTGGAGAACTCCAATGGCTAGATAGCATTTCCCAAAGATACATAAAAAGAAAATTCTTTCCAATGGGGTATATGCCTAATTTGGTAGTTAAAGTGTATCTATAGCTATTTTTTTTTAGGTTTGGATTGAGTAGGGAAAGGATAAAAACGCTGTCACTTCAGGGATACTTGGGCAGGTTGGATGTACTACTCCACTGAGATATCAAATACCTAAAATGTTAATGGTGCGACCCCACGCTTAGTATTCCTACGGACCATTACTGACGACTTTTTGTAGATTCATCCCCAGAATCATCTTTAGTGTCGGTTTTAGTCTCTTAAATAAACCCCCCCCCCTTTTTTTTTGTTTGTTTCTTTTTCTGGGTGTCACAATACATTTGATACATTTTGCTACTGTCATTACTTGGGCTGTATTGATGACTACGTTCTACTGAGAAAATGTGACATAAAACAAACAAATAAATAAACAGGCTAAATAAATATAAAAGGCTGTGGTGTATACAATCGTATATTCAATTGTGCTATAGCATGAATACTGTGTAGATCAGTAGAACATAGAATAGAAAAGTGGTAACTCCCATGTTGTCAAAATAAGGGGCAAGGATACACTGCAGCAAGCACCTAATTAACTGATCCTAGGCAGAAAAAATGTGAATGTGTACGTAATGGGGTTGCGCTGTGTGTGATATACAAATATGTCCCAAAAAAAAAGCTGAGGTGTATATAAAAGGATTAGCATGTGATAAGTGACCAATTGAGATCTAAGTAAGAAAATGTGACATAAAACAAACACATAAATAAACGGTCTGATAAAGTCCAAAGTGCACAACTGAGTGTGCAGTGAAAGTGAAGCAAAATTAAAAAACAATGATGATCCAGTAATAAAGTGATGAAGGAAAATATTCAATTCTACTGTAACAGTCTAAACAATATTCCACACAGATAATGAACCCCTCCACCGTGAACAGCAAATCAACCGGTGCCAAGCCAATCTTCTACAAGTGGCACCTCTGTGTGCACAAGTCTCTCAACTTATTGCCGTAAGGTATACAGCATAGAGCAGTGGTTCTCAACCCTCCTAGTGCCGTGACCCCTTGATAAAATTTCCCAAGTTGTGGGGACCCCTAACAGTAAAATTATTTTCGTTGGTCGCATTTGATGGCACAGTGGCGGCGTTTGATGGGCACAGTGGCGGCGTTTGATGGGCACAGTGGCGGCGTTTGATGGGCACAGTGGCGGCGTTTTAATGGTTGTTTTTTTCAGATTTTTTTCAGTTTGTTTGCACCCCCACTGGTTGGTTCCTCAAAAGTGGTTATTACGTGCCAGTGCTAGATACAAAGTGTATAGCATCCAAACACGTATCTAGCACTGGCACGGAATAACCACTTTTGAGGAACCAACTGGGAAGTTTATATAGTAATGATATATATTGTTCCATAATAAAAATTTTGTCATGTCAGCATTTACTTTGAAAAAATCTATGTCTTGATTGCCCTGGTGACACACAGTGCAAAATGCTTTTATAATTACTGTGTCTGAATTACCAAAAATCACAGGTGTTCTTCAGCTTCTGCAAGTGACGTTTCGTCGCCGCCCTTTTGGTACACTCGTCCGCTACAAGCGGACTTCAGTGGGTGTAAAAAGATGTCCGCTTGCCGACTTCTAAGTGTAGCCTTACTGCGGACGAGAGCACCAAGATGGCGGCAACGGAACGTCACTTCCGTGCGGTCTCTCCTCTCCAGGAAGTGACATCTCACTGGCTGAGATGGACAGACTCCGGCAGTAACTTCGGGTCCGTCTCGGCCAGCATTTGCGACCCCCTGGCGAATCGGCAATCGACCCCCAGGTTGAGAACCGCTGGCATAGAAGGAATTATAGATGATAATCTTCAAACGTCCTTTTGGTCAGATTGAAATGACCTTTACGATCATAGTCTCAGTGTGTAGGATTTAGATATAAAAGAGAAAACAGCCCATAGCGTGATCCCATATAGGAGGGTTGGTTGTAACACACATAATGAATTAACTCACTTTTTATAAACAATAACTGGCAATGCCGTTCGATGTTCAAATCCCTCAGCTAGTATCCTCGATGTAAAAAGGGGGGGGAGTATTTAGGCACAAAAGAGAAAGATGCCCATAATAAATTATTCCCAACGGGAACATTGAAAAAATAATACAACGCCATTGGTACATCTTTAAGTCTGACAAACTCCTTGAAGATATACTCCCAAAGAGACCTAAGTTTATATATAGAAGAGCCTCCACTCTTCGTGACTGACTCGGTTGAATTGATGATAGGCAACTCCTATCCTCATATTGATTAGTGGTTCCAAATTAATAATAACTACTGCAGTAGGGAACAGACACAAAAGATACGCTCAGCATCTTTCCAAATTACTGTTCTGCTTTATTATGACGCAATTGAAGGTTTTTATGCACATGATTACGTAGGTATCACATTAATATTACAATTGTAGGTTTATGGTAACAAGGGGCGTTACATAGGCAGGCTAATTCTAATCAGGACTCGAAAGAATGTAAACATTTACTGAAAACATTATTAGTGCCGTGTGCACAGTGAGGGCAGAGTGCAATACATACAAAATACAATACAATTATATACAGAACTTACAAATTTCCATTACAGTCTCCCCTCTTTTGATCAATATTTTGATCACTAACCATACCTGCTATCACCTTTAACCTGGAACCTCCACATGCTTAGGTGGAGGTAGTCCTGGCCAAAGAGGCAAAAAAAAACTCCATTGTGGAGAAAATAATAGCTGAGCAACTTTTTCATTACCAAATGACTTTTCATTGTGAAAAACAAATGATTGATAAGACATATTTACAGAGTACTGGCTGTACACTCCTGTGGCCAGAATGGCCTTCTAGCTGAATTGTGGACATGCTGACTTATCAGCATATGTAAACACAGACAATTCTACATAAAATGGAAGACGTACAAAAGACAAATATGACTTCAACATGGCTAAACTACTTTTCAAATATATATATATCCCTTACAATTAAAGTAATTGAATCAAAAAGTACCCTAGACTGTGATCACAAGAGGGAAACAAATCAAACACAGAGATTTCTTTAATTTAGTCATTTTTGCAGTGTCTGGTGTGGATCCAGGTGACTTTTCCTTCAAGTTTTGCAAAAACTGTACATGAAATAGATGCTGTATTGAGTCTCCAAACATTTCCTTATATATAAATGTCTCTTAACAATCCAAAAGTCACCTGGCTTTAGTTTTAGATCCTTCCAAACTTTTAGGATCTGGAATTAGGGAGAAAACACATAAATGAGTTTGTAAAAAACCTTAAAAGATCATCAGCATTCTCCGTGAGATCCGAATGGAGGACTTCAGCTGCTGAGACAAAATATAAGCAAGTGAGTAACACACTCCCAAACAAAATCTCATAGGGAGAGAGTCCAACATCCCCTTAGGGGCTTGATAAAATTTAAGAAAACATTCAGGCAAAAGTTTTCTAGTTTCTTACTTTACTTTGTCCGCTATATTGTAGACAGTAGGGGGTGTAAAAATAAAACCTCAAAACTTCTAGTAAGGACTCTCCTATAAAAAATGATTTCTTTTGTTATTCTCTGTACTTTCTGGCACTCTGTACTTACAAACTACTTCTGATAACACTTTTTACTGTGGCCTTTGCAGTAGCATTTGCCACTGGACATCCAAGAAACATGTCCATACAGACAAAATGCATACTCGTAAGATCCTAACTTGGGCATCTGGATATATCTTTTATGTAATCTCTGGGAGGGATGTTGAGCTTTTGGTAACACCTTTGGTAACAGGTAAAACAAGAAGTGGTATGTTATAAAAACAACTGTGGTGAACCCTGGCTCTATCCCACGCTCATTTACTAAGGCAGCCATAACTGCTTGTGACTGATGACACGGTCCATGTGTCAAGCTGAAGGGAAAAGAGTGGCTGGCAGACATAAATGATCACCTTTTCCAAAGTCCTGTTTCATAAGAAGTTGCCCCCTGTGGACCACTTGTTCTTCTCGTTCTGGGGTCCTTAAAGTTGAATTATTAATCCCAGCTATACTGGGCCAGAACTAGGGTGGAATCTGTGAGTTGCACAGACCCATCAAGTGTCCGGGGCTGTAAATGCAGCATCCTTAGAGTCACCTGGTCTGCTTCCATGTGTGAAAGTTAATATGGCTACCTCAGCAAGAACCTGGAAGGCTGAAAACAGCCGATCAAATTAACTTGGCATGCTTGGTTGGTTTACCTGCCGAAGTGAAAACAAACTTCTGGCCCTTTAAATGGAACCAAAAGCTCTCTATATCTCGACTATCTATATAAATATACACTCTTTTTATAGCTCACAGGCTTTACTAAAACATGGAGCTCTGCTTCTTGAGCTGGGGAAAAAAGGATCCAATGACTTTGAATACAGAGTATCCTTCTGGGTGATAAACTGCATCCTCAAATCTACAAAAAATTAAATATCTGGGTCTTCAGGGAGTGTGTCCTGCACTGGGCTCACAGCAGCTGATTCCTATGTCATCAATTTAACACATGCGTCTTTTCCTTTCTTTTGAATAAATGTACGCATTTTTCATTGTTAGATTTGTACATAAACAAACTCATATTTTAAACCTTTCATTAGACAAACATTTAGTTAGCTGTAAATTTGCTGCACAGAATGTCGGACCATTGACCAAAACAATATCTAACTTTGTCTAATAGCACCTTTGCATAAAAACTGCAGCTCTGATATATCGGGGTGAACCCTTCATTACTGGGTCCAGCTTGCATAAATATATTACAATGGCTTGTGTTCTATCACACTGTTTGTGTAAGAACTCCAGTTTCATGTTTCAAAAGACAACTTTTTCCTGGCAATATTATAATAAATGATAACAATACCCTGCGGTCATGCAGAGATGTCCATAAATCCAAAACTATTCTTCTGCTTATACCACGGCACTTAAAAGGAAAAGGGGCACATCATTTCACAATCCACACATTCTGCTTTGGATTTCAAAAATAAAAATAAATAAAAACAAAAGGACCAATCTGTATGATGGACCAGAAAGCATCAAAAACTATAAAACAACTGGCTGCAGGCGGCATCTATCCTAACAGGGTGTGTGGACTTGATGTGATGGGTCTGTTATATTTAAATTTTATTTAATATTACTCTTACATCATGGACCGCACATCAAGTTATTATCAAAAACCTTAAAATTTCATTTTTATAGAAGAACTTCTTATGTATTCCATCCATCTTGGCTTTGTTAAATATTATGACAGCTTTATTCAAAATAACAACCTCATCTTAATCTTTTTTTTCTCTCAATAAGGGCTTATTGTATAAATGTAAAATTACAAAATTGTTATCTTAATCTAAACTAATCCCATTTTTACAAATTTCCCCAATAACCTGGACTTCATTTCCAACCAAAGGTTGTCTAAACCAGTTTCAATATATCTATATTATTGTTAAAATTGTTAAACTCATATTAGAAATGAATACTCATTACTACTTAATTTTACTTAATTTCCCTTTTTTAAATGCACTGTTTCCACTATCAAAGGATATTCAATTTGTGTAATACACGGTTAAATGTAACCTTCATTTTACCATGTTTGGAAAACAGATTTAAAATAATTGTGATCACATTGTTTACCATTAGATTCGTTAACCTGGCACATTTTGTTATAAATGTTTTGTCTAAAAAACTGGAATTGGCATGATGTCCTTCCAGCTTATCACTAACCTCTCATCCCAGCCACATTTCTTTCATGAGAGCACAAAGGAGGGGGTCACATCTGCATACATGACACACACAAGCGATAGAACTAAAGGTCCCAGCATTCGCACACACACCAATATCTCTCTAAAATCGCTTACATTTTTCCCATTTGTACACAACACATGCATATCATTCTCTCACTTTCTTTTAACTCTTTAATATTTCCCTGCCTAAATTCTGCTTTCCTTATTTTGTTTAAATAACTTTTATATCTAGCTTCTATGATTCTATGATCAGATGGGGAGCCACAGTGCTCATCCCATCTTCCCTCTCTGACAACATATAAAGTATTCTGTTTTACCTCTCATTTCTCTGTTTCTGACTCTAATAGTTATAGTGCCTGACTCCAAATTCATCCCACAACTTAACATGAAAATGTCCCTTTCTGTCTAGTGTTAATGTCACCCTTGATCCATCCTGCTCACATTGATAACTGTTTCTTTAGCTATTTACTCTGCACGATTCTTAGTCCCTGTGGACCTTGGTAACCCAGTTACCCAATGTGGATCCCTGTCCACTCTAACCATTAATCTAGGGGCTCAGTATAGGCGGAACCGCACCTTTGGTTCATATGTAGCGCTCATCTTGCGCTGGGCATTTTTGAGGGTCTCTTACCCTTCATTCCCTTACTTAATTCAATGCCCATAATGACTGGCCAGTCTTCTCTCTTCTCTACTTGTGCCTATACCCTCTTGCCTCTAAACTACTTTATCTAGCAGATGTACTACATATACCTGTGAACAGTACTATTCTTCCCTTTCTTATTTATAACACTCCGATGGACAATAGACAGGGACAACATAACATATAACCACCAATCAATACAGTTCGATTAAGGGGAGTAAAATAGGTACCCTTTGTCCCGAAAATGCCTTACCGATCAAGGAAGTCTGATAACTCAAATGTAAGCAAAAGGCTTACCTCAGCCGGCTGATTATCAGAAATTCCCGGATCGTCTCAAGCTCCTCGTTTCAGATACTCAGGGTCACCTGGAATCCCCTCCTAAGGCAAAGCTCGCCATGCTGACTCGGTTGAATTGATGATAGGCAACTCCTATCCTCATATTGATTAGTGGTTCCAAATTAATAATAACTACTGCAGTAGGGAACAGACACAAAAGATACGCTCAGCATCTTTCCAAATTACTGTTCTGCTTTATTATGACGCAATTGAAGGTTTTTATGCACATGATTACGTAGGTATCACATTAATATTACAATTGTAGGTTTATGGTAACAAGGGGCGTTACATAGGCAGGCTAATTCTAATCAGGACTCGAAAGAATGTAAACATTTACTGAAAACATTGTTAGTGCCGTGTGCACAGTGAGGGCAGAGTGCAATACATACAAAATACAATACAATTATATACAGAACTTACAAATTTCCATTACAGTGACCAATTGGACAAAAGTGTGATTGATCCTCCAAAAAAAAGAGTTTTACATTCTTTATGGGCAAAGGCTTCTACCCTTGTAAAAGATTACGCATGCACCTGAACGAAACGTCCCAATGAAAAGAAGCTACAATTTCAATCCACCAGCAATGGCACCACCTATGACATAAAAGAATTTATAGGGTGCAACACTGAAGGAGCTGTGTACGCTTTAGAGTGTAGTTGCGGCCTACAGTACATTGGTCGCACAAAAAGATTGCTGAGAATACGTCTTAAAGAACACGTACAAAATATCTTAAACGATTATGACAAACACAGTGTGTCTAGACACTTTGCTAAATGCCATAAGAAAAATCCTACCCATTTAAAATTTTGGGGGATTGTGCCTTATACCAGACCTTGGCGGGGGGGTCACAAGGTAAGGACCCTAAACCAACTCAAATCTAAATGGATCTAACAGATGGATACTTTCGCACCTAATGGACTTAATATCGAATTCAATTTAAACTGTTTCATCAGTTATTTTTAAGTTGCTTATTCACATACATCCACCCCTCTCCCTCTAATATTTTAGGAGGAGTTATTCATCTTTGCACCATTTATCCCTGTTTTCGCTTTCCTTTATTTCCCCAATACATGCAATAGGCATGGTTCACCTTGCTCAAATTATCTGGTTTCTCTTGTATTTTATTTCATATTTTATATTTATTTTGAAGTTGCTCCTGGTATCTGAGGCTCCTGTAATTATTATTATTCCTATTCCCCCTTTTTTCAGTTTTTTAAAAATATAAAATTAAAAATCTTTTATGGGTTCCATCTAGCGTTCCATCCACATCTTTTTTAATGGATTGGACTATCTTGTCCCATATCTTCCTTTTTAGGATATTTTAATTGATTTCTATGTTCATGATTAATGAAACATTGTTTTCTAATTTTAATTTTATTTAGGTTTTTTCAATGATCTTTTTTTTATCATCTGTTTTTTTTTTTTTTTTATTTATGTGTCCCGGTTGACAGTGGACCTTATGGTAATTACCATTTTCATGAGTTCGCAGCATTTACTTCTTTTTCTTTTTTAAATATTTGGTCTGTCAATTCATTCGTTCGTACCACTGTGGACTTTGTGTCAATCACTATTCCCGTGTGGTGTGTACTTGCAGGTCTGCTGATTGCGTCTCCATGTTCACCATGCTATTAGAGCCCAGAACCAACGAAAAATGGCCGCCCTAGGCTTTCTTGTGGGAGACCAAGGCAAAATGGCCGACGCTATTTAGTCTAATAGCGGTCTTCGCAAAAATGGCCACCGGCCATTCAAGTAGACACACTATTTAAAGAGAGGAACTAGTACCTATTGTTAACCCCTGATGAAGTTACGTGATGTGACGATACGCGTGGGGATTGGAGCAATAGGTTTACCAGGAACTGACTACATACGAGCTCGGCGCTCGTGGATTACCGCTGTTTGCTATTTTTAAAAACGTGAATGTTTATTTTTTACTTTGCTTGTGTTATTAAATTATTCCCAACGGGATTAGACTATGGGCATCTTTCTCTTTTGTGCCTAAATACCCACCCCTCCCCCCCTTTTACATCGAGGATACTAGCGGAGGGATTTGAATATCAAACGGCATCACCTAAGTCTGGGATACAAGCTCATTGCTCGTGGATTGATGCCAGTTATTATATATAAAAGTGAGATCATTGATTATGTGAGTTACAACCAACCCTCCTATATGGGATCACGCTATGGGCTGTTTTCTCTTTTAGATCTAAATCCTACACACAGACTACGATTGTAAAGTTAATTTCACTCTGACCAAAAGGACGTTTAAAGATTATCATCTATAATTCCTTCTATGCTGTATACCTTACAAGTAAGGTGAGAGGCTTGTGCACACAGAGGTGCCACTTATAGAAGATTGGCTAGGCACCGGTTGATTTGCTGTTCACAGTGGAGGGATTCATTATCTGTGTGGAATATCGTTTAGATGTTATGCCCCGTACACACGGTCGGATTTTCCGATGGAAAATGTCCGATCGGAGCGTGTTGTCGGAAATTCCGACCGTGTGTGGGCTCCATCGGACATTTTCCATCGGATTTTCCGACACACAAAGTTGGAGAGCAGGGGATAAAACTTTCCGACAACAAAATCCGTTGTCGGAAATTCCGATCGTGTGTACACAAATCCGATGGACAAAGTGCCACGCATGCTCAGAATAAATAAAGAGATGAAAGCTATTGGCCACTGCCCCATTTATAGTCCCGACGTACGTGTTTTACGTCACCGCGTTCAGAACGATCGGATTTTCCGACAACTTTGTGTGACCGTGTGTATGCAAGACAAGTTTAAGCCAACATCCGTCTGAAAAAATCCTAGGATTTTGTTGTCGGAATGTCCAAAGTCCGACCGTGTGTACGCCCTATTACAGTGGAATTTAATAGTTTCCTTTACTGGATCATCATTGGTTTTTTTAATTTGGGTTCTCTTTCACTGCACACTCAGATGTACACTTTGAACTTTATCAGACCGTTTATTTATGTGTTTGTTTTATGTCACATTTTCTTACTTAGATCTCAATTGGTCACTTATCACATGTTAATCCTTTTATATACACCTCAGCTTTTTTTTTGGGACATATTTGTATATCACACACAGCGCAACGCCATTACGTACACATTCACAACTCAATATACCTTATTTTCCGCCACTTTTAGCCTCAGTGATAAGGGCCATTGGATCAAATAGAGAGAGTTTCCCTAGAAAACACATGGATAGTGTTATAAACCTGAAAAAAGGTCTAAACCCTTCCACACTATATCCAAAACTAATGATACAGTTTGGGCTTTCGGCTTTAAATATGAAGGGGCACTCACAGTTCAGAAATACCTCAGGGTTATTACTATTTCCTGTCAAACCTCTAGGATTTTCAGGCAAAGTTCAGTCTATGAAAAACATTATATGGACTCACAGTGAAAACCTTCAGTGCAGCACAGTGCAGTTCAGGGAAGGGCTGGGTGGCGATGCTGCGGAATAAATCCATTGGCTGGTTGGACAAGCAAGTAAACCAATTTTCTGACATGGCCAGAAGATCTTCGGTGTGGTGATCCTCCTGCAAGAGAAAAAGTGCATACTGCTATAACTGGCTGCTGTTACATCAACTTCCCTGCATACAGCTTGGCTGATGACCCCATGCAAGCAAAGCAAACATTTCATCGTCTGGAAGAATTTAATGTCTGTAGTGTGTCTCTATTCATTCCCCAGTATAGCATCAAAACAAGTTTTGCCAGTAAGCAGCTGTATTTCCCCTCCAGCATCTGTCTGTCCTACAACCATGCAGTTGCTGCTGTCCTCTTCTGAACTGCTCTAAACACAGTCATAGAGTACAATTTGGTAAATGGTATAAAATTTAGACTCTGACAGGTTACCTAATCTGGCTGGTAAAATGCTTTGTAGCCACTAGCCTACTGAGGGAATTTTGAACATTTTCACATACATTTTAAAGTCAGGATTTTTTTGCTAGAAAATTACTTACACCTCGCAAACGTTATATATTTTCTAAAAGCAAAAGGCCCTGGAGAATAAAATGGTGGCTGTTGCAATTTTTTGTGTTACATTATCTTTGCCCAGGTGTTAATCAAATGCAATTTTTCAGAAAAAAATACACCTCGATGAACTTTAATGCACACAAACCCAACAGATAGCAAACATGCGAAGATTTAAAATTGCGCACACCTGTGAAATGGCAGCAAACTACGGTACCTAAAATTGTAAGAAATGCTTTTAAGTCCTTTACAGGTTATCAGTTTAGAGTTAAAAGAGAAGTTCAGGAATGAAAAAAAAATGTTACTCACCTAAGTGGATGCAGCATTGGCCCAATGCTGTATCTGTCCTCCACAGCCTCTAAGACTGAGCAATCAAAAACTGCTGGTCACTCAGTTTTTGGTCTTCAGTGAGCCGGTCACTGTCAGTCACCAGCTCTCTGCTCTGCGTCTCCAGTGCCTACTGGAGCCCAGGGCTGTGGAGGGTCGGAAGCGGTTGGCTTAGTCTCCCAGCGGCTCGCTGAGACAGCTGCTAGTCCAAACATCTGGGTAGATCCCCACGTTAAAGTCGAGAACTGTCCAGAGATTGGACCGACTGAGTGACATTAGCCGACAGTGGACTTTAGCCCTCTATGAGCTGAAAATGGTTCACAGGAGTGCTGAACGAAGTGCACTCCAGTGACCTACAGGAAAAGTAGGATCAAAAGAGCAAGACCCCTTGTGATAACTTTGGGCAGTGACAGGTACTCTTTATTGAGACAACAGGGGTCTCATTAGACCCCTGATGCCTCCCCTGCCCTCCAAGGCAGCTGTAATGGCTTTGAAACTGGAAGGGATAAAGTCCTTGTTCCTTCCCGCTTCATTCATCACAGAGATCGGGAAACGGATGTGTATATGTGCACTGGGTGGCAAGCACAATTTCTCTTTAGATGATTAATATCTACAGTAACAGAAACTTAAAACAGCATCTAGTCCACTAAAAAGAGTACTTAACACTCTAAATGCCTATTTTATTTACCTGAAGCCAAAGCCACATGATGCACGATGTGGATATCTCTTAGGACCAGTTTACACCGGAACAGGAGAGGCACATTCCCGTGCATGTTTTTCACACTGCACGTGAACAAGCTGCCCTCGCAAGATGTACGTGGGTGTCAATTAATTGTTAATGGCACCCTATTGTACCGCAGTACCATGTGGTTTGGTGCAGTGCAATCTGAAACAGTAGTGCAGTAGGGCTGTCAAAATTGTAACGTGCGCATTCCTGTACGATCTGACCCTTATTGGTGGAAGCGACACCTGTAGCGGCCAGGTTCTCTATCATTGGCTCCAGAGAGAAAATAACTCATGGGGGTCTTAAGGGGATCAGTGCCCAAGTAGATAACAAGCAGGGAAAAATGCTTGGCTTAGAGCAGTGGTTCTCAACCTTTCTAGTGCTGTGACCCCTTGATAAAATTTCCCAAGTTGTGGGGACCCCTAACAGTAAAATTATTTTTGTTGGTCGCGTTTGCTGGCACAGTGGTGAAAATTGATGGGCACAGTGGTGACAACTGATGGGCACAGTGGCGACGTTTGCTGGCACAGTGGTGACAACGGATGGGCACAGTGGTGACGTTTGCTGGCACAGTGACGACAATTAATGGGCACAGTGGCTGCATTTGGCACAGTGGCAACAATTAAAGGGCACAGTGGCTGCGTTTGCTGGCACAGTGGTGACAATTGATGGGCACAGTGGCGGCGTTGCTGGCACAGTGGCTGCATTTGATGGGCACAGTGGCTGCATTTGATGGGCACAGTGGCTGCATTTGATGGGCACAGTGGCTGCATTTGATGGGCACAGTGGGTGCATTTGATGGCACAGTGGCTGCATTTGATGGCACAGTGGCTGCATTTGATGGCACAGTGGCTGCATTTGATGGCACAGTGGCGGCGTTTTAATGGAGTTTTTTTTTTCAGATATTTTTCAGTTTGTTTGCGCCCCCACCACTGATTTATATATAAACATCCCGGTTGGTTCCTCAAAAGTAGTTATTCCGTGCCAGTGCTAGATATAAAATGTATAATACCCAAACATGTATCTAGCACTGGCACGGAATAACCACTTTTGAGGAACCAAGTGGGATGTTTATATAGTAATGATATGTATTGTTCCATAATAAAAAAAAAATTGTCATGTCAGCATTTACTTTTAAAAAATCTATGTCTTGATTGCCCTGGTGACACACAGTGCAAAATGCTTTTATAATTGCTGTGTCTGACTTACCAAAAATCACAGGTGTTCTTCAGCTTCTGCAAGTGACGTTTCGTCGCCGCCCTCTTGGTGCACTCGTCCGCAGCAAGCGGACTTCGGTGGGTGTAAAAAGATGTCCGCTTGCCGACTTCTAAGTGTAGCCTTACTGCGGACGAGAGTACCAAGATGGCGGCGACGGAACGTCACTTCCGTGCGGTCTCTCCTCTTCAGGAAGTGACATCTCGCTGGCCGAGACGGACAGACTCCGGCAGTAACTTCGGGTCCGTCTCGACCAGCATTTGAGACCCCCTGGCGAATTGGCAATCGAGACCCCCAGGTTGAGAACCGCTGGCTTAGAGGAAACAGACACTTGATTCATTGCACTGCAGGGTGGCTTAGGAAGACATATTTGGAATCAAGTAGTAAGATAACTAATGCACAATGCACCATTCAAATTTCATTTTTCCCTGCAGCTGGAGCTTTAACTGTTGCATTTATCAGGCGTATAATCAAAATCTGCTAAAATTACAGTTGTGTTGAAAAGATTTTACCACCATCTATTACAAAAAGTGGTACCAAAGCAGACGTTTTTCCATTGCAAATTGTTCAGTAAACTCAGCAGTCTTTATAAACTTGAGATGTATACACGATTTCAGTCTGCTCTCCAACACCAAGCTCTATCTCCACACATGACAGAATTCTATTACCAGCAGCTGTCAGCCTGACAACTGTAACAGAACTATACACTTATATTACCAGTTAACTGAAACAAAGCAATTATGTTGGCTAGTTTAGGCTTCCACATTTAATGAAAAGGGGCCTTTCTATCTCAGTGATGTCATCAAAGAGAGGGCGTGTAGTTATGAGTCTGTATAGGCCATTACAGACCCAGTGACTGCAGCTAATTTCTTTTTTTTGGTTTTACAGAACAAGCCATGTAATAGCAGCACTCACTGGCAGGGACAGAAGGGATGCGATGGAGTCCAAACATCGCACTCTCAGCTCTGTAGGGGCATTTTTTGCATGGTGTCCAATTCGCTTAAAAACATTGTTAAACCTGGGTCCTGGAGGAAAGAAAGAAATGAGAAAAGGTTATTCACTGGAAAGACGGACATTAAAAAGGTAAACTTACAGATGGGAAATGAGGCGGGGAAATGGAAAGGATCCATTATCATAGGTTCTGAAATTGTCTGTGTTGTGTATGTGCAGATCTACACTATAAATTTGTGAACAACTATATGATCTTATTAGGCATCCCATTCAAAAAAACAAAAGAGGTTTGGAGCTGCACCCCCCCCCCCCCCAACCCCACCTTCACCTTGTGACTATATGCACTCTTTTGGGAAGGCTTTCTAAAAGTTATTGCAATGTGTTTGGGAATCTATGTCCATTCATCTGAAAGAGCAATTGTGAGGTTAGACACATAATACAGGACAAGAAGACCTGGCTTGAAATCTGTGTTTAATCTTATCACAAAAGTGATCAGTAGGGCTGAGGTCAGGGCTCTGTTCAAGCCACTTGAGCACCTCCACACCAAACAATGGGGAAATTGCTAAAACGGGAGCACATAGAATCTGGAGATGCTATGCATAATAACCAATCATCTTCTATCTTCAATTTAAGCTTTGAAAATGAAAACTAGAATCCGATTGCTTAGTGCACCCCTTTTACAAGGTAAACAGAAGGCAAATGTAGCTGAACAAGTAAATACACAGCTGAAACATTTAAATACGGCTTTATCTACCAAAAGATTTGAAAAATGAACCGTGACAATACATTTCAGAGCCAGCAGACTAGGTTTACAGTATGCTTATATTTCAGAAAATGTTATAATCCTCTCCTATGATACAACTGCCTAAGCCAATGTTCTATTTTTTTTAAAGTGCAGGAACAATTTATTATATTCGGTGTGTAACACAGACAATACAAGCCAGCATACAGTCAAGAAACTTGAATCATTTAAATGGATAAATTAGGAAATGAAGGAAAATAATGCAGTTTTATAAAAACAGCGTAATGCGCATATCAAATTACTTGTGCATTAAATAATAAATATTTATTTCCACTTCTTCAGTCAGCTTTGATCAGATAAAAATTTGCCTTTCATAATAATCTGTAGCCAGGATATCCCAGAATGCTCATCATCTCTTATTTAACTGGTTAAACGCCTCTCCCTAAAGTATGTACAGGGCTTGAGGTAATATTTGCCTGGAATAAAAATATTCCCTTCTATTATGTTCGTTTTTTTTTTTTTTAATCAGATACAGCTTTACGGAGTTTTGCAAGTTTACAAAGGTAAAGAGAATACAAAAAAAGTACCAACCCTTTTCTTGTTAAAAGAAATACAAAAAACTTTTATGCACTCTTGCAGTAACACCACTCATTCAAACACTATTGCATATACCTTCATAGCGCGCTGTTGACTGAAAAGTACAGATATCATTTTGCCCCTGTACAAATCATTAGTAAGAACTTATCTGGAATATGCAGTTCAGTTTTGGGCACCAGTTCTCAAAAAGGATATTGGGGAACTGGAGAAAGTGCAGAGAAGGGCAACCAAAGTGAAGGGGGTATATGATCAACATGTACAAATATATAAGGGGTCCATATAGTGAACTTGGTGTTGAGTTATTCACTTTACAGTCAACACAGGGGACAAGGGGGCACTCTTTATGCCTAGAAGAAAAGAGATTTCATCTCCAAATACGGAAAGGTTTCTTCAAAGTAATGCCCCGTACACACGGTCGGACTTTGTTCGGACATTCCGACAACAAAATCCTAGGATTTTTTCCGACGGATGTTGGCTCAAACTTGTCTTGCATACACACGGTCACACAAAGTTGTCGGAAAATCCGATCGTTCTAAACGCGGTGACGTAAAACACGTACGTCGGGACTATAAACGGGGCAGTGGCCAATAGCTTTCATCTCTTTATTTATTCTGAGCATGCATGGCACTTTGTCCGTCGGATTTGTGTACACACGATCGGAACTTCCGACAACGGATTTTGTTGTCGGATAATTTTATCTCCTGCTCTCCAACTTTGTGTGTCGGAAAATCCGATGGAAAATGTCCAATGGAGCCCACACACGGTCGGAATTTCCGACAACACGCTCCGATCGGACATTTTCCATCGCAAAATCCGACCGTGTGTACGGGGCATAAGAGCTGTGAAATAGTGGAATAGGCTCCCTCCAGAGCTGGTTCTGGCCAGCTCAGTAGATTGCTTTAAAAAAGGCCTGGATTCTTTCCTAGAATATAACTGGTTACTAACATTTATAGGTAAAGTTGATCCAGGGAAAATCCAATTGCCTCTCTGGGATCAGGAAGGAATTTTTTCCTCCCACTGTAGCAAATTGGATCATGCTTTGCTGGGGTTTTTCGCCTTCCTCTGGATCAACTGTGGGTATAGTATTGTGTATATGGGATTGTATGATATTTCTTATTTATTTTTATGGTTGAACTGGATGGACTTGTGTCTTTTTTCAACCTGGTTAACTATGAAACTATGAAGTGCAAAAAGATGCTCGAACCTAATACCCACAGAACAGAGACACATAAATGATCTGTAATTCTTGAAATTAAGCAATATTTCCCTTTAAATCAACAGAACACAGCCTGATAGTCAGGTCTTCAATTTATTTAGTGACAGATTAGCCAACACACCAGTCTTCTGTAGAACTTGTTTCCCTTCCACGGTGGAACCCATAATTCCTAGTGTGTCCACAGCCACTCCGATCATGGTGGTCTCATGACCTTCTGCCATGTCAAAGACTTTCTGCAGGAATGCAGGGTAATGCTCACAGATCTGCTGTGGACTGTCCATAACAGCCAAATTCCCAAAGAATTTCACCAGGCCTGGAGAAAATAATGCAGAATTAGTGGTAAGTAGCAGCACTCTATATCGAAAATATACATTTCTAATAGCAGGTGTATGGGGTTAGAGACCTTAGATTGTGTGCGGCTGCAGAGATCGGGAAATGTCTCACTGCCTGTGATTAGCACAGCGCATTTCTGACTTCCAGGCGGGCTCGGCACGTGCAGCTTGCGAACACGCCGGAGCTCATCCTTAGTCACCAGAATAGGTGACTCCTTAGTTACGGCTATAGATGTACCTTAAAGTTGTTGTAAAGGCAGAAGGTTTTTTATCTTAATGCAATCTATGCATTAAGATAAAAAAAACCTTCTGTGTGCAGCAGCCCCCTCTAATACCTACCTGAGGTCCATCTAGATCTATCCATCTAGCAATGTTCACGAGTGCCTCAGCCGTCCGGCACTCTGTCCTGACTGGCTGAGACACAGCAGGGGCGCCATTGGCTCCTGCTGCTCTCAATCAAAATCAATGAGGTGAGAGATGGGGCGGGCCGGACCATGGCTAAGTGTCTGAATGGACACACAGAGCAGCGGCTCAGATGCCCATATCGCAAGCTACTTACTGTGGGGGCAGTCGACAGGAGGGAGGGGCCAGGAGTGCCAGTGAGGGACCCGTAAAGGAGGATGATCCAGGCTGCTTTGTGCAAAACTACACAGACCAGGTAAGTATAATAATAAATAAAACAGACTTTAGTATCACGGTAACCGTTAAAAACAGCTGTTTACCTGGCAAATAAAACCCAGAAAATGGGTCAGAATCGGCCCCCAGGATCATGTTGGATATTCTGTCGATGATTCCTTGCTGTGCCAAGTACTGACGTCCATGATGTGTTGAAGCCAGAGTTGTGATCATCTCTGTGCAAGTCACTCTGCAGAATGTCCAGGAAAAAAAAAAAAATTCTATACTGTCAACCTGATACTGATAACCAGTATACTTCATGCATTACCGTCACCAAATTTAATAAAAAATAAAAGCCAAAAACACGATAAGGTACAAGAGTATCAAAACAACTCTAGTTTAGGATGATGCCATAATAGCTGCGGTTGGAGGACTGACACATTTCGAGAGACATGCCCCTTCCTCAGAGCTAACCCAACCAGAAACAATTCACAATTTATATGTTCACATATTTCAAAGAACCTCCCCTTCAGTAGCATGCCATCCTGTGCTTTTCACAGTTGTTTCTGGAGTTTCACAGCTTGAAGAGGGCAGCATCGCTTTGAATATTATGTGTATACCGCTGGATGTAGAACAGAGTGACCGTTGAAGTGCCATTACATTCTTGTGGAAAAGCTTTATACTGATCAGAACAGTAAACTAGTTAAATCTGCCCAGCTTTTAAAGTGAAACAAAGTGTTACAGATACAGTGTAGGAAAAAAGTAATTGACTCCCTGCTGATTTTTTTGCAGAACAAAAATATCCAGTAAAACACATTTAAAAAAAATTATAAAATTTATTTGCATTTTAATGAGTGAAATAAGTATTTGATCCCCTATCAATCAGTAAGATTTCTGGCTCCCTCAGGTGTCTTCTATAGAGGTAATGAGTTGAGATTAGGAGCCATCTAAGGCTGGATTCACACCTATGCATTTTTAGTGCTTTTTGCAGATTTGCACTACAGCCCGTTTAACATGGTTTCCTAGCCTGTTAACTGCATAAAAGACACCTGTCCACAGAAGCAATCAGGTTCCAATCTCTCCACCATGGCCAAGACCAAAAAGCTGTCCAAGGATGTCAGGGACAAGATTGTAGACCTACACAAGGCTTGAAAGGGTTACAAGACCATCGCCAAGCAGTTTGGTGAGAGGGTGATAATAGTTGGTGCGATTGTTCGCAAATGGAAGAAACACAAAATAACTGTCAATCTCCCTCGGTCTGGGGCTCCATGCAATATCTCACCTTGTGGAGTTTCAATGATCTTGAGAATGGTCAGGAATCAGCCCAGAAATACACGGGAAAATCTTGTCAATGATCTCAAGGCAGCTGGGACCATAGTCATCAAGAAAACAATTGGTAACACACTACGCTATGAAGGACTGAAATCCTGCAGCGTTCACAAGGTCCCCCTGCTCAAGAAAGCACCTGTACAGGCCCACCTGAAGTTTGCTAATGAACATCTGAATGATTCAGAGGAGAACTGGGTGAAAATGTTGTGGACAGATGAGACCAAACTCGAGCTCTCTGGCATCAACTCAACTCGCTGTGTTTGGAGGAGGAATGCTGCCCATGACCCCAAGAACATCATCCCCCACCGTCACACATGGAGATGGAAACATTATGCTTTGGGGGAGTTTTTCTGCTAAGGGGACAGGACAACTTCACCGCATCAAAGGGACGATGGACAGGGCCATGTACCGTCAAAACTTGGGTGAGAACCTCCTTCCCTCAGCCATGGCATGAAAATGGGTCATGGATGGATATTCCAGCATGACAATGACCCAAAACACACAGCTAAGGCAGCAAAGGAGTGGCTCAAGAAGAAGCACATTAGGGTCCTGGAGTGGCCTAGCCAGTCTCCAGACCTTAATCCCATAGAAAATATGTAGAGGGAGCTGATGGTTCGAGTTACCAAACAGCAAGCTCGAAACCTTAATGACTTGGAGAGGATCTACAAAGAGGAGAGGGACAAAATCCCTCCCGAGAATCGTGCAAACCTGGTGACCAACTACAAGAAACGTCTGACCTCTGATTGCCAACAAGGGCTTTGCCACCAAGTACTGTTTTGCGAAGGGGTCAAATACTTATTTCGCTCATTAAAATGCAAATCATTTAATAACTGGATAACTGATTTTTTTTTTGTTATTCTGTCTCTCACTGTTAAAATAAACCTACCATTAAAATTATAGACTGATCATTTCTTTGCTAGTGGGCAAACGTACAAAATCAGCAGGAGATCAAATACTTTTTTCCTCTCACTGTATGTTACCTTTGTGGGGAGGGTTCTGAGATCTGTTCCTGGATTTGTCAGGGATGAGCTTCTAAGGGTGTAGAGTAATGGGTAAAGCACGTGCTTGAAAGTTTAAGCCTACAGTGTGGCTCAACCACAGCTTTTCTTCCTCTTATCGGTAAAATAGAGATGAATGAATGATTTGTAAAGCGCTGCAAATGCGAACTGAATCGCCTCAAGGCGCTAGATGCGTTCTGTGTTGTTAGCTTCTTAGAAGAGGTAGGTCTTGAGTTTTTTCCTGAAGGCCTGATGGTTTTCTTCCATGCGGATGTAAGTCGGAAGAGCGTTCCATAGCCGAGGTCCTTGGATTGCGAATCTTCGTTCTCCCTTTGCTTTGTAGCGGTATTTGGGAATGAAGAGGAGGTTTTGGTTAGATGATCGAAGACTGTGATTGGGTGTGTAGTGTTTTATTTTCTCTCGAAGGTATTGAGGAGCGTTTCCTTGTATGCATTTGTGGGTGAGGCAGAGGGTCTAGAACAGGGGTCTCAAACTGGCGGCCCTCCAGCTGTTGCAAAACTACAAGTCCCATCATGCCTCTGCCTGTGGGAGTCATGCTTGTAACTGTCAGCCTTGCAATGCCTCATGGAACTTGTAGTTTCGCAACAGCTGGAGGGCCACCAGTTTGAGAACCCTGGTCTAGAATGTGATCTGATTTTTTACGGTTAGCCAATGTAGGCTCCTCAGGGATGAGGAAATGGACTCCCAGGGTTTTTTTCCTGTTAGCATTCTTGCCGCCGTGTTTTGGATGAGTTGTAAGTGCACAAGCTGATATTGGAGTAATCCTATGTAGAGCGAGTTTGCGTAATCGAGTCGGGAATTGATGATTGTTCCAACTACTGTTGTTTTGTCCTGTTCTGGGATGAAGGGGATGAGTCTAAGTAACAGGCGGAGGAGATGGTGAGATCCGTTAACTACTGATCCTATTTGTGCATCCATTATCATTTCTGAGTCAAAGATGACTCCGAGACTCTTGGCTTTGGTGCTTGGAGAGACAGTCTGTCCAAAGATGGTGGGAGGTGTCCACGGAGTCTTGGTTTTGGAATTTTGGTTAGTGTGTAGGAGAAGTTCTGTTTTTGAACCGTTGAGTTTGAGGGAGCTAATGGTCATCCAGTCATCTATTAAAGAGAGGCATTTCTCTAATTGCTGATGATGGTCTTTTTGTCCGGTGATGCGAAAGTAGAGTTGGGTGTCATCAGCGTATGAGTGGAAGCAGAGGTCCAATTTTCTGATGATTTTGAGGAGTAGGCGGATGTAGATGTTGAATAGCACTGGTGACAAGGGTGAACCCTGAGGGATGCCACAGGAGATTGCGCGGGTTTCAGAGGTGAATGCTCCTAGTTTCACTGTCTGAGAGCGATTCTCTAAGAAGGATGCAAACCACTGTAGACCAGAATCCGTGGCTCCTGTTACTTCTGTGAGGCAGACAAGTAGAGTATTGTGGTCCACTGTATCAAATGCTGCACTGAGGTCCAACAGTACCAGGAGACATGATTCTCCATCATCTGCTGCTTCAAGGGCATCATCCCATATTTTGAGAAGTGCTGTTTCTGTGCCATAGCCTGGGCGGAAGCCTGATTGCAGAGGGTTCAGGAGTTGGTGTGTGTCCAGGTGGCGTTGTAGCTGTGGTACTACTGCTTTCTCCATAATCTTGGAGATGGTGTTGAGGCTTGTTATCGGTCTGCGGTAGTTAGGGTCCTTAGGGGTCAAGATTGGGTTTCTTTAGCAGGGGTTTGACGATGCCTTGCTTGAGGGTGGTTGGAACAATCCCCTCTTTGAACGACTGATTTATGAGGTGTGTTATAGTAGGGGCCAAGATGTCGGAACATTCTTTCAGGAGTTTTGTGGGAATGATGTCATTTGGTGATGTGCTGTCTCGATACCATCTACATTCTCTGGAATTGAGCATGATTGGTATAAGCTACTCCTTTTAACCAACTTGTTAAAATTTCCAATGGACATTTGCACTGCATAGCCCAAAGGATACCAAACAACTGAAGTAGCAGATTCTAGAAAGCTTGAAACAGATAAAACACGTTAAATTGGAATTTTGCTGCACTTTAAAAGGTTGCCCAGAATTATCTATTTGGACATCAAACTGCAGGTATAATTTAACCACCTCAATACCGGACACATTCCCCCTCATCATGCCCAGGCCATTTTTACATTTTTAGCACTGTCACACTTTGAATGACAATTACTCAGTCATGCAACACTGTACCCCAAATAAATTGTTATAATTTATTTTAGACAGACAGAGCTTTTGTTTGGTGGTATTTAATCACCATTGGGTTTTTTATTTTTTGTTATATAAACAAAAAAAAAATCCTGCAAATTCTAGGTGCATAAATTATGCACTGGAGTACCAGGACAGTGGAAAGACCCATAAAATCACCCATTTTGGAAAGAAAAAACAGCCCAAGATATTTCTTAAATTTTTTTGCCTCAAGTTTTTGGAAAATACAGAAAGAAAATGATTTTTTTGCACAAATTGTCAGTTATACAAGATATTTCTCACACTCAGCATGGACATACTTAGAATTACACCTAAAAACACATTCTGCTACTCCTGAATATGGCGATACCATATGTGTGGGACTTTCAAAGTTTGGACTGATAAAACAGTGGGTAAAATAAGTATTGAACATGTCACCATTTGTCTAGGTAATTATATTTTTAAAAGGCGCAATTGACATGAATTTTTCACCACATGTCGGTAACAACCCATGCAATCCATACATACAAAGAAACCAAAGTTCAGAAATTAAAGTTAAGTGTAATAAATGGAACGAAACAGGGAAAAAGTATTGAACATATGAAGAAAGGGAGGTGCAAGAAGGCATTGAAAGCCAAGACACCAGCTGAAATCTATCAGTAATTAGGAATCAATCCTGCCCCTTGTCAGTGCATAATAATATCAGCTGGTTCAGTCTCAACTGATGGCCTATAAAAAGGTGTCACACAAGAAACATCTCATGATGGGTAAAAGCAAAGAGCTCTCTCAAGACCTTCGCAACCTTATTGTTGCAAAAAATACTGATGGCATCGGTTTCAGAGGGATTTCTAAACTTCTGAATGTTCCAGTGAGAACTGTCGTGGCCATAATCCAGAAGTGGAAAGAACATCATTTCACCATAAACCAGCCACCGCCAGGTGCTCCTCGCAAGATTTCTGACAGAGGAGTTAAAAGAATTATTAGAAGAGTTGTCCAAGAGCCAAGGACAAGTTGTGGTGAGCTAAAGCATGAACTGTCATGATCCTTAGCAAGCATTGCTGGAACTGTCAAAATGATTTGAGTCGTAGAATGGGAGGAAGACCGAGGAGGGAGATACTGAACGCTGGTAGACAATATCCAGTAGCAGTAAATTGTAGACAATAGTTTCTTAAAGAAATCCTTGTCAAGGAGGAAACCGCTAAAAGCATAAGCTGTTAGCACACGCCTTTCTACGAGTCTATTGCCTTCAGTGGTGCCAAGAGCTGCCTTGAAGTCTCTCTTCTTTGTCCCAATGGAAAAGACCACTTTCCACAATGCAGTGCCCAGCACCTGAGTGACCTCAGCAAAGCAGAAGCACGCTTATCACTATACAAAGACCCAAAGTGTCAGCACAAGTTTAATCAATGGAGGAGAGCAGGCTTAGTTCCCAGCAGGGCCAGAAAACTTACTATGCTGTACTATCATTCCTAGTGTCGTCAGTTTTCAATAGGAAAGCACAGGGACTGCCAGGAACACCAGGGATTTCACACAAATAAAGCAATAAGAGGAGAACAGGATACTTTTTTCATGTGTAACATATTAACACCAAAGCCTTAATGCACCAAGTGTTTTTTTTCTGCTGCTCCTAGACGCGCTGGCGGTGTTTTTTTTTTTTTTTCTGCCTCTAAAACGCCTTTGTGTGCATAGACACATAGGTTAACATGGAGGGGAGGTAGAAAAAATGAAAAAAAAGGGAGACGCCCCTAGGAGCGACATAAAACATATCCGATGTGCATGGAGCCAAAATGTTTCTGTTTGCATAGCCACTTCATTAGGGCTCTTGGACGTTCTGAAGGGGAAAGACTGGTTTAACAGCAGCAGTTTTTCCATACTTGCCAAAGGTTTTTGTTAAACTGAACTTGAATGAAAACAAATATCAGTGCATTTGGTGAAGAGTGCTTGTATCCAGTAAAGAGTATTTGGGTCTATAAGCTCTTATCACAAATACTGGGGCACTTAGTAGATGGTTCTGATTCCTTCCAGGTACCCGCTTAAAAAGGATAGGTCTGATTTAGTGTACTTACCCAAATTGTTCAACTGCGGGCCAAATGCCCTCACAACAAAAAAGCCTTGGTTGCTTCTATTTATTTTTTTGCCAGAGCCAATGTGATCCTAGCCTCCTATGAAAGCTGGCTTCTACCAGGAACTCCTTTGATGCAGACACGGCAAAAAGTAGATTTGTCGAAAGTTTTTTGCAAAACTTCAGAGGCAGGAAGAGCCTCGTAATGCCTTTTGGCCTTTGTAACGCCCCGGCAGCTTTCCAGGAATTTATTAACAATGTCCCCTGAGATTTGTTGCAGTTGTGTGGTGGCTTATCTCGACGATATCCTCATATTTTCCAAGTCTCTGGAGAGCCACCACACAGATGTCTGTCGTGTGCTTCAGAAACTAAGAGAACAATCTCTATTGTAAATTGGAGAAGTGCGAATTCCATCGTGAACAGGTTCAATTCCTGGGTTATGTCATTTCCACTGCTGGTTTTTCGATGGATCCAGAGAAACTTTCAGCAGTCCTACAGTGGCCCGACCCGTGGGTTTATGTCCTCTGCAGCGTTTTCTTGGCTTTGCCAACTATTATCAGAAGTTTATTCGTAACTTCTAGTCTCTGGTCAAGCCCCTGACTGATATAAGCAGAAAGGACAGTAACCCACAGTGTTGGTCTCCGGAGTCCAGTAAGGCCTTTGAGAGTCTCAAGGCTGCCTTTGTTTCTGCTCCTGTGTTGGCACATCCTGATCCCACATTACCTTTTATCCTTGAGGTTGATGCTTCCGAGACTGGAGTTGGCACCCTTCTGTCTCAATGTCCTACCTCTGAGGGCGCTATGCATCCTTGTGGCTACTTTTCCAAGAAATTGTAACCTGCGGAGTGCAATTACGAGATTGGTGACAGAGAGCTGTTAGCAATCATTTTAGCCCTGAAAGATTGGAGACATCTCCGCGGAGGTATCACTGTGCCGGTTCTCATTCTTACCGACCATAAGAATCTCACATTCTTGTCTGAGGCTAAACGCCTCTCTCCCAGAAGGGCGCAATGGGCTCTTTCCTTGTCTAGTTTCAATTACATTGTCTCATTCTTATCCGGTACTAAGAATGTAAGGGCTGACGCTTTGTCACAACAATTTTCCTCCACTTCCAAGATGGAGTCGGTTCCGGTTCCTGTGATTCCTCCTGACTGTATTCTGGCTACAGTTCACACTTTTCTCCTTTGGGTGACAAAATTCTTGCTGCTCAGGTTCACGCTCCTCCTGAGAAACCTTATGACTGCTGCTTTGTCCCAGAGAGTCTCCGTACTGCCGTGCTCCATACTTACCATTCTCCCAAGGCTGCTGGCCACCCTGGGAAGAATCTACTCTTTTGGGCCATTTCCCAACAATTCTGGTGGCCTAGTCTATGTGCTGACGTAACTGCCTTCGTAGCTGTCTGTTTCGTGTGTGCTCAGAGTAAGACTCCACGACACCTTCCAGTGGGCCTCCTACAACCCATACCCAATGGAGAGAGGCCCTGGACTTACCGTGAGCAGAGTTTGCTCATAATAGTGCCTTGAATACCGCTTCCTGATTGTCCCCGTTTATGGCGAACTATGGTTTCCAACCTTCCACGTTGCCAACTCATTTGTTCCGCAGAGTATTCCTGCGTTAGAGGAGCATCTCCGTGGTCTTCGTTCCACTTGGGCACAAGTCCAGGAGGCTTTGCAACATGCTAATGATAGGAACAGACTCCATGCTGACTGCAGACGCCTGCCTGCGCCTTCCTACCAGGTTGGGGACAGGGTCTGGCTGTCATCTCACAACCTCAGACTTCGTTTTCCCTCACTGAAGTTCGCACCTCAGTTTATTGGGACTTTCCGTATTCTTCGCAGGATTAACCCAGTGGCTTACGCATTAGACCTTCCTTCTAATATGCATTTCTCAAAATGCATTTCGTGTCTCCTTATTAAAACCTTTTGTCTGCAACCGCTTTACCACCTCGGTGCCTCGTCCTCACTCTGTACAGGTTGAGAACCATGAGGAGTATGAAAGTACAGTCCAATGTTGACTCCCGTAGGTTCTGCTGGTGCATACAGTCCCTGGTGCATTGGAAAGGGTATGGTCCAGAGGAACGCTCTGGGGTCTCATCCTTGGACATACATGTCCATGTCCTTCGCGATTTCCATAGATGTTTTCCCCTCAAGCCTGGTGGTCCTCCGAGGGGGAGGGGTCATTGAGGAGGGGGTACTGTCAGGGCTGGGCTCCTTCTCTGAACTGGCCGCTCAGCTGTCGGCTAATTGCCAGCTCCTATCTCTCCACAGTGACTCACCTGTTGATGTTATCCTGCTCGTCAGTCCTGCCTACTTAAGCCATCCAGCCCAGATGATCTCTGCCTTCGCCTTGGTCACTTCTCTAGAGACACTCCCCTGTGTTCCTGTTAAAGACTTGCTTGGCTGATATTCCTTCTGGCTCCAGATCCTGCTTGCTGTTCTACTATGCTCATCTCTGACTCCTTGGCTTGCCTGACTATCCGTTTCACGTGATATTTTTGACTACGTTTACTCTGTTTACCTTTATTATTATTATTAAACAAGTGAGATTTAACTGTCTCAGTCTGATTCATGGTTTCTGACCATCTCAGAGCAGGTGGAGAACGAACTGCCATGGAGGGGGGGGGGGGGGGGGCAAGAAAAATGTTTGCCCAGGGTCAAATCAATATTAAAGAAGGCCCTGAAAGTGAATAGAATTGCTTGTACAAAGTCCAAAGGGTTAAAGCAGGTGGTGAAGAGGCAATACAATGGGGTTGATTTACTAAAACTGGAGAGTGCAAAATCTGGTGCAGATCTGCATGGTAGTCAATCAGCTTTTAACTTCAGCTTATTCAATTAAGCTTTGACAAAAAAAAAAACTGGAAGCCAATTGTTCTCTATGCAGGGATGCACCAGATTTTGCACTCTCCCGTTTTAGTAATTTAACCCCAATGTCTCCTCATTGCCTGTCAAATGCTTGAAGAGCCATCCAGAAATGGATGGCTCTTCAGAGAGTATTGCACATGTGAACAAGTTCTTATGGTGACACGGTGACTGATGTGGCAATGACCAGGGACACGGTGACTGGTGTGGTGGTGATCAGGGACAATGCGACTGGTGTGACGGTGATCAGGGACACTGACTGATGACAGTATGAAAAAAAAATGTCAATGTGTCAATAGTGACTTTGTACTACTCTGGGGAGGTGATAGTTTTTTTTTTCACTGTGATTGCTTGTTACAGTGATGATCACTGCAACAGCAATCATTTTAACTGTCATTAATTGCTTTCATACATGACTCGTGTTTACTATTGTGATGCTGTGACTGGCCACAACTATCACATGGTACAGGGTTGCTGTGATTGACCCTGTACCGTGTGATCACTGTGACAAATCACTTTACAATAGTAAAAAGTGAATCATAAAAGAAAGCCAAAGCCATTCATGACATTTACTGGTGACCAATCAGAGTGATCACATGGTACCTGGGTCAATCACAGCGGCCCAGTATCAGTTGCTCGGTTCTACTGTGTCGGCAAACACAGAAGTAGCAGATCACGTTGCTGTGCGCCCCAAGGGCACATGCGAGGCAAGTGAACAGGATGACATCATATGAC
Organism: Aquarana catesbeiana; assembly: GCF_042186555.1. Classification (NCBI taxonomy): domain Eukaryota; kingdom Metazoa; phylum Chordata; class Amphibia; order Anura; family Ranidae; genus Aquarana; species Aquarana catesbeiana. Next base: position 202,062,402 of record NC_133332.1, on the reverse strand, counting down.
TTCCACCTGGGGTAAGAGAACACGGGCATTTTGTTACAATGGGCCAGGCAGGAAGTGGTTAAAAAAAAACATCACTAAGCACAATTTAAAAAGCCACATAACAGTCATTCACATTTGAATCAATAGAAAGGCAAAGTATGGTGGCTTTGTACACATTTTCTTTATTCACTATGGTCAGGGATTACAATTTTCTTTTTTCTTTTTTTTTTTTAGAGAGCTCAGTACCTCTAGCACCAGACAGTGACTCCGTCCCCTGCCCTACTGTCCTATTTACATAGCTCTTCTGTACAAAGCTTCCATCAGAGACAAGTAAACTATGTCTGTTGTGCTTTCTTTGACCAAATGCGGACCCTGTATTAGATGTTTATTTGCATAAAAAATATTTTATATACACAGTAAAAAAAAAAGCTTTCAGTTTAAAATCTTATGAAAGTGACAAAAATCCATTGTAGTTTTATTTAAAAACAAACACAGAAGCCCCGTTTTAGATACTGAATTAGTTTCCTAGCTTTTCTTCTATTGCAGAGAATAAAAAAACATTTTCACCCTTTAAAATGAGTCACTGCTGGGACCTATGAACACAGCCACCCTCTGTCATTCAATGGAAATAAGCATTTCTCGAGGCCTTGAATCTGTCAGTAAATCCAAATAGGACTGCACAGACCACAGAGATCCTGAGCAGATACAGTAAAGAATAAAGCAAGAACATTGTTTTAGGTATTTTAACTCTTACCTGACTAGCACATCAGGCCCAGTAAGCTCATCCAGCAACTGTGATAAGATCCCACTGTTTGCACAGAAGCTTAGAGACTCTGCCGACATAGATGATATCTCCACTATTAACTGACAAAGACAAGAAAATATGTATATGAACAAACAGGACTCCGTTCCCTCTAATAACTCTTCTCTGTAATGATGAACATTACATCTACTACTTCCCTTGTCTGTGTCTCTGTGGGAGAGGCAGATCACTGCAAACGTTTTAGACACACACTTCCATGAAACAGAAGGTAGCTACAGCTTTGTTCCCAAATAGACCTGAAACGTACATAAATCTCAGTTGCATATGGGAATCCAGTGCTTGCCCCTTGTGAATTTCTGCTGTTTTGTGAGGCAGCCCAAGGCAGTAATGTGCCAATAGAATGTATGCAAAGAGGCAAGGCCAAGAACCAACTTCTTAGACAAAATCAAGATTTGCTGACTAGAAGACAGCACTCAAGGAAAAAGCTAAAGCTACCCACAGGCGATTTCTAATGGCTGACTACAAGTGTATCTAAAACATAAGCATGCATATATTTACTATCCACGCTTACCTCATATACTCTATATCGCACCACATCACTGACAGCCATTACAGCTTTTAGGCTGGCTAACAAGTTGCTTCCAAAGAGCACATCAAGGCCAGACGTACTCCGACTGATTTTAGAAAGGGATTTAATAGCCTAAAAAATAAATACAGTATATAAGCAAGCAATCATTGAGTGTTACAGAAACATGATATTAATTAATATTAATTAATATTAATGATATTAGATCTATTTCTGTGAAAAAAAATAGAGTTAGGTACCTGGTAACTGTTTTTCTAAGAAGTCTTCCAGGGCAGCATCCAAGAGATAGGCTCCTCCTCCCTGAAACAGGAAACACATTAGTCCATCATTATAAATTTCAGTCTTACCTGCGTGCCTCAGTTGTATTAAAGTACCGAACGAAATCTCAGTAAGCTTAAAGCTCCCCCATTGTACCTGGTATTTGGCGTTTTAAGGGTGGGAATTAGTGCTCCCCTGGAAGACTTCTTAGAAAGAGAGTTACCAGGTACCTAACTCTATTTTCTCGAATCGTCTTCCACGGCAGCATCCGAGAGGATGTATCAAGTAATACTTACTAGGGTGGGGATAGAGACTGGAGCACCTTGCGACCAAATGCCTGTTCTTGGTCAGACAGCTGGTCTATACAATAGTGCCTTGCGAAGGTACTGAAGCTCGACCATGTCACTGCCCTGCAGATCTGCTTCAGAATTGCCCCTGCTTTCTCTGCGACCAAGGTTGCCCAGGCTCTGGTTGTGTGTGCTCTGATCCTGCCTGGAGGGGTGAGGTTTTGTGCCTCATAGGTCGTCTGTATGGCCATTCTTATCCATCTGCTGATGGTATTCTTGGATGCCTGCTTCCCTTTGTTAAATCCCGCATAGAGGATAAAAAGAGAGGTCGTTCTTCGCCAATCCTTCGTTCTTTCGCGGTATGTTATGAGTGTGTTTCTTGCATCTAGTTTGTTGTGTCTCTTTTTGCTGTCCATAGTTTTTGAAAGCGAAGGGATGATGATATTTTGGGTTCTATGGAATGTTGAAGAGACCTTGGGTAGAAAGGCCGGGTCTGGCGAGAGAATTATTTTGTCTATATGTTTTAGGCAGTATGGTTCTATCTTATACAGGGCTTGGATTTCGCTAACTCTTCTGGCCGATACTAGGGCCACAAGAAGTGCTGTTTTTAGTGTGAGGTTTTTGTCTGTGCTATCTTCCATTGGCTTGAATAGGGGAAGAGAGAAACCCTCTAAGCACCATGGACATGTCCCAAGTTGGAGTTCTATTCATTTTAGCCGGTCTAGCTCTTTTAAGTGACATTAGGAATCGCTTTATCAGCGGATCCTCTGCGAGTCTGATGTCCATGAACAAGGAGAGTGTTGCCACTTGTACCTTCAGCGTGCCTTGGGAGATGTTTTTGTCTGTTCCATCTTGCAGGAAGTCCAGAATTGTTGGGATTATCCCTCTGTTGGTTTGTTTTTGTTCCAGGAGGCAAACTTTTTCCTCACTTTCTTGTAGATTGCCCTCATGGGTTTCTTGCTGTCTAGGATGGTATTGATCACCTTGTCTGACAGCCCTTTGTTCTGAAGTCTTACCCTTTCAGTAACCAAGCCAAAAGCTTCAGGATTCTGTGGTTCGGATGGTTGACTGGGCCCTGTGAAAAAGAGATCTGGCCAGTCCGTCAGTGTCAGTTGAGGTTGGATGCTGAGGTTCTTCAAGTGGCTGAACCATGCCCTTTGTGGCCAGTGCGGTGCTATTAGTATCACCGTTGCTCTCTCTGTCTTTATTTTTTATTCACTCTTGGTATTATGGCAGTTGGAGGGAATGCATAACACAGTTGCCATCACCAGCTTTGGCTGAAGGCATCCGCTCCACTGCTGCCATCTGTGGGATCCAGTGAGAAGAATGTTGGAGGCGAACAGATCTACCTCGGGTACCCCCCACGTTTGAGTGATTTGTGCAAAGGTTGTGTGGTTCAGTGACCACTCCGTCTGTTTTATGGTCTTCCGGCTCAGGAAGTCTGCCAGTGTTTTGTCTGTTCCTTTCAGGTGGATGCCGATATTGACCTTATGTTTGATTCTGCCCATAGCAGGATTGTTTCCGTCAGTCTCATCAAGCTTTGGGACTTTGTCCCTCCTTGCCTGTTTAAGTATGCCACTGTCGTGGCTTCTCCGATTGTACTTTTATGTCTCTCCCCTGTATTGCTGGTTTGAATGCTTTCCCCACAGCTTTTAGCTCTCTCATATTTGAGGAGGCTTGGGACCATCTGGAACTCAATGTTCCCTGTGTGCAGAGGCCCTCCACGTGTGCTCCCCAGCCTAGGGCGCTGGCATCGGTGGTGATCCTGACTGGGTCGGATTGAGCCCACTTGCGCCCTTCGATGTATAGAAGCAGATTGAGCCACCATTGGAGTGTTTGTTTGACTGTGGTCGGGACAGGAATGGACTTGTCTAGGGATGAGTGGCTGCCATCCCACTGGGACAGAATGTAATTCTGTAGAGGTCTCATGTGAATCTGCGCCCAGGTGATGGCTGGGATTGAGGACGTCATCAGCCCTAGTACTGCCATTCCTTGTCTGATTCTAATGCCGTTGGTCCCTCTTAGAGAGGTTACTGCCTGTGTGATTTTTTCATTCTTTTCTTCTATTGGGAAGGTTTTGGTTAGTCTGGAGTCTAGTACATAGCCCAAATACACCACTCTCTGGCTTGGGGTCATCTGATTTTTCTGCATTCACTATCCACCCCAGGTTTTGCAGATAGGACATACTTGTGCGCAGGTTGTTCTCTAGGGTCTCTGCTGAATCTGCAAAGAACAGTAGATCGTCTAGGTATGGCATTACTCCAATGCCTTGCTGTCTTAGACCTTTTAGCACTTCTGCCATTATCTTTGAGAAGATTCTGGGTGCCGAAGAGATGCCGAAAGGGAGAGCTGTATATTGCAGGTGCAGAGTGATTGCTGACCCTTGTATTGCGAACCTCAGGAATTTTTGATGATCCTCCTTTGTGGGGACATGTAGGTAGGCATCCTGTAGGTCTATTGTCGCCATAAATGTCTCCTGTGACAGGATGTTTCTGATCGAGTAAATAGACTCCATTCTGAATCTTTTGTATTTTATTCCTCTGTGGAGTGGCTTGAGGTTCCGTATGAGCCTTAGCTTGCCTGACGTTTTTTTCTTTGCAAAGATATGGGAATAAAATCCAGTCTGTTCCTCTTCTTGAGGTACAGGGCGAATCACTTTCTGATCTAGTAGATTCTCCAGGGACTCGCAAAAGGCCTTTGCAAAGATCTTCATCCTATGGTAGCATGGTTCCTAGGTACTTGGTTGGGGGGGCGGGTGGAAAATTCTATTGCGTAGCCATCTGTTATGGTGCGTATGATGAATTTGTTTTTTGTTGCTTCCATCCATTGGTGGGCAAAAGCTGCGAGTCTGCCCCCCTACCTGACGAAAGTCATTGTTTTTTGTTCTTTGGGGTAGGAGGCTTGAGGATGAATTCGCCCCTGCCTTTTTTGTTTTGTTGTCCCCAGCGCTTCTTTGCTTGTTGAACTTTTTGAATTGCTGAAAGGGTGCCTTCCCTTGCTTCTTTTTGGTTTGGGGAAAACCTTTGTTCTTTGCTGCCGTCCTGTCTAGTACCGTTTCTAGTCCAGGCCCGAACAGCAGGTCTCCAGTGCATGGAATTCTGCACAGTCTGTTCTTAGAAGGGATATCACCTTCCTAAGACTTCAGCCACAGGGCTCTTCGGGCTCAGCTGAGTAGCGCTGTGGCCCTTGAAGATATTCTGAAGGTTTCAGCTGCGGCATCTGCTAGAAAAGCTGCCGCTCTGGTCAGTGTAAGGATGGTTTTTTATTAATTCTTCCCTAGATGTGTCACTTTCCAGTAGTTCTTGTAGCAGGGTTAACCAGATTAAGGTGCAGGCTGTGCAGGTGGAAGCTATTGCCGGATTTAGGTTCGCAGCCCCTGCTCCCCATGCCCTCTTTAAAAGGGCTTCTATTTTCTTATCCATGGGATTGCTTAAGATACCCACGTCGTCAAAGGCTAAGTCAGATTTATTTGTGACTCTTGCCAGAGAGGCATCCACCTTGGGGCATTTAGTCCAGGTTTTGGTGTCTGTCTCTGCAATTGGATATCTGCGTTTGACTGCAGCTGGTATGAAGAGTTTTTTTCTCTGGGTCTTCCCACTATTTTGATGATATCTTTAAGAGTTTGGTGTACAGGAAATGTTGCAGGTTTCCTGGGTTGTAGCCCTTTATACATCTTGTCATGTAGTGTGAGCTCTGTGGCTTATTGTTCTTTAATACCTAGCGTGTCGGCTTTTAGAAGGCTATCCGTGTCTTCTGAGAGAAATAAGTTGCCCTCTGAAGCCGAATCTTCCTCAGAGTCAGAGCAAAGTCTATCCTCCGGATCAGATTTGTCCAAATCCTCCTCTTGTTCCTGTCATTCTGTTTGTTCCCCGTTACCTGAATGAACGCATGTCCCGCTGCTAGACGGGGTACTGGCCTGACTGGCACTTGTTGGTGCTTCGAACTTCTCAATTGCCGAGCGTAGTGGTGCCATGGTGCTCTTTATTTCTTTTTTTGAAAGAGCTGAGCAGATTTTTCAGATAACCTTGCGATTCTTTGGCCACCATTTTGTCTATGCATTTTTGACATAGGGTTTTTTTCCATTCAGGTAAAAACCGGTGGCTGCACAAAGCACATGCTTTGTTGCTTTTCACTTCCCTTTCCTCTGGGGTCCTTGCCTGAAATCAAGCACAAAAGGGTCCCCGTGAGGTAGGCAGTTAAAAGCTGCCTGTAAGTAGGCAGTTTCGCAGTGAGGTTAAGTCAGGGGTGACCCTGGAGTATTCCGGCTTACCTTGGAGCTGTCCTGGCTTGCAGGATCTGCAGGGCAGGGTGGAGAAGCGTCAGTCATGGTCAGCCACCAGGATCCTCTGCTTAGAGGAGCCTTTTTAACTGCTTCATGCTTAAGCTCCGGCCCCGCCCCCAGCTGACCACATGCAGGTTGGTGGATATACCTGCACATGCCACTGCTGCTGGTGTCCTCTTTCCTGGGTTTCTATTAGGGAGGGAGGCTCTGCTGCTATATTTTTTTTTTTAAACATTTTTTTTTAATGCCTGCCTCCCGGAAGTGCCCCGCTCTGTTATCTCCTAGAAGTCTCCAAACTCCAGGAAAATGGCTGCGGACCGGAATTGTGTGACTGAAAGCGACGTTTTTTTGGTGTCTGCGCCATCTTGGTACACCCCGCAGAGCCTCCACGAGGGAAGAAGCCAGCTTGCTCTGCGGGGTGCGGAGGACGCCGATCGCAGCAATAACGGAGGTAATCGGGTGGGCGGGAGCGGACACTCTCCACCCCATAGAAGCTGTATGGCACCTACCCGTTCGGCAGCGGCGGCTGTGATCAGGGGTTAAAGCATCCGTACACCCGCTACTTCTGCCACGCTGCAATGTCTTGCTCGACACCTGGAAAAAGATCCCAGATGGAAACTGCAGCAGGTCCCTCCACCAGCATTGCAAAACGGTATGGGGGAAATGCCAGTGTATTGTTGCAGCTTGGGGGGGGATGATTGCAGACCCCTCTGTAGGGGTGAAATCTCAGGCAGAGCAAGTTTTCTCAAATTTGCTGCTCCTGCTCGCCCTCCCAAGGCCCGCTGGGCTGGATGGGATGCTGGCAGGGGGTCTCCTGCAACTAGCACAGAGACAAGTAAAATAACAAACTTTTTTTTGCAGCTCCTGTGGGTCCAGAGGAAACACAAACTGAGGCACGCAGGTAAGTCTGTGAAATTTATAATGGTGGACTAATGTGTTTCCTGTTTCAGGGAGGAGCCTCTCTCTCGGATGCTGCCATGGAAGACGAATCGAGACAAAATAGTTAATGACATCAAAATACTTTACCAAGTTGTATGCAACCACTTCCACTCTCAACAACTGATGTGAAGCAGTTTGTGGAATGTTTGGTGTTATGTCTCAAACTGCCACTTGTGAATTTGTCTATAAAGCAATTTAAAGTGGAGTTTCACCCAAAAGTGGAACTTCGGCTCGTTGTACTCCTTCCCCTCTCCGGTGCCACATTTGAGGGGGAGGGGGGACACGATACCTGTCTAATACAGGTATCCTGTTCCCACTTTCGGGAGCCTCAGCCGCGGGTATTGACATCACCGCCCGGGCTCCCTCCTCCTCCCTCCCCAGCCGCCGGGCCAGTAGGAGAGAGGTGCGGAGCATTAGGATTCCCAGCATGAAGCCGTAACGGAGGCGTCATGCACCCGACAGCTGATGGAAACATCAGCTGCGGTGCCGACATCGCTGGACTCCATGTCCGATTATTAACAGTCAGTAGCTGCAGTATGGGCAGCTGCTGGCTTTTAATTTTTGCAGCGGTGGGCGGACCTCCACTTTAACTCACGACTACCATATTTGAATGTACTGCTGATAGACCCGTGAATGTGAGGTTGCTTATTGGTTGCAGTGGCTCATCATGACTTAAAGCGGAGCTCTACCCAAAAGGGAACGTTCCACTTTATAGATTCGTCCCCTGCTCCTCTCGAAGAATTGGCATTATTGAAGAGCGGGTAAGGGGGTGAGCGGGTCCCCAATGTTTCAGGTACCCACTCCCACTTCGAGCACGTAGGCGATCCGAAGCAGAAGTCCTCCTCCCTCCCCCCTCCAGTCTTCTGGGTGGGACCATTCATAATGCGCAGTGTTGCTCGCGCATGCACAGTGGGCACCCGGCTGTAAAGCCACAAGTTATTACAGCCGGGTGCCCACAGTTAAAGTGTTACTAAACCCAGCAATATGAAAATAGTTAATCTGCCCCCACCCTCAGCTTATAAATCTTCTTTTTACATTAAAATATTGCCACTATATACCTTTTTGGCTGATCTGCATACCACAGTAACATGATAAACTGCACAGTTTCTCCAGTTCTGAGAGTTCAGGTAGGGGGAGATTACCAATTCAGCCTTTATACACGCCCACATGTGTGATGCCAATATCACGTGACCTGGCTAGGTCTGAGAACAAGTAATTATTCTATCCAGCATAAAAGACACAACTGAGCGTGTGCAGGTTGGCTACCCTGCCTGTGTTAGCTGGCTTTCCCCAGCTAGACAGTGCAGGAGGGAAGGATCTGTGCATACAGGATAAAACAGCCTTTCTACACAATGCAGAGGATTAACCCCTTAAGTTCCACAGTGAGTATAACAAGCATGCTATGTTGCACAGACAGATTTTTACTGATGTGGGTTTTAGAACACTTTAAGATGCCAGAACCAAGGAGAGAAGATAGCAGGTGAAATCGGCTGGGCTGAGCACACTGCTGGATCTTGGTACAGGGGAATGGCTGTTATATTAAAGTCTGTAGCTACAGTTTTTATGGCTGATGACTTCATTTTTTCACAGGAGACTGGGTAACCATGTTAATGTTATATATTTTTTAAAGACAAAGAGTGTTTGTGTATCTTTAGCCCCATTCATAACCAGAGGGTCTACATTGCCTACATACAACTAATATAAATAGCTAAAAACATATAGGTTTTTATTTTGCATCCTGTCGTAATACATGCCCTGCTCATGTCTGTAATATAAGCTGAAAAATTACATTTTTTACGCTGTAATGTTAACACTGTAGATCTTTAACTAGAAAATTAAACCATGGGGTTGATTTACTATAACTGGAGAGTGCAAAATCTGGTGCAGCTCTGCATAGTAACCAATCAGCTTTCAGGTTTGATTGTCAGGGCTTAATTAAACAAGCTGAAGTTAGAAGCTTTTTGGCTACCATGCACAGCTGCACCAGATTTTACACTTTCCAGTTTTAGTAAATGAACCCCTATGTTTTTTCTCTCTACATGGAAGTCAGTATAAACAGAGAGGGGCACAGAAGGCTAGCGAAGTGTTTATTATTTTATTTATTGCGGGGACTTATATAGCACTGTCAATTTATGCAGTGATTTACATATACAGTATATTGTACTTTCACATCAGTCCCTACCCTCAAGGTGCTTACAAGCTAAGGTCCCTAACTCACATTTATACATACACATACTAGGGCCAATTTAGAACAGAAGCCAATTAACCCCTTCATGCCTACGCCTTTTTCTGACACTTGTTGCTTACAAGTTAAAATCAGTATTACTTGCCAGAAAATTACTCAGAACCACCAAACACCCATACATATATTTTTTGTGTAATGTGAAAGATTATGTTACGCAGAGTAAATAGATACCCAACATGTCATGCTTTAAAATTGGCTACATTCGTGGAATGGTGACAAATTACGGTACTCAAAAATCTCCATAGGTGACGGTTTAAAATTTTCTACAGGTTACCAGTTTAGAGTTACAAAGGAGGTCTTGTGCTAGAATTATTGCTCTCACTCCAACGATCGCGGTGATACCTCACATGTGTGGTTTGAACACTGTTTACATTTGCGGGTGCAAATTACTCATGCGTTCGCTTCTGCGCGCGAGCAGGAAGAGATGGGGCGCTTTAAAAAAAAAATAAAAATTCTTATTTTATTTATTTATTTATTTATTTTTTACACTATCACTTTAAAGGTTTTATTTTTGATCACTTTTATTGTTGTCACAAGGAATGTAAACATTCCTTGTGACAGTAATAGGCAGTGACAGGTACTCTTTATGGAGAGATCTGGGATCTATAAGACCCCAAATCCCTCCTCTGCACTTAAAAGCATTCAAAATGCCAAGTTTGGCTGTTTTGAATGCTGTTATTTTTTTTAAATCTGGCGCCTTTAAGTCTTCAGTAAGTCTTTTTTCACACTGAGGCGCTCTACAGGCGCTATAGCGCTAAAAATAGCGCCTGTAAAGCGCCTCTCCTGTCGCTCCAGTGTGAAAGTCTGAGGGCTTTCACACTGGAGCAGTGCACTGGAAGGATGCAAAAAAAAAAGTCCTGCACGCAGCATCTTTGAGGTGCTTTAGGAGCAAAGTATACACTGCTCCTAAAGTGCCCCTGCCCATTGAAATCAATGGGAAGTGCTGCCGGCGCCAGCAAACCCCTTTTGGGCCGCTAGCGGGGGTTAAAAGCACCCTGCTAGTGGCTGAAAAGTGCCCCGCTAGCGGCTGAAAAGCACCACTAAAACGTCTGTAAAGCACCGCTAAAAATAGCAGCGCTCTACCGCTGACGCCCCAGTGTGAAAGTGCCCTAAATCGGAAGTGATGTCATGACATCATTCCGGGTTACTAAATCCAAGACCTAAACAAAGCCGATTCCGGCTTTTCCCTGGCCAGCCGGTGGCTGGTCGCTCAGGCCTCCCGGTGAGACCGGAGAGCCAAGGGGAGACGAAATCCCCTCCTGCTGCTTGTAATAACAGCCGAGCAGCTGCTTGGTTGCATCGGTGATTGTTACAAGAAAGCTGACCGTCGGCCCTAAAGGAGTTGTACCGTCGGCCCTGGTACAACCCCTTGAAGCCAAAAGCCGCATATTTGCGTTACATCAGCATCAAGGGGTTAATCTACCAGCATGTCTTAGGCGTTTGAGAAGAAACCGGAGTACAAGGAGGAAACCCGCGCAGGCACAGGGAGAACATACAAAATCAGTGCAGTTAGTGCCATGGTTGGGTTTAAAACCAACAACCCTAATTGTATATAAACTTCCAGTGCTCACCATGATTGGCTGTCAGGGTGGTTACTTTGTCCCCAATGACTGGTTTGTTAGCATTAGTCTGAGATCTGCAGCCGTCAATGACAGCAAGGTCACAGAAACGGATTCGTGTACAGGTGCATGCTCCTAGTTCACTCCTACAATATAGATTAAAGTTTTGATTGCCTGAAATCATGGGAGCTATGGTGATGCCTAACATGTGAAGCTGTTGATTCCAGTGCAGCTATTTACAGAGATTTTAAGTAGGCAAGAAAAGAAAGCTGCAAAGTGCAAGGCTGAACTAAAGATTTTTCTTTCCTTTGGCAGCACTCACCTCCCTTGCCACAGAAATCTTGTCACCGCCAATACACATGATTATTTGTTTCAGAAGCTCCAGATTGTTAAGGATCTCTGTTATAGCCTCTGAACTCTCCACAATTCTCCCAACCTGCAAGAAAAAAACTAGATTATATTTCTTTCATCTCCTATTTTAAATGTTGCAGCCTACATGTTTGAAGTAGCTCTCCCAAAAGTATGAGGCTCATGCAAACTATTCTCCCAATGAAGCATACGCTTGCCCAAAGAAAAAATAAAAAAAATATCAAACTTTTTGCCTTCTTACTGGCCAACATAATGGACAGAAATTTTCAATGTATTTTTTAGACACGATATTACAAAGCACTTTGCTTGAGGAAGAACTCTAAATATTAAAGTGGTTGTAAAGGCTAAATGTTTTTTACCTTCACGCATTCTCTGCATTAAGGTAAAAAATAATTCAAGTTTCCCCCCCCCCACTAAATACGTATCTGAGCCCAATCTGCATACAGCGCTGTGCTGTCTCCCCTCTCACTGGCTCAGAGACATCAGCTCCTCCTGCTGTCAATCACAGCCTCTGAGGAGAGCGTGGGGGAGGGGCCAAGCCTTGCTGTCTGTATCTATAGACACAGGCAGTATGGCTTGGGATAGAGTCCATAGGTGTGCCACAAAAAGAACTCGCTTCCTATGGTGGCAGACCTAGAAGAGGAGGAGCCAGGAGCACCAGCAGAGGGACCTGAGAAGAATCGGGGCTGCTTCGTGCAAAACTATTGCACAGAGCAGGTATGTATAACCCTTTTTGTAATTTTTTTTTTTTTTTTTTAAAGTGGATGTAAACCCACTCTCATCCTTTCTAAACTACTGCCATAGTGGTTATCTATAAGGATATACATGCCTCCTGCATGTATCCTTACCTGTCAAATGCCCCCCCCCCCCCTCTTTATTATGAGACCTGAAAAAAATGCAGATTATGTGGGCCGATCTGTTGTCCGTAGCTCGGTGGGCGGAGTCATGATGTCAGTAGACTCCCCGCCCACCTCTACACTCCCCTTGGCAACATATTTTCTCCTGTGTATTTCTTACACTGAACTTCTGCTGGTGTTGTGGATTATGCCCCATAATCACCAACATCCAGTCAAAACCCAGGAGAGTCACCACATGACTTCAGCATGCCCAATCATGCTGAGGTGTAGAGCAGCCAATCCTGGAAGAGCTGGAGAAGAAAGGAGGAGGGATGTGAAGGACACAGAATGTCTCTCTCGCATTCCTGCATGAGATATGTAAAATCACCTGTCAGTCACAGCAAGGGGGAGAAACAGACATCTATTTCTCTGTTTGACAGTTTATATTTCACTGAATAAAAGATAAGAGGATTGCTCAGAACTGGATTAACTTTTTGTGGCAAGACTGGGCACAGATGACATGAAATCCTATACTGTACAAGGTACACAATTTTGTCTGGTTTACATCCACTTTAAGCCTTTACAATCACTAAGTTGAAAGTGAAACATTCTAATCCATTAAAATAAACTGAGAATTACAGGGGCTGCTATTGATATTATTTAAACAATACAAGTTACCTGGCTATTATAAAAATGTAATATATTGCAGCTTACCAATCATTAGATGTGATGGCTGCGTCAGTTTTCTTTAGCTTTTTTCACTATTTTTAACTGGTTATCTAGCCAGCAACACACCTCCTGTATTAGTGAAGTGCAGCTCTGGAGGGATGAGCAGAGGAGGCACAGCAGCATTGTCCGGGGGGGGGGTTAAATGTTTATTGTTTATGCCGATCCAGTTTATTTGGAACCACTAACAAATTGAAGCCAAACTTCAGATCTCACTTTAAAAGCAGTTACAGCAATTTTTTTTCCCTTCAAGTTTTACATGAATAACAAAAGATAATCTATTTTTTTTCTACCCTGCCAGTGTTAAAGCGGAGTTCCACCCAAAAGTGGAACTTCCACTTTAATAAATCCTGACCCCCAGACGTTTGGCATGTCATTTTTTTTGGGGGGGGGGGGGGTTGGGGAGCAGGTACCTAGTTTTCACAGGTACCCAGCTCCCACTTCCGCTCCTGACGCCACAGCCCTGAGCAGAAGTTCTCCTCTCTCCCTGCAATCTTCTGGGACACGTCACAGGTCCCAGAAGACTGCCCAGCCATTCACAACACACACCGCGTCTCGCGCATGCGCAGTGCGCACCCGGTTGTGAAGCAGCAAGCTGTCACAGCAGGGTTCCCACACATACAATGCCGGCGCCACTGAGAGGGGGAAAGGAGGGAGGCTTTGTGCAGCTGCATTGCTAAACATTGGGACAGGCGGGTGTCTGATTATTAAAAGTCAGCAGCTACACTTTTTGTAGCTGCTGACTTTAAAATGGGTGGAACTCCACCTTAAGTTGTGTGTCTCATCCATATAAACTGATACTTTCTGCTGGAGATTCTGCTTGTGCTTTGAAAAACAAGACTTGCTGGCTGGATTACCAGATGAAAATAGAAGCAAGCAAGCCTTAAAGGGGTTGTAAAGGTAAAAATTTTTTCACCTTAATGCATTCTATGCATTAAGGTGAAAAAACTTTTGACAGTACCGCCGCCCCCAGCCCCCCCATTTTACTTACCTGACGCCTCGAATCTTCGCTGCTCGTGCTCGTCATCTTCATTGCAGCTCAGCCTGGTCGCTGATTGGCTGCAGTGGATGGATTGAAAGCAGCGCAGCCATTGGCTCGCGCTGCTGTCAATCACATCCGATGACGCGGCGCGCCGGGGGGCGGGGCCGAGTGATACAGCAAGCGGCTATAGCCGCCGGCTGTATCACGGGAGCGCGCCCGCAAGCACTCACCACCGTGCGAGGGAGCTTGCATGAAGGTGGTAAATGCTTGCGGGGAGGAGCTGAAACAGCCGCCGAGGGACCCCAGAAGACCAGGTTCGGGGCCACTCTGTGCAGAACGAGCTGCACAGTGAAGGTAAGTATAACATGTTTGTTATTTAAAAAAAAAAAAAAAAAAATAACTTTACAACCCCTTTAAGAGGAAAACTAATACAGCCATCACATCTAAGAATTGGTAAGCTTCAATATAATAAATGTTTGCTTTTGGGTTTAACAATGCCCTAGGTATTGCCCGAGTAACTGACAAGAAATGAGTATACACTTTGAGGAAACTCAGAACATCTCATTTGCGCTCTTGTTCCATGTTAGATATTCTAAAAATCTGAATCTAAAATTCAACAATAGCAGCTTCCATTTTTCTCTCCTGAGATGAAACAAAAGGAATGGGGGCACTCCACTGCATATAATATCCCATTGCAAGGTTTATTCCGTTGAAATGTTTATTGAAGGTTCCAAACAAGCTTTAGCATTCTGGAACCCCTTCATTAGGGTTAATGGTAAATATACCTAATCTTCATAAAAAAATTATGTAAAATATATACTCAAATGTATTTATAAAATGATATAGATATATCTAAATCTATACACACACACAAATACAAGGGGGTTACAGAACAGAGCATGATTTAAAAGAATAATCCAGCAACCCGTATTTTGCCTATTTTGGTGGTTTTTGAGGACACACCTAAAAAAACTCAAAAAAGATAATACATAGGTTACTATCTTTACCTGCTGGTGTTGTCCACCCTCTAAAACTCCATACAAATATTGAAAAAAACAGATGAATCATGTATTCACTAGTGAATATGTAATTACTATATAACACTCAGATGATAAATTCACACACACACAATCATAGCAGGTTAAGATCAAACATTATTAAGCCCAGAGAACAAGGGAATAGTCCCAAAAGCACCTCAGCTATCCAGGAACTATATGTAGATCACCGTAGCATAATAGTACACAGGCACTGCCCCTGCTGATGGAGTGGAGCACACGCTGTGATATGTCTACATTGTCAAGCAGCCAATTTGTTTCTACTTGATACAGACTATAGCCAGTGCCCATAAGCACATCATGCATCAGTAACATGTTACATCCTGAATACAGAAGGTGAATTTATCCTTTAAAGGATAAGTTCACCTTTTAGAAAAAAATAATAAATGCACATTTTTTTCAGGTAAATGAATGACACAGCCGTGTGGACGGAGCCCCGCACAGCCACGCTGATTTTAAAGTGATAGCTAGTACGGGAGACTTCTTCCCGTACTGCTGCCACAGGGAGGGGGGGCAGCAGGTGCAGCACTGGGAACATGTCACATGTTCCACCCTAAAAACAGGTGGAACATGTAACATGTTCCCAAAGGCAAACTTATCCTTTAACTTTCTACCTTGTTGACAATTTCAACAGACAGACAGTAAAGGCAAATCTGCAGCAGGGACACAACATGCATTTGGCTAGTGTTCTTTTTCACGTTAGTGCAAACTCTGAGAGACAATAAATTACCAAGGCCACCATAATCAATTATAACTGCATTGCAGAGCTTCACTATAGATCCTTCAATAGAACTGCACCTGTGATATTGACAGCAACTTTACTGAATCATCCGGATGATAAAGTCCTCTCTGCAGGTCCTCTTTATAGGTTTGGGCAATGTGAATTGGTTCCAGGGCCTGAAGGAAACGCTCCAATATGGCAACACACAGATTCACTTGTTCTCTGTAAATGGAACACAACATATAAATTAGATAGACTTATAGCAGACACTGTGTGGGATCCATCAGTCCCTGTCACTGCTCACAAAAGCAAAGAAGCAGGACTCCTACACACTCTAAATTCTTTTTTCTACCTTTAAAGTGTATGGCCAACCAATATTGATTTGATATATGTCATCCGTCATGACTAATCAGTGTCAGGATACGGGGGGGGGGGGTTCTGTCACCTGTCGTGGCCCCTCCTGTTGCCATACAAGGGATAGATGTCACCTGTCATGGTTCCTCATGTCGCGATATGAGGGATAGATGTCACCTGTCATGGCTCCTCATGTCGCGATATGAGGGATAGATGTCACCTGTCACGGCTCCTCATGTCACAATATGAGGGATAGATGTCACCTGTCATAGCCCTTCATGCTGCGATACGAAGGATAGATGTCACCTGTCATGGCCCCTCATGTCACGATATGAGGGATAGATGTCACCTGTCATGGCTCCTTAAGTCATGATATGAGGGATAAATGTCACCTGTCATGGCTCATGTTGCAATACGAGGGATATATGCCACCTGTCATGGCCCCTCATGTCGCGATATGAGGGATAGAGGTCACCTGTCATGGCTCCTTAAGTTGAGATATGAGGGATAAATGTCACTTATCATGGATATTTGGTGACAGGATATAGGAGATACACATCACCTTTCATTGCGCCTCAATTTCAGGATATGGAGGATATGTCACCTGTCATATCCCCTCATGTTGGGGTATGAAGAATATATGTCACCAATCATGAATCCTCACAGCCCCTCATGTCAGGATGTGAGGGATAGATGTCACCTGTCATGAATCTTTGATGACAGGATATGGGGGATATTTGGCCTCTTTCAGGACTCCTCAGTGTCAGGATATAAGGATTTATAGGTCACCTGTCGTGGAGTATGGGGGGGGGGGTACCAGTGGTCACAGCTCCTCATTTGTGTGCTTTATATGTCCCCTGCCATGTCTTCTGGGACATAGAGAGGCATAGCGCCCCCTGTGGCGGTGGAAGGGCCGACGGCCTTGATGCAATGGAGATGAAGAGCGCCCCCCAGTGACGGCAGAGAACGGCCATCACCTGTCTGGACTGGCCATGAGGCGAAAGATGACGTCCAGGCGCAGAGCAGGGAGACTTTCTGCCAGGGTGCTGAGCGGCAGGGTAAGTGTCGCGGTCTTTAGACTCCTCAACTCTTCTATAGGCTCCTCCAGACCGGACAGTAAACTCAACAACTGCTCTATAGAAGCCGCCATCTTCCTCCTCCCAACGAGTGAGCCGATATGCAGCGCGATGAATTAACGTCACGACGCACCTCGGGGTGTCCCCACATCGGATAGCGTCCGCTCCGTACTGCGCAGGCGCCGCACTTGCGCAGTAAGGAGGACAATGGAGACGCCGAAAGTCTCCAAAGAAGAACAGCTGACGAAGAAGTATAAACGGCGCCTGCGCAATTCATGTAATAGTCTGTCACAGGCTCCCGATGCTCGAGGGGGCGGATTTATAAAATGGGCGGATGTTTGCCGGTGTCCTATCGTATTATGTCCGCTATCGGATAGTGTCCGCTCTCTTCTGCGCATGCGCAGCTGGGCCATCGCATAGTGTCCGCTCTCTACTGCGCAAGCGCAGCGGACACTCCGAAAATAGCCGAAATTAAACAGCTGAGCTATGCAAAGCTTAGCGCATGCGCACTTTAAACAATATTAACTTACATGCCCCCGCACCGCCCCGCACCGCACGTTCACGAGGCCGTGCATGTTTAAGGGCGCTTACATTACAAGGGCGGACTGTTTACGGGCGGATACTTGCATAATAAGGGCGGATACTTGGGCGGATACTTGCATAATAAGGACGGATACTTACATCAGATTTTAACCCCTTCAGAACACGATAGGCTATGCATTTATACACGTTTTAATAAGGGCAGATACTTAAGGGCGGATACTTTTATGTTTCAATTTATCCTTTCATGGTACATCAGATTTTAACCCCTTCAGAACACGATTGGCTATTGGCTATGCATTTATACACGTTTTATGCATGCATTTCAACATGTATTCATCCATGTATGTCTAATATGCATGGATGGATGCATACAGCACTCATAGATGGATACAGCGATGTATATACCAGTCATAGATGTATGGATATAGCGTTCATAGATGTCTATACTGGTCATAGATGTATGGATATAGCATACTTTTATGTTTCAATTTATCCTTTCATGGTACATCAGATTTTAACCCCTTCAGAACACGATTGGCTATTGGCTATGCATTTATACACGTTTTATGCATGCATTTCAACATGTATTCATCCATGTATGTCTAATATGCATGGATGGATGCATACAGCACTCATAGATGGATACAGCGATGTATATACCAGTCATAGATGTATGGATATAGCGTTCATAGATGTCTATACTGGTCATAGATGTATGGATATAGCATTCATAGATGTCTATACTGGTCATAGATGTATGGATATAGTAGCATTCATAGATGTCTATACTGGTCATAGATGTATGGATATAGCATTCATAGATGTCTATACTGGTCATAGATGTATGGATATAGCGTTCATAGATGTCTATACTGGTCATAGATGTATGGATATAGCATACTTTTATGTTTCAATTTATCCTTTCATGGTACATCAGATTTTAACCCCTTCAGAACACGATTGGCTATTGGCTATGCATTTATACACGTTTTATGCATGCATTTCAACATGTATTCATCCATGTATGTCTAATATGCATGGATGGATGCATACAGCACTCATAGATGGATACAGCGATGTATATACCAGTCATAGATGTATGGATATAGCGTTCATAGATGTCTATACTGGTCATAGATGTATGGATATAGCATTCATAGATGTCTATACTGGTCATAGATGTATGGATATAGTAGCATTCATAGATGTCTATACTGGTCATAGATGTATGGATATAGCATTCATAGATGTCTATACTGGTCATATATGTATGGATATAGCGTTCATAGATGTCTATACTGGCCATAGATGTATGGATATAGCGGTCATAGATGTATGGATATAGCGGTCATAGAAGTATGGATATAGCGGTCATAGATGTATGGATATAGCAGTCATAGAAGTATGGATATAGCGGCCATAAAGTGGCCATAGATGTATGGATATAGCGGTCATAGAAGTATGGATATAGCGGCCATAAAGTGGCCATAGATGTATGTATATAGCGGCCATAGATGTATGATATAGCGGTCATACATGTATGCATATAGCGTTCCTAGATGTATGGATATAGCGGTCATGTGTGCCGTCATGCAGCGGTCATGTGTTATGTATGTATGGATGGACGGACCGGATGGATACAGCGCTCATGTATGAAGGATAGATGGATACAGCTGTCATGGATGTATGAGATGCATGGATACAGCACTCATGTATAGATGGATAGAGCGCTGATGGATGGATACAGCGGTCATGTATGGATACAGCACTGATAGATGGATGGATACAGCCGTCATTTTTTGGCGACATGGATATATACAGGGGCCATGCACACATTTTCTTATTCACCACCAGTGCCTCACTCAATCCCTAACCTAACATGCCCCTCACCTAAACACGCCCTACTAATTCACATTAAACATCCCTTAAATGTCTTATGCACAGTCAATTTACAAACATATATTTACAACAACTTCATCAGTGCAGCCTCACCTGTGCCCCCATGTGAGGTTGCAATGGGCACAATCAGGTTGATAGATAGAATGCATCCCAACTTTGGATAGCCGTTCTGTCTATCACAGGCGCACGGCAGCAGGAGAGCTAATAATAATGTTAGCTGTAACAGCGTGCAATCACGCGGATCAATTCTTCCTACATGCTCTTTTCCCACATGGGTCAATCAGTGGGAGAACATCTCCCGATCAACCACCCAAGCGGTGCTTAACCCCCTCTCCCATGCAGCCCAGCTCCCAATACCTTTTTTTTCACTAAATGCAAGTGAAATATTTGAGGACTGCTATAAGATATGTGTAGCCCAAAACTAAAAATTTTAAAGGAGCCATTTTTTCCACCCATAAGCTACTCAGTGTGAAAGGGGTTAGAGGTTAAAGGTTACTACACTCCACACACACTATCATCTCTCAATCTCTAGGTGACAGATCGAGAACGAGTCCCACTCTTTGCCAATAACTACGCGACATTCTGCATCAACTCAACACGTTGTTAAATGACTGTGCCTGACGCAGAGTGCATTGTTTCCCCCCCAAATCCTAATCAGTGTACCTCACGCTTCGTCATAATGTGCAAGCCCCTCATTGTCAGACAGTGACTGATACACAGTAACACAGACACTACCTGCCACTCACCTACGGTGTCATTTCAGCTGTCACACTGAGAGACTAAGCTTTGTCAATAAAATATGGAAATTGTTTGCCTTCTATCTACATAGAAGGCAAACAATTTCCATGTTTTATTGACAAAGCTTAGTCTCTACAGCTAGACCAAAATCAAACTCCTCATGCTGCATTTATAATCACTCTGACAGCATTTGTCCTCATTAGACTAAGATTTTTTTAGGAATACTTTTTTTTATACTCAAGTAATCAGAAACCCCTACCTTATGTTATAATAAATGTTCTACTTCATTACAGCCAAACCCCCCCCCAAATAACCATACTAAATCATTAAGGTGACATAAATAAAACTTTTATTATACAAACTATTTAAAGACAATATGAACTTTATTATAAAAACAAAAACATAATTTCACAACCTTTCCAGGAAAGGGCAAAATAAACCCCCCGTATTGCAAATAGGAGGAAAAAATTCCCTTTCGACCCCTGTATCTTCTAGGCGATCAGACTTTGGTTTTATTGTCCCTGGAAAGCAACAACATTATTGTTGAGCAGGGTTAAACTATATCTTTGGCAGTTTGTCGAAATAAAGTCCCAGATAGTCTCTTGCCCGTCATAAGGAAACACTCAGATGAAAGTCCACTCCAATTCATCCACAATCAGGAAATCTGACGCATCTTCCTCTGGCTGTCTTCTGGTCTGCCTCCTCCCATCTAGCATGGTCTTCTGCTCTGCCTGCTCCACCTCTCGATGTTCAGTACCTCAAATGAGTAAGAGACAAAGCAGATTATATGTTCCTTACAACTGTGCCAAAAACATAGCTCACATTTCTACAATCAGGAAATCAGACTCATCTTCTTCATGCTCTCTTCTGGTCTGCCTCCTCCCATCTAGCATGGTCATTTTCTCTGCCTGCTAAACCTCTCGATGGTCAGTAGCTGAAAAGTATAAGAGACAAAAGCAGATAATATGTTCCTTACAACTCTGCCAAACACATAGCTTACATTTCTCTATCTGCCCATTTCTTAATGCTAAAGTGTAGTACGCTGCCCACTGTTGCCTTGAAAAACTTTCATAAAAAAGGCATCTACTACCAACGCAACTAATAAACTTGCATTTCTCTCCAAACACAGGCCTGCTCATCAGCGTCCCTGTGTTTGGACAGACATGCAAGTGTTCTCAGCATGGTATATTTTTGTTAAGTGCTCCATTTTGACACAACATAAATACTAAATGTGACTGAATCTACCATTCCCAACCACTTGCTTTCACTTAAGCAATGCTGGGGTGGTATTGCCATCTATTTCCTCTCTAGGGAGCCCCACCTTAACTAAATCAATACATGCATCTCCTGGAGATCGGTAGAGGGCCTTCCTTGTATCTCACTCAACTCAGCCATTTGAGTTGATCAAATCCTCTGCTTCCCGCTTATTGGAACTAACAGTGGCACATGTTCTACTTATGATTACAGGCTTCGGCTCTTTGCCTTTTGTTATAACACTTATTCATGAGGGTGGCACACCGGTCATTTAAATCTCCAGATCAGCCTACAGGGGTTTGAACACACTTCTAAGCCACTGCAGCTTTAACTTTTATGAACCAACTTGACCTTTCTTCAAAACACTTGTATGCTACTGCAAGCTACTCCTTCTGTAAATCTCCAATTCTGCCTTTTCCCTCTTTTTAGATTCTACATGTAGAGCATGCGGGAAGTGCAAGCCAAACACAGCAACTGCCCGCATCTCTCACTTCCGTAACCCAAAAATGTTGACTAATATCCAAGGAAATATCTGACACTCCATCTCAAACTCTGTTCAAAGGAAAAGCATATCCAGCCAGCTCCTTGAAAACATCCACCAACTAGTTCTGGCCAACATAGAAGGGTGCATCGCCTTCTAGCCCTGCTGGACACCAGAAACCCTTGCAGACTAATGCCCCGAACACACGGTTGGACATTGATCGGACGTTCCGACAACTAAATCCTAGGATTTTTTCCAACGGATGTTAGCTCAAACTTGTCTTGCATACACACGGATTACACAAAGTTGTCGGAAAATCTGATCGTTCTGAATGCAGTGAACACGTATGTCGGGACTATAAACGGTGCAGTAGCCAATAGCTTTCCTCTCTTCATTTATTATGAGCATGCGTGGCACTTTGTGCGTCGGATTTGTGTACACATGATCGGAATTTCCGACAACGAAATTTCTGTTTAGAAAATTTTAGAGCAAGCTCTCAAACTTTGTGTGTCGGAAATTCCCGTGGAAAATGTGTGATGGAGCCTACACATGGTCGGAATTTCCCACAACAAGGTCCTATCACACATTTTCCATCGGAAAATACTATTGTGTGTACAGGGCATAACTCTTCCTAAACAGTGTACGCAGCATCTTTCACCAGCTCAAGCAACAAATCGCCACAGAAAACCGGGCTTCTTCTGTTGAGATTTTTACTTGTATCAGTGCTTTACTACACTGGAAAACCTGCACATGCAACCCAAGCCATACCTTCCAAAAATATGCCAATAAATTTAAGTATGTACAATATGTACGCATTAATTAGACAGAACAGTTACTCAACTTAGGGTTTCAGATTTCATCTTTTCTTGGTTCCTTGATCAGTTATCCAACTTCCCGCACCTGCTCAGCCATGATGATCTAAAATAAATATGTGAATTTGGTAAACCGGTTTCACAACATCTTAAAATGTCTGGCAATCATTTAGAAATAAATACATTTTAGACAACGTGATAGATTCAATGTTGATTTTTTGCCATATTCATTTAGACTAACAAAGGTTTCATGCAGTTACTGATATGACTGACCTTTATACTCCAGTAGGGTGCATGCTATTTGGAGTCGTGCATCCAAAATTGCTTCGGGTGAGGTTTTAACATTATTTATACTTCTACTTTCTAGGTACTCTTTTGCAAACTGTAAAACATGAAAAGTTCCTAAAAGCAATAGTTTCACTTTCACAATATTAACACTTTAACATTTAATTATTGACTGAAATAAATATAATGTCAAAACGAAACAATTACCATCAAAATAAGAACTCCACAGCTACTGCTGTCCTGTTGTTTGCTGTGGTTGAGAACATACATTTTCCATTGGACAATCTGATCTTTGCGAGTGACCATCCGCAGGAACAAACTATTTGAAAAAAAAAAAAAATATATATATATATATATATATATATATATATATATATATATATATATATATTTATATATATATATATATATATAATTGTGCACATATTGTTTTTTATATTGTTTAATCGAATAACTTTTTCAAGAGGCACACTTACCCCCAGTTATTGTACAATGTGGCTGCATATGCAAGTTCAGCTCCTATTGGGTCTATGACAAACATGGCCTTCTGTGTCATGTTTAAAATCTAAAAGACATTTATAATTTTTTGTTAAACACAATTCACATTCACAATTAGGCCTCCATAGAGCAGATGCACTCTGCAAGGTCATTGTGTTTGAATATCGATATACACATAAGTTTGAAACCTGTCAAGGATTCACAAAGACATTTGTGGTTTCAAATTGTGTCCATTGTTATGATGAAGATGTAACCAAAGTTTGATATGAATTCAGATGTCTACATTTTATGACTTTAGCTTAGTTTTTCTGAATTTCCTTTCAAGATAAGGTGGCAAACCTACATACATGACAGAATGAAATAATATAGTCCAATAACATGAGTAAAGAAAGGTAAACTTAGAATAAATACCACTAAAATCCAGTGCTGTCCAACGTTAATGGGACACACCCAAATGTCCTCTGGATACATATTCTGCGCAAAAGTGTTTAAATGAAGTTAGTAATCAATGTGATACATTTCTTACATATAGCTGTAACCGCAATAAGTAACCCACCCTTCCAAGTTTCTGTATTTGCCCATCAAACAATGCTGTGGCAACAACTGCACAAATTTGACGAACTGATTCCTGTGTAAAATGAAATGTAAATTTATCATGCTGAACAATAAAGACAACACAACCACACATAGTTCACTGAAGTCACACTTGCCTGCTGTTTTTTAATAATGAGATGTAGGTAGGAGTCAATTACCTGTATTTGAACAAAAAGAAATTCACAATAAGAACACATTTGGCTTGAATATATTTTCAACTGTTCTGAAGTAGTCTCTTACCTCATCTACCAGCCACTTTGTTGCACGGAGCGTTTTAAATGAGGAGACAAACAGCGGATAAGGCCCTACAACAACTACCTGTGATGTCTCGTCTTCTCTCTGCCATAACACTTGAACTGGGTAGGCAATGGTAAAAAATGAGCATGATTAGCAAATCTTTAAGGACTGGATAAAAAGTAATGACACATTTTTAGGAAATGCGGGAATGGGCAAATGATGGCAAAGGCAATACCAACAGGGCAATGCCAATATTCACCAAAGAGGTCCAAGTAGCAAAAGAATGGAGTAAAACAATGCCAAACAGTGGCAACTTTACACACAAATAAAAAAGGCCATACCAACAGGGCATGGCCAAACATATGACCAACGGGGTCAAACTTTATAAAACTACCTCTCTCTTCTATGGTGTGCTCGACTTTCCATGAAGTATCTATTGAGGGCTTAAAATTCAACATTCCCATTCAATTACATGTATAAACCATTAAAAAATTTTTATAACTGCATGGAGGTTAAACAGAGTGACAAAATTTTGGGAAAACATAACCATAAAATGATATCTTTGTATATATCTTATGCAGATATCGAGTTCACTTGTACCTGAATAGTGATCATCATGTTATCCTTTGGTACTTCTGCAGCATCACTTTTGACTGAAGGTCTCTGTTGAGCGGTATTAGAACTGCTGTGTCCTTTTGGCGTCTTCGTAGATTGATTATCACCTTCCTTGTCCTCATTTTTTGTCATCAGGAAAGGCTTTAGGTGGTCAACATTATATTTGTTTTTTAGAGGAACTCCAGCATCATTCAATAATGTGACAAGCTTCCCTGATATTGCCTCTATTGTGAAAGGGCCGTTGAAGTCTGGTTCTATCCTTCCACCTTTCCTGCCTTTTTTCCTCATGTTAAACACCATCACCTTTTGCCCAACAGTATAAATTATGCTTTTATGCTTTTTCTGTATTTTTTTATCATGGGCTTCTTTCTGTCTGTTCTGGGACTTGGCAATATTTTCCTTTGTGGCTGCTTTCACTATCTCCATTGCAGCTTTCTTCTCCTCCATGAAAGAAACATAACTAGTCTCATCCGGGAGAATGATCTGTAAAAGCTAAACCAAAAAGAAATTTCTATATATTTTAATTAAGCGATTTACCCAAAAAAAACAAAAAAAAAACAAGAGCTATATTGACTTTGTAAGTCTAGAAAGAGAACAGCCTATAAAATTATACATAAACCATGCAGCCTTAAATCACCTCTACCCCACAGAAATTGATAAGTTTGCATATGTGAGCACAGAATTGCACAGTTGTACAATAACTAACCGGCATTTCAACAGGAACTTCGGCGGGGAAAACTGCCTCCCTTCCATACATCAATTGAAATGGGGAAAATTTTGTGGTGGTTTGTATTTTTGAACGCAAAGAAAATAATGTAGGTTCCAAATACATATCCCAATCATCCTGCTTATCGTTGACCACTTTCATTAGAGCTCTAGAGTGAAACAAAAAAAGATTAAAAAAAAAAAAAAAAAAAAAAAAGTTTACTTAACACCACATTTACAGCTCTCTAGTAAACATTCATTCATGCAACGAGCCCCATACTCAAGAAAAGTATGTTCTATGCTTAACCACTTGCAATAGCAGTGGAATGCAAACACAAATTGATTGGAAGAAAAAGAATGCAGTAATAAAACGTAAATCCAAATACTAATTAAACTTGCCGCTTTATGTTGTCGTTAGTTTTCTCATCAAGCCCATTTGTTTGGGGATGGTATGCTGCTGTCACACTCCTTTCTATTCCCAGAAGCGTACAAAGCCCATTGTTGAGCTGTAAAAAGAAGCATGTTTAAAACAAAATGAAGGTAGCAACATAACTCTTATATCATTTCTACTACTCTGCTATTTTTGAAGTACACCTACTTGATTCACAAACTCTCTGCCTTGGTCAGACAGGATTCTTTTGGGACATCCGTGTCTATATATCATAGAGCAAAGGTGTTGTCCCACTTCAGCAGCACTTTTCGTTTTTAGTGGGAACGCCTCCACCCACTTAGAAAAATAATCAGTCGCCGTGAGGATATATATATTTCCATTAACAGTTTTGGGTAGAGGTCCCGTTAGGTCGATGCCAACGAGTTCCCACACATTTGACACCTAATGGGATGGAATAATTTCTTTGTAAATGAATGAATGATACATGTTGATGCTCATCATATCTATTATGTTTAAAAAATAACACAGCTTTAACAACAATTACCTTAATAAACTGCAATGGTTGGCTTGCTTTCAATGGTTTTCCCACCTTCTGACACTGCTCACATTCCTGTACCTTCAAGAAAAACAAATTGTAAAAATGTGTACAGCTTTTGTGTATGTGTATATAAATACAACAAATTTAGTAGATTGCATACCCATTTCTCAATGTGTACAGTCATTGCATTCCAGTAAAATCTGGAGCACACTGCAGAGCGCGTTTTTAGAATGCCAGTATGACCGCCAATAGGGGAAGCGTGAAATTGATGAAATATGCTCTTTGCCTCATCTTTACTTTGAATGGCTATTCTATTGCCATACAAGAGCTTTCCTTCTATAAAACAAAATTGACATTAAAAGATGCATTTATGAAAGAGCGATCCTACAATCTGTTGTTGTGCATTATCGTTTATGACACTCACCATTTATTGAAAATTTGGAGGCATACCTCCGAAGAACGCGTTGTTCATTTTTTGAATACGCTGATGGGTACGTTCCCTGAGCGAGGTAATTATATACCTCTTGCCACTTGTTCTCCATACCTGAAAATATAGCAGAGCACTATTACATAACGTTAAACATTACAACCTGTGCACACATTTTGGGAAGATCTTAATAAAAAACAAATGCCAAGTATGTTTTCCAGCCACTAAATTGGAAATATACAGAACATTTAATAGCTGGTAAATAAACTAAGTCTATAATAAATTATCATTATTAAAAATGGTCTTTATAAAAAAAATTATACACGCCTCAGAAATTAAACTAATTCTGATATTACTCACTAGTTGCTGGAGTCTGATAAATCGGGACTGCAATGCAACTGACCGAAACCAAATGCAAAGCCTGTAAATAAAAAAAAAAAATAACAAAAAAGGGAAGATGCATAGATAAAAAAGGTATATTAAATGCTATATGGACCATCCACGTTGCAAAGAGCATGACAGTAATCAAATGATACTCACTAGTCGGGGAGTCTGATAGATCGGGACTGCAATGCAACTGACCGAAACCAAATGCAAAGCCTGTAAATAAAAAAAAAATAACAAAAAAGGGAAGATGCATAGATAAAAAAGGTATATTAAATGCTATATGGACCATCCACGTTGCAAAGAGCATGACAGTAATCAAATGATACTCACTAGTCGGGGAGTCTGATAGATCGGGACTGCAATGCAACTGACCGAAACCAAATGCAAAGCCTGTAAATAAAAAAAAAATAACAAAAAAGGGAAGATGCATAGATAAAAAAGGTATATTAAATGCTATATGGACCATCCACGTTGCAAAGAGCATGACAGTAATCAAATGATACTCACTAGTCGGGGAGTCTGATAGATCGGGACTGCAATGCAACTGACCGAAACCAAATGCAAAGCCTGTAAATAAAAAAAAAATAACAAAAAAGGGAAGATGCATAGATAAAAAAGGTATATTAAATGCTATATGGACCATCCACGTTGCAAAGAGCATGACAGTAATCAAATGATACTCACTAGTCGGGGAGTCTGATAGATCGGGACTGCAATGCAACTGACCGAAACCATATGCAACGCCTGTGAAGGAAATAATTTTAGAAAGATTAAAAGGATACATAGATAAAAGGTATATTATATGCTATATGGACCCACAACGTTTCAAACAGCAGTACAGTCTTAAATAATACTCACTAGTCGGGGAGTCTGATAGAGTGGGTCTGCAATGCAAGTGACCGAAACCAAATGCAAAGCCTGTGAAGGGAAAAAAATAAAAAATATTATATGCTTTAAACTGTAGATTAATGGCACACCACACTGATTAAAACACAACAATCAGCTCATAGTAATGAGAGCACATATCAGTGTGTGTATATTATTTAGGGCCCCAATAGGCCTACACCTATAGGGGCCATATATATATATATATATATATATATATATATATATATATATATATATATATATATATATATATATACACACATATACACACTGATATGTGCTCTCATTACTATGATCTGTATATAAAAAAAAAAACAACATGTAAGATATACTCTGTTAATACCTATTGAAATAAAGGAAAAAAAAAAAAATTCTGCATATCTTCTATTTGTCTTCCTCTGGGGGCCCATACAGAGCTGTGTGTTTTATGTGTACTGTGCGCGTGAGAACATGGATGCAATTTTAACCACTTCCCGCCCGCCCTATAGCGGATTGACGTCCGGGAAGTGGTTCTGTTATCCGGGGGGCGCGCATCACGGCGATCGGTGGAGCGGTGTGTCAATCTGACACACCGCTACACTGATCTTGGTAAAAAGCCTCCGGCGGAGGCTCTTTACTACGTGATCAGCCGTGTCCAATCACGGCTGATCACGCTGTCAATAGGAAGAGCCATTGATCGGCTCTTCCTCACTCGCGTCTGACAGACGCAAGTAGAGGAGAGCCGATCGGCGGCTCTCCTGGCAGGGGGGGTCTGCGCTGATTGTTTATCAGCGCAGCCCCCCCCCCCCAGATCACCCCACTGGACTACCAGGGATGCCACTAGGACCACCAGGGAAGGGGCAACGTGGATGGCCAGGTATGTACCCCATGGCCATCCACATGTGCGCAATCTGTGCCAATCAGTGCCCACAAATGGGCACTGATTGGCACTATTATGCCAATGATATGCCCAGCAATGCTATATCAGTGCCACCTGTCATTGCCCATCTGTGCCACCAGTCATTGCCCATCGGTGCCACCAGTCATTGCCCATCTGTGCCCACCTATCAGTGCCCATCTGTGCCACACATAAGTACCCATCAGTGCCACCCATATATGCCAATCAATGCCACCTACGAGTGCCCATCAGTGCCGCCTATGTGTGCCCATCGGTGCCACCTATGAGTGCTCATCAGTGCCGCATACCAGTGCCACCTATCAGTGCCCATCAGTGCCGCCTATCAGTGCCCATCATCAGTGCCCGTTAGTGCCACCTCATCAGTGCCACCTCATTGGTGCCACCTCATCGGTGCCCATCAGTGCAGCTATATCAGTGCCCATTATTGAAGGAGAAAGCGTACTTATTTAAAAAAAAATTTTACAGAAACAAAGAAAAACTTGTTTTTTTCGAAAATTTCGGTCTTTTTTTATTTGTTGCGAAAAAAATAACAACCGCAGGATGTGATCAAATTCCACCAAAAGAAAACTCTATTTGTGGGAACAAAATGATCAAAAAATTGTTTGGGTACAGTGTAGCATGACCGCGCAATTGTCATTCAAATTGCAACAGCGCTGAAAGCTGAAAATTGGGCTGGGTGGGAAGGTGTCTAAGTGCCCGGTATTGAAGTGGTTAAACATCCTGGCCAAGAAATGTCCATATCCACCCTAGACATCTCTGCCATTGTGTTCATCACTCATCCATCCAAAACATATCAGTCATTGTAAGTTGTATCCATCCACATGTCAGCTGTATCCATCAATAATACACGCGTGCTGTATATGTGGTGGGGGGAGAGGAGGACGCAATGCCAAAGACATGTGGGGGAGTGAAAGTGTATTGCACAGATTGACTGCCATGGGGGGAGGGGAGGGGGAGGGAAGATGTATATGGCACAAAATGGCTGCCATGGGGGGAGGAGGGAAAGATGGGAAGATGTGTGGTGGAGAGGATGTGTATGGCACAAAATGGCTGCAATAGGGGTGGGGGAGGGGGAAAGATGGGAAGATGTGTATGACACAAAATGGCTGCCGTGGGGGGAGGGTGTCAAGGATGGGAAATGTGTACGGTAAAAAATGGATGCCATGGGGGGGGTGGGAAGATGTGTATGGTACAAAATGGCTGCCATCGGGGAGGGGGGGAGATGTGTGTTGCCATGGGGGGTGGGAAGATGTGTGTTGGCATGGTGGGGGGATGGGAAGATGTGTGTTGCCATGTGGGGGGGGGGGGTGAGAAGATGTGATCTATCCATATAATACATGCCCTGTACACAGACAGCCCTACATGGGAATAAAATCGAAGCATAATGGGCAATTACCGCAATACACATCATACATCTTTGCCATTGTATTGCGTCCCCCCCCCCCCCCCTGCACATGGCAGACACTTTGTGCAATATACATGTTCTCCACCACAGAACTTAGCAAAACTATTCAACTGTAAAATACGTGTCCATGCTTTATCATCCATCCATCCCCCCATGCCAACACACATCTTCCCATCCCCCCCCATGCCAACACACATCTTCCCATCCCCCCCCCCCCATGCCAACACACATCTTCCCATCCCCCCCCCCCCATGCCAACACACATCTTCCCATCCCCCCCCCCCATGCCAACACACATCTTCCCATCCCCCCCCCCATGCCAACACACATCTTCCCATCCCCCCCCCCATGCCAATACACATCTTCCCATCCCCCCCCTCCCCCCATGGCTGCCATTTTGTATGTACGGTAAGTTCTGTGGTGGCTATCTGTGTACAGGGCTTGTATTCTATGGATGGATGATAAAGCATGGACACGTATTTATAGTTGAATAGTTTTGCTAAGTTCTGTGGTGGAGAACATGTATATTGCACAAAGTGTCTGCCATGTGGGGGGGGGGGGTGAGAAGATGTGATCTATCCATATAATACATGCCCTGTACACAGACAGCCCTACATGGGAATAAAATCGAAGCATAATGGGCAATTACCGCAATACACATCATACATCTTTGCCATTGTATTGCGTCCCCCCCCCCCCCTGCACATGGCAGACACTTTGTGCAATATACATGTTCTCCACCACAGAACTTAGCAAAACTATTCAACTGTAAATACGTGTCCATGCTTTATCATCCATCCATAGAATACAAGCCCTGTACACAGATAGCCACCACAGAACTTACCATACATTTTCAATGGTTCATATAATCATCCATAGAACACATGCCCTGTAGACAGACAGCCCTGAAGGGGAATAACATATAATCATAACAGTGTACTTACAAAAGTGTTGAAATAGGAGGGTTCTGCTATAATTCTGCAACAAAACATCCAAATTCCGCACTGATAGTCTGCCTAATTGTATGTGTTCGCTCCTTAAATATGTACAGCAAACACGCCCATAAACATTGATAAACCCACCCTTCAATTCCCTAAACACACCCCGCAAACATATTAACATTTTCTAAACCCACCCCCTCGAGCATCGGGAGCGTGCGGGAGCCTGTGACTGAATGCAACAGGCATTGCGCAGGCGCCGTTTATATTTCTTCTTATTATTGTTGTTCTTCAGAGACTTTCGGCGTCTCCTTTCTCCTCCTTACTGCGCAAGCGCGGCGCCTGCGCAGTACGGAGCGGACACTATCTGATGGGGGGACAGTTTTTGGCAGAACACCGGGCTTGTTTAGTGAAGTGAAGGGTGGGTTTGCTGTACATATTTAGGCACCTAACGCAAACAATTAGGCACAGCCACAGTATCCCTTACAAAGTTGTACAAAAAGTATCTGCGCTTATCACCGCCCCACACGCCGCCGCTTAGAAAGTTGTACGAGCCTCGGGAGCGTGCCGGGCGGGTGCATGACATTAAATGGTATCAAGTGCGCATGCGCCTAGCTCAGCTGTTGATTTTCGAAGTGTCCCGCTGCGCTTGCGCAGTAGAGAGCGGACAGTATCCGATGGGGGACAAAATTCAATAGGACACCGGTGTCTTGCCGAGAAAGTTCCCCCTTGCGCAGTACAAACTACTACAGTGATGCCGAAAATTGCCGAACATAAACAGCTGTGAGTGAACTCTACACCGCGCATGCGCAATTAACATGACATTCTACCAAACTATGCCGCACGCCCCCGATACTCGTGCTACTCTGCAAGGGGCGGGTCTATTATTACTGTTAGATCGTCTAAGCAAGGGGCGCCTCTATTATTATGGTTTATTATTACTGTTAGATCTGTAAGCATCCGCCCCTTACATGATATAACAGTAATAATAGACCCGCCCCTTGCAGAGTAGCACAAGCATCAGGAGCGTGCGGCATCGTCTGCTACAATGTCATGTTAATTCCGCATGCGCGGTGTACAGCTCACTCATAGCTCTAGGGCTGAAACAACTAATCGATTAATCGACAACAAATCGATTATGAAATTAATCCATTACTATTTTCATAATCGATTAATCAGCCAGTAACAAAATGGGGTTAAAAAAAACTAAAATGAGCCCTTTATAGTACAAAAAGAACAAATAATCGCTACTGTAAATATTACTTTCACAGGTCTACAGTAAAAAAATGAACCCCTTACAGTAGTGATTATCTGCTTTTTTGTACTATAAAGGGCTATTTTTTTTTAACCCCATTATGTTACTAAACATCTTAGACCTGGTTCACATCTATGTGTTTCTTTGGTGCTTTTACAGAAACGCACTACAGTTCTTTTACATGGTTTCCTATGGGGCACGTTCACATCTATGCTTTTTTCAGCCGCTGCGTATTTGGAAAGGGTCAGGGACTTTTTTTTTAACGCAAAACAGTGCTTTTTGGGTTTAATATACTTCAATGGAGAATCTGCAGAAAAGCATGTAATGCGTTTTTGCAGCAATTTGTGTTTTTTAATCTGCCCAACAACAAATTGGCCCAAAAAAATGCAAAAACGCAAATTGCAGCAAAATCACGCACAGCAAAAAGCACTGCAGAAACAGATCAAAAGCAAACTGCATAGGTGTGAACCGAGCCTTATGCTGGCCACACGGATCAATTTTCAGACGAGAATATTCAGACAAAAAATCTTTGTACATTTGCTGAATGAAAGAATGTTTGAAATTTTCACTTGTTTTTAACATTCTGTTTTTAAAACAAATGTAATTTCTGAACGAAAACCACATACACTGTCTGAAAATTCCTTTCACCAAGAAGTTTTCTATTTACAAATTTTCCCATCACTGTGGTTGAAAATGAATTTTCGATTTTTCGATTTCACCCCACTAACGATTAGAAAATCAAACGAACGTTCTTAAAATTACATTTTTTTTTGAAGGAAGACATTGTTTGTTCTTTAAATAAAAAAATTTGATCTCTGAGTCTGATGATATATACCAGATTCACCCTTTAACAGTATATATCCTCTAAAAGTATATACAGTATATCTCTCCTCTAATAGTATATACACAGTATATTTCCTCTAATAGTATATTCAGTATATCTCCTCTAATAGTATATCTCCTCTAATAGTATATACAGTATATATCCTCTAATAGTATATACAGTATATCTCTTCTGTCTGTTATTCTCAGAGTGGATTAGCTATTTTGCTCCCTAACCATATAGTTGGTTATTTATATTTACCACTGCATAGAGATATTTAAGAATAAATTGCCTTTTAAAACTTTACATACTAACTAAATTATACACCACACTTTTTTTTTTTTTAAGGTTATTAACCGATTAATCGAAACAATAATCGGCCAACTAATCGATTATGAAAATAATCGTTAGTTGCAGCCCTACATAGCTCTTTATGTTCGGCAATTTTCGCCAGCTCCGTAGTCCTTCGTAGTGCGCAAGCGCCGCGCCTGCGCAGTACAGGGGGTCCTTATCTGCCGGACGGAACTTTCTCGGCAGCACACCTGTGTCTTCCGCCCCTTTCCACGCCCCATTTCTAGAACCCTCCCCCCAGCGTGTGAACTGAGCGCTTAGTGAGGGGAAGGGGGTGGGATTTATCATTGTGTATCGTGATAGGCTGGAGAAGTGTATGTATACATGATCCATTCCATACAGTATAGAAGAAATGAGGGGCAACCCTAGTTTGTTCCTGCCAGGCGGAGGTGTGGAGAGAGGAGCCGGGGAACTGAAGCACGCCCACCAATCTAATCTTTATAGAGCCACGTGCCCTGTAACCACCAGGGGGAGGAGACGAGGGCGGAGACATGGGAGGAGACGAGAGTGGAGATGGGGAGGAGACGGACTACTACAGGATTTCCAGAGAAAAGGCGGACACCTCTGAAGCCATGTCGGCCATTTGTTATAAGAGATGAAGGGAAACCAAAGCGCGTGATAAATTAATACCACAACCAGATCATTGTGTTATACTATACCAGGCGGTGATTACATTATACATTATGTTTAAATATTCTACACACAAAGGTGGAGTATAGGATTGGGGGCGGGGCCTCGAACTGGAACGTGCTAAACAAATGACGTCACAGAGGGGCAAAGCGGGTATAGGCGCACTGAGCTCAGAGAACGATCAGTAAGCGGAGAGACACCCACAGGAGCGGTTCAGTGTGTATGCGGTCCGTGAAATGTAACAGTGTGAGCCCAGATTAATGTGTTCAACAACACAATTGGTGGCTGGAGGGATTCGGATGAGGGAGCGGACATCTTTAATAAGGGATAGAAGTATATCAGGTGACAATTACAATGTATTTGAATTCTCTACAGCAAAAGGTAGGAGATAGCACTACAGGGGCGGGGCCCCTATATGTATCCACATAGGAGGATGTGGATACAACACATTGGATAGTTGCAGGACAGGAGCATGTAGTGATAGACAACTCTCAAATGAATTATAGCACTTCCTGTTTCTGGGTTGTTGGGTTGGAAACCCCTGAAGAAAGAAGTGGAGAGAGAGAGGAACTGAGCCATACAACCTTAGACACACACAGGAGCTGCTGTTGTATTTTACCCAGACCAGAAGAAGAGACTGTTGGTTTATACGGAATTATGCTATGTGGCCCTTTCTTTTTATGCCCAACATACATACTTGATGTGAAACCATCCCCGTATGGAGATCAACTTTCTATAAAGTTTTGGGATGCCCTGGGTTCCAACCACAAAGGATCCCCAAGATTCCATCCTGTTTGCCGGTTCATGATATAAGCCCGTTTGACTCATAGAACGTATGTTCTTTTGAGTTCAAACTATCTGGTAAGCCTACATCTGCCTTGGTGGGGGCTTCATTGCACTGGTGTTTTCAGTTTTTATCCATTTTATTTTTACGCCAATGTGGTGAACAGGATTTTCACTTTCTTCACTACACACTGTGGACGTTACAGAATTTTTCACGGACTTGTTCTATATATGATTTTTTTCTTGCATTTAATTTATTTAACTCACAAGGCACATGCTATATCTGTTATTTTTGTGATTTTTCTGTTTATTTTAATAGTTATTATGGTTTGTAGACTTTATTTGATTCACTGATATTTTGCAATTCACTTTCCATGGCTAATAGTTGGTGTTAACCAACCCAAATATCTAAGCGCTACACTTATACACTTAAGATAATGTATATAAAATATCTAAATTAACACTATTTAAAATTAATTTCTTAAAAATAAATGTTAATATGGGAGGAGGGGATGAACAGCTAATAATTACTTAGAAAACATTTTAGATCAAATTCTTTATTTAACCCACCGGGTGCCAAGGAGCCTAACTGGTGGATCCACCATGATTCACGTTTACTGATATCCCTTGTGAAGTTCGAACCTCTCCAGTTAATGAAAAAATGTGATCAAAAATGTTTTCTAAGTAATTATTAGCTGTTCATCCCCTCCTCCCATATTAACATTTATTTTTAAGAAATTAATTTTAAATAGTGTTAATTTAGATATTTTATATACATTATCTTGTTCTTAATCATATTTTACCAGAATATTTCGCCAAGTGCGATTAAAGATAAATATATAAAAATATAAAATTATAGATTATATACATTATCTTGTTTTTGATCATGTCACCAGAAGATTTCTCCAAGTGCGATAAATATTAAAATATAAGAATATAAAATTTTAAAATAATTTTAATAATTTCTGTAGTTTTATTACTTGTCTCAAAAAATACTAATCACCATTTTAGAAACTTCTCCGCAGTAGGTTATAATATTTTACAATATTTTTTAATGTATATAATTTTGCTGGCATCTGAGTACTGGCTGTATAGTCATATTAGGTCTTCTGCTGGGTATTTTTATTTTCATTTTTAATTTGTAATTTTTTTAAATATTTTATATGTAACTGTCATATGTTCATGTAGATGTGCTATGTCACATGGGTCGATACGAAAATCCTCCTATGCCGTCCTGTGATTTGATCGTTTTATAAAGCTTCTAGATTCCCTACATGTATTCATCCCATTTGTGTCTTACAATTATGTGTCAAACAAGACACCATAGATCTCAGGCAAAATGGAGTTGATATAAATAGAATAAGGGCAATCCATTGCCATCAAATGTATCCAACTAATGGTTCCTGTGTATTATATGCAGTAAAACTATAGACAAAAAAGTAGAGTGTCTTCGGTCTCCAACAAAATGGCCACCAACACTATTTAAAGATTGACAAGTCTGCCGTCTAATTATATTTCCCCCTGAAGTAAATACAATATCCCTGTATTGACACTAGCTGGGAAGGGGTCAGGACGGCACGACAAGACATCTTGTAAGCTAAGGAGGACGACCGTATCATCCCATAGAATGGTGCACTGATGCACCTGATAAATGTGAGTACCCCAGATGGGGATTTTTGCTTTAGTGAAATAAATTGTTTAAAACGTCATTGCACTATTGAGTTTTTTCTTTCACATATCCCGGATAACTATGCTGAGGAATCCAGGAGCCTGACATTGTAAAGAGCCCAGAGGTGGTTTACATGCGTTCTTTGACTTAGCTTAATCACAAAGTCGCACGCTCCAAGGTGAGCGTTTCCTACCTAAGGGGGGACCACCTGAGTGAAGACACCCCAGCACGCTTTGGATCACACTTTTTATTGTTCCTGAATTACATAAACTTTTATCACTTTACTACTGATACAGTTAGATGCGATTTATATGCACATGAGCACTTTGTCTTATGATCTGAATCACATATCCCCTGCAGTGTTGTTTATTTTCAGCACGGTCATGTACGACATATTTGGACACTATATATTGCACAGGAGCACCTTTTCTATATATTATTTGTTTATGTTTATGGTTTTAAACTCAGTTATGCACAAGGCATTTAAATTGGTTTTGTGTGTATATCATATCCATTTATTAATTATATTTGATTCATTTTACATTAGTATACACTACAATCTATATCATTTTTAGCGCAGCGTATTCAATTAATGTATAAATTGTTTATTCACTGATAACGCGGTAATTTCAACCATTTATTATCACATGATTATAAATGTGCACAGCATCAGCCAGATGAACGTGTCGGCTGAGCCACCAAAGAAAGAGTCTTTAAGCTGAGAACTAGTGGTCCCGTTTGATAGTGCACACAAAAAAAATGGACAAAGATGGCAAGGAGAGAGGAGACCATTTTCACTATACTTTGTTGTTGGTAATTCCACCATGGCCGCTCCCAAGTCCATGCTGAGAAAGGAGGAGGGTTCCTTTGTAGGGGAAGGGAAAGGGAAGGAGAGGAAACCATTTTCACTATACTATGCTGTTGGTAACTCCACCGTAGCCGGTCCCAAGTCCATGCTGCGAAAGGAGGAGGGTCGATAACTGAAGACACATGCTCAAAGAATGAGCTTTAGGCAGTTCTTTTCTGTGCAAAGAGCTAAAAAGAGATTGTAGACAGTCCACTTTGTGACTACATTACATGAGAGTACAGTGTTTGCTGTACATCTATTCCCTGCTGTCCCATCTGGTATGCGTAGTCTCGACTGTAAAGTGTGGGAAGAGGGTGTACCCCTTTACGGAGGATAGACAGCAGGACCTGTTCGCCCTGAGTACGGTGAATTGTCTGGAGACCTACAGTTAGAAAACACATGAGGGAACACAGTTAACCCCTTGATCGCCCCTAGTGTTAACCCCTTCACTGCCAGTGACATTTACACAGTAATCAATGCATTTTTACATCACTGATACAGAATCCCCCCTAAAGGTGAAGATGCCACGGAGCCCAGGCTGGCCTGGGATAGCCGGCCCCCACCACCTCTTCGCAGGAGCGGTACAAGTCCATGCTGAGAAAGGAGGAGGGTCCCTTTGGAGGGGAAGGGAAGGAGAGGAAACCCTTTTCACTATACTATGCTGTTGGTAACTCCACCGTGGCGATTCTCAAGTCCGTGCTGAGAAAGGAGGAGGGTCGATAACCGAAGACACATGCTCAAAGAATGAGCTTTAGGCGGTTCTCTTCTGTGCAAAGGGCTAAAAAAAGATTGTAGACAGTCCACTTTGGGACTACATTACATGAGAGTACAGTGTTTGCTGTACACCTCTTCTCTGCTGTCCCATCTGGTGTGCGTAGTCTCGACTGTAAAGTGTGGGAAGAGGGTGTACCCCTTTACGGAGGATAGATAGCAAGACCTGTTCGCCCAGAGTACAGTGAATTGTCTGGAGACCTACAGTTAGAACACATGAAGGAACACAGTTAACACCTTGATCGCCCCCTAGTGTTAACCCCTTCCCTGCCAGTGACATTTACACAGTAATCAGTGCATTTTAAAGCACTGATACAGAATCCCCCATAAAGGTAACGATACCGCAGTGCCGCGGAGCCCCGGTTGGCCTGGGATAGCCCACCACCTCTTCTCCGAGGCGGTACAATTCCGTGCTGAGAAAGGAGGAGGGTCCCTTTGGAGGGGAAGGGAAAGGGATGGATAGGAAAACATTTTCACTATACTATGCTGTTGGTAACTCCACCGTGGCCATTCTCAAGTCCGTGCTGAGAAAGCAGGAGGGTCGATAACCGAAGACACATGCTCAAAGAATGAGCTTTAGGCAGTTCTCTTCTGTACAAAGGGCTAAAAAGAGATTGCAGACAGTCCACTTTGGGACTACATTACATGAGAGTACAGTGTTTGCTGTACATCTCTTCTCTGCTGTCCCATCTGGTGTGCGTAGTCTCGACTGTAAAGTGTGGGAAGAGGGTGTACCCCTTTACGGAGGATAGACAGCAGGACCTGTTCGTCCTGAGTACAGTGAATTGTCTGGAGACCTACAGTTAGAACACACATGAGGGAACACAGTTAACCCCTTGATCGCCCCCTAGTGTTAACCCCTTCCCTGCCAGTGACATTTACACAGTAATCAGTGCATTTTTATAGCACTGATACAGAATCCCCCCTAAAGGTGAAGATGCCGCGGAGCCCAGGCTGGCCTGGGATAGCCGGCCCCCACCACCTCTTCACAGGAGCGGTACAAGTCTGTGCTTAGAAAGGAGGAGGGTCCCTTTGGAGGGGAAGGGAAGGAGAGGAAACCCTTTTCACTATACTATGCTGTTGGTAACTCCACTGTGGCCGTTCCCAAGTCCGTGCTGAGAAAGGAGGAGGGTCGATAATCAAAAAAACATGCTCAAAGAATGAGCTTTATGCAGTTCTCTTCTGTACAAAGGGCTAAAAAGTGAATGTAGACAGTCCACTTTGGGACTAGATTACATGAGAGTACAGTATTTGCCGTACATCTATTCCCTGCTGTCCCGAATGGTGTGCGTAGTCTCGACTGTAAAGTGTGGGAAGAGGGTGTACCCCTTTACGGGGGATAGACAGCAGGACCTGTTCGCCCTGAGTACGGTGAATTGTCTGGAGACCTACAGTTAGAACACACATGAGGAAACACAGTTAACCCCTTGATCGCCCCCTAGTGTTAACCCCTTCACTGCCAGTGACATTTACACAGTAATTAGTGCATTTTTATAGCACTGATACAGAATCCCCCTAAAGGTGAAGATGCCACGGAGCCCAGGCTGGCCTGGGATAGCCGGACCCACCACCTCTTCGCCGGGACGGTACAAGTCCGTGCTGAGAAAGGAGGAGGGTCCCTTTGGAGGGAAAGGGAAGGAGAGGAAACCATTTTCACTATACTATGTTGTTGGTAACTCCACCGTGGCCGGTCCCAAGTCCGTGCTGATGAAGGAGGAGGGTCCCTTTTGAGGGGAAGGGAAAAGGAAGGAGAGGAAACCATTTTCACTATACTATGTTGTTGGTAACTCCACCATGGCCGGTCCTGAGAAAGGAGGAGGGTTGATAACCGAAGACACATGCTCAAAGAATGAGCTTTAGGCGGTTCTCTTCTGTGCAAAGGGCTAAAAAGAGATTGTAGACAGTCCACTTTGGGACTACATTACATGACGGTACAGTGTTTGCTGTACATCTCTTCTCTGCTGTCCCATCTGGTGTGCGTAGTCTCGACTGTAAAGTGTGGGAAGAGGGTGTACCCCTTTACGGAGGATAGAAAGCAAGACCTGTTCGCCCAGAGTACAGTGAATTGTCTGGAGACCTACAGTTAGAACACATGAAGGAACACAGTTAACCCCTTGACCGCCCCCTAGTGTTAACCCCTTCCCTGCCAGTGACATTTACACAGTAATCAGTGCATTTTTATAGCACTGATACAGAATTCCCCCTAAAGGTGACGATACCGTAGTGCCGCGGAGCCCAGGTTTTCCTGGGATAGCCGGCCCCCACCACCTCTTTGCCGGGGCGGTACAAGTCCGTGCTGAGAAAGGAGGAGGGTCTCTTTGGAGGGGAAGGGAAAGGAGAAGAAACCATTTTCACTATACTATGTTGTTGGTAACTCCACCGTTGCCAGTCCCAAGTCCGTGCTGAGAAAGGAGGAGGGTCTCTTTGGAGGGGAAGGTAAAAGGAAGGAGAGGAAATTATTTTCACTATACTATGTTGTTGGTAACTCCACCGTGGCCGGTCCCAAGTCCGTGCTGAGAAAGGAGGAGGGTCCCTTTTGGAGGGCAAGGGAAAGGGAAGGAGAGGAAACCATTTTCACTATACTATGTTGTTGGTAACTCCACCGTGGCCGGTCCCAAGTCTGTGCTGGGAAAGGAAGAGGGTCCCTTTGGAGGGAAAGGGAAGGAAAAGGAAAGGGAGGGGGGAAGGGAAGCAGAGGGAACCATCTTCAGTATACTATGTTTTTGTTAACTCCACCGTGGCTGGTCACAAGTCCATGCTGAGAAAGAAGGAGGGTCCCTTCCCTTTCACCTTTCCTTCCTTCCCTTCCCCTTCCCCCTTCCAGCCTTGTGTTTTTAAAAAATGGTTTCTTAATGTATGAGATATTTTTACATCAAAGATATATACATTTATTCATACATTTTTGATATTGATACCATTTCCTGCAGAGATTCCCACAAAAGTTAATTT
Organism: Aquarana catesbeiana; assembly: GCF_042186555.1. Taxonomy (NCBI): domain Eukaryota; kingdom Metazoa; phylum Chordata; class Amphibia; order Anura; family Ranidae; genus Aquarana; species Aquarana catesbeiana. The sequence goes on along the minus strand of NC_133332.1, from coordinate 202,020,774 downwards.
TCCTCCAGCATCAATAGATTTATGTACATATGTGAATGTATGTGATCTGTTTTTGATGGTTTTACTTCTCATTTATGTTTTAGATAAGTATATATTCTTTCACCGGCAATTCCAAACGTCATGAAATGTACACCTTTAAGTAATAATCTGGGCTTTTTGTCTAAATTGTATCAACAAAAGAAATCATTATGAAATCCATGAAGACCTTGGTTTCAGCAGATCTAGCTCAGTAGATCCATCACAGTGTTAATCAGAGTCAAGTTTGTAACAGGATTCTGTTAATTTGTCAATCTTTCAATTGTTCAATTTTTCAATCAAGCCCACTTTGTATGTATTGGTATATATATATATATATATATATATATATATATATATATATATATATATATATATATATATATATATATATACCACTGTTAGCGATCTACTTCATTGTTTGCTGTATGGATTTTTACCAATAAAGATATTTTCTTTATTGTACATCATGGGACACAGAGCAGCCATAATAACTAACTGGGTTATACACCACCTATAGGTGAATGGACACTGGTAAACCAAAAAAAAAAGACAGGAAGCTCTCCCCTATATAACCCCTCCTACACAGGAAGTACCTCAGTTTTTTCACCATTGTCTTGTAAGGTGATGGTCATGGTTTGGAGAAGCTCTCCATGAGCTTGCTAAGAAGATGGTCCTGGAACAGATCCTGAAGGATTTAAAGGGCTATATAATCGAATCCATCTGGACGGTGATACACTACAATGGATGGTGCCCGAACCTCATTACACAAGAAGATTACGAGATATTACCTGTAATGTGACCCTTTGGGCACTAGACCCTGGGGATCCGGATCCTTTGTAAGAAAAAAGATCCCAAAGGAGTTCCGGCAGGGTGCTTTACAGGTTCAAGGGGACCCGTTCCTTGAAGGTCCAAGAGACAGAGACCCGCCGTGATGGAGGAAGGTTTTTAATCTAGCTTTTTAGCAGAATCCTGCGTCGGGACTGGTAAGTGTTTTAAAAGCTTTTTTTGCACTTGTTAAACCGTAAGATGTATTTTCAGTATCTTACCTTTTTTTTAGAACCAGGTGTCATAATTTTTCTGTCCACTGGGGGCAGTGGTGTTGTGGACGGCCGCTCTTCTCTGTGGAGCTTCCAGCCAGGTTGATCCTATCAGGAGGCGGGTGGTTCTTCAGATTCCCCCGCCCCCCTGCATCTAGTTCTTACGCTGGCGCCTTCGGTGGCCCTTCCCACTGCTGTTTATGTGGTCGGAGGAGGCGCGCATGGGAATGGCACGAAAGAATGTGCATGAGGGACGTGCATGTGGGAGGGGCGTGAGAGCTGCACAGGACGCTACAAGTGTGCACGTGGTAAAGCGTGCACACTGGACATGCACAGTAGGGGCAGAAGTGGCCATATTAGGAGCTGTTCCAGCCCTAGGCTTCTGTAAGCAGGCTGGAGGGTATACAGAGCGACGTCAGCTGGGCATGTGAGTCACTGTGGGTGGATGGACCAGGGCACCACAGGTCCTGTAAGAGCTGTAGTATTTACTTCTCGGAAAAGGAGTGGGGGGAGCGGAGCAGGAAGGGGTGCAAATGCACCACCATTGGTATTGGAGGATGCTAGCCTTACATCTGTTGTGTTTAACTCTCCTGAAAGACCTGAGGCAACTGGTCAGTCTGAGCCATTGCGGTTGTCAGGCATTGTAGCAACAGCTAATGCTTCTGCCTCAACCTACGTTACAAAGTACGACTTAGAATTAGCTTTAGCTGGGCTAGAGGAGAAAATAGCAGGTATGATTGCTTCAGTTTCCCAAGGGGGAAGGAAATGGGATAGATCCCCTTCACCTGAGCCCCCACCTACATTGGAACAGGATTGGGCAGAAGATGTGGAAGAAGTGGCAGTGAATGACCGGGAAGAAGGTCAGGCCACAGACTCCACTTCTGAAGAGTCAGGTTCTGAAGAACCATTTTCAGCCTCTCAATCCCAGAGACTGCTGATCCAGTCCCTCACAGAGATGGTCCGATCAGGTTTCAAATTGCTACCTGTGGAGGTCCCTGAAGTTTCCTTTTTTTCTTTAGGATCTCTGCAGCCTCCACAGAGTTTGCAGGCATTTCCCTTGCATCCATTGCTAGAGCAAATTATGTATGCCGACTGGGATCACCCAGATAAGCTGTTTATTCCTCCTAAGAGGTTTGCACTTTTGTATCCTATGGAGGAAATGTTTATAAGAAAATGGAGCATGCCATCTGTGGACGCTGCCATTTCCTCTGTGAATAAGAGTCTTACCTGTCCTTTAGGTAATAACGAGGTGTTTAAGAATCCAACAGATAAGAAATTGGAGTCTTTATTAAAGACTTCATTTGCTATTGAGTCTCAGTTGGTGGATGTTAACCAGGAATCTGGTAAGAGGAAGGTCCTTTTTACCTGTGGTCTGGAAGGTGGTGATGACAGAGGCCAGTCTCTCTGGATGGGGGGCAGTCCTAGAGGAGGCCACCATCCAGGGAGAGTGGTCCTGGAGGGAGAAGAGCTTGCCCATCAACATTTTGGAGATTCGGGCAGCTCACTTGGCTTTAAGCTTCTGGACTTCCAGACTACAGGGATGTCCTGTGAGGGTCCAGTCGGACAATGCCATGGCTGTGGCATATATCAATCACCAGGGGGGCACCAGGAGTCAGACAGCCCAGAAAGAAGTGGATCGCATGCTGACCTTGGCAGATTTGTTCCATCCTTATTGGCGGTGTTCATTCCGGCAGTCGAGAATTGTCAGGCGGACTTTCTGAGTCGCCAGGAGATTTTACCAGGGGAGTGGTCCCTAAATCCCAAGATCTTTGCATCAACCTCCCGCCGATGGGGGGTTCCAAGTGTAGACCTGCTGGCGTCCAGGTCCAACAGAAAACTCGACAACTTTGTGTCCAGAACCAGATGCCCTGATAATTCTGTGGGATCAGTTTTCCCTGATATATGCCTTCCCCCCAATACGGCTGTTGCCAAGGCTACAGCGCAGGATCCGGGAAGAGAGGAAGCCGGTAATCTTTGTAGCTCCGGCCTGGCCCAGAAAGACTTGGTACGCACAGATTGTAAGACTGGCGGTGGGAAACCCCTGGGTTAGTCCACTCTGTCCGGATCTGCTCTCACAGGGTCCTATATTCCGATCTGCTTTACAGTCTCTAAGTTTAACGGTTTGGCTGTTGAAACCAGGATCTTAAAGGACAGAGGCATTTCTGGGTCAGTATTGAAAAGAACAAGGAGGTAGTAACTGTAAGCGCGAGTACTTAAGTGCACACACTGGCTGAAATGTTCCGCTAAATAAGCAATAAGTCCATAAATAGTTCAAGGGTTAATCGTGGCAGATCAATGGCGGCTGCTGTCCTCAGAGAGCTGGCTCTGTGTTTAGGCAAGAATAAGGTAGAAAAGGAAGCGCCACCTGAGTGTAGTATTAGAGACCGCTTTCTATGGCACAGATAAAATCACACTTACAGGAAACAGGAGATACAAAGGCTCATCTGTGTGTCAGTGGTCCGTAGGGAAGCCTCAGATCCGCATCAGTGGCCATCAGGAAGAAGCTGGGGTTGAGGTCACGGGTCACGGGATCACTTCCGGGGACACTTCCGGGGGAGGACTCCACAGAGTGAGAAGGGTTGGATAGGCAGGCTACGTGCTCGGAGCTGCTGCTCTTTCTGTTGGCCTGGGGTGGAAGTGTCATTAAGTTGGATCTCAGAGGTGCATACAATCTGATTCGGATATGGGAAGGTGACGAATGGAAAACTGCGTTTAACACTAGAGTCGGGCATTACGAACACCTGGTTATGCCTTTTGGTTTGTGTAATGCCCCAGCTGTGTTCCAAAACTTTGTCAATGAAATCTTCAGGGATCTGCTGTACCAGTTTGTTGTCATCTATCTGGATGACATTCTCATCTTTTCGGAAAATCTGCTTGTCCACAGAAACCATGTCCGCACTATACTTCAGCGCGCCTTAGAGAGAAAAATCTGTATGCCAAGCTGGAGAAATGTTCTTTTGAATGTTCTGAGGTCCTATTTCTGTGATGCTTTGTCTCGAGTTTGGGTCTTCGTATGGATCCTGGAAAGGTTTTGGCCATTACCAACTTGCCTCTTCCTGCTAGCCTCAAGGCCACACAGTGCTTCTTAGGTTCACAAATTATTATAGGCAGTGCATAAGGAATTACTCTTCCATTGCTGCGCCTATTATCGCTTTGACCAAGAAGGGTGCGAATGCCCAGGACTGGCTTCCTGAAGCTGTTTCTGCATTTCACAACCTGAAACAGGCCTTTGTTTCTGGACCTCTCCTGGGGATCAATTTTTTATTTAAGTGGACGCTTCTTCAATGGGGGTGGGAGCTGTGCTTATTCAATCCTTTGAGAAGAGACGTCAACCATGTGCATTCTTCTCCAAAAAATATTCTCAGGCAGAGAGAAATTATGCTACTGGTGATCGGGAACTTCTTGCAATTAAATTAGCGTTAGAGGAGTGGCATCATCTCTTGGAGGGTTCTCCTCACTCCATAACGATTTTTACTGATCACAAGAATCTACAGTACCTACAGAATGCTAAACATCTGAATCCCAGACAGTCCAGGTGGAGTCTTTTCTTTTCCTGTTTTAATTTCACGATTACTTACAAACCTGGTCCCTGCAACGGTCGGGCTGATGCACTCTCTAGGTCATTTAACACTTTGGACAAGGAGCCCTGGTCTCACATAGCCATGGATTTTATCACCGATCTCCCACTGTCGGAGAATAATACGGTCATTTGCCTTGGTTCCCATTTTTGTTCAAAAATGTTCTGTCTTCCTGGGGCTCCTTCTCATATTGTTTCCAACAGGGGCGTTCAATTTACATCTTGTTTTTGGAGAGCCTTTTGCAAATCCTTCAATATTGTCTTGGATTTGTCCTCTTCTTACCACCCTCAATCCAATGGACAGACTGAGAGGGTTAATCAGGAGTTAGAGTTCTTTCTTCGCACCTTAGTCTCTGCTCATCATAACGATTGGTCCTCTCTACTCCCGTGGGCATAATTCTCTCGCAACAATCATATAAATACCAGTTCTCAGAAGACACCCTTTTTCACAGTTTTATGGAAGACACCCTCAACTCCCTCTTCCCATGACCTGTTCTCCAGATATTCCAGCTTTGGCTACGGCCCAGGAGTCTTTCAATTCCATTTGGGGTGACGTTCATGATTCCCTCCAGGCAGCTGCTGACAAAATCAAAGGCTTTGCCGACCGTCGCAGGCATAAACCGCCTTCTCTACAGCCAGGTCTGGCTCTCCACCAGTAACATCAAGCTCTGAGTTCCTACTCTAAAGTTTGCTCCAAGATTCATTGGTCCATACACTATACCTCTAAACTAAATCCGGTTTGTTTCCAACTCCAGATTCCTAAAAACCTCAATCTATAACTCCTTTCATGTTGCCCTTCTGAAGCCTTTAGTCCTCAATAAGTTCTCTCATCCTCTCCCTACTGCAGCTCCGGTCTCTGAGGATAATCAGGAGTACGAGGTTAGTCAAATTCTGGATTCCCGGCTCTGTAGAAGCGTTTTTCAGTACCTTGTGCATTGGAAAGGGTTTGGTCCTGAGGAGAGGTCTTGGATCACAGGTCTTTGCACCTCGTCTGTTGAAGAGGTTTTTATCTGAAGTTTCCCTCTAAGCCTGGGCCCAGGCGGGGGAGGGGGAGGCCTCATAAGAGAGGGGTACTGTCATGGATATGCAGTAATGTTTGTCTGTCAGCTTACCTCTCCATGTGTTCAGCTTAAGAGGCCAGCCACTCTCACCTGGCTGCTTAAGTAATCTCTCCTCAAAGCATGGCTCAACCCCAGCCCTTATCAGGGAACTCTATATTAACCTGTGCACTGCAAGCCAGCCCTACTGATCAATATTGTGTGTTTGGCTTCCGTGTGCAACTTGCTGTGTGTTCTACGTCAGATTCCAGTTACCAGTCTCGGCTTGTTCTTGACTATCCTTACCTGCTTGTTGCCCTGACCTTTGGCTATCCCCTGACTATCCTTTGTTGTCGCAGTCTGCTGCTTCCTCTCTACCTTCCTGTAGTCTACTGTGAGTGTAACCTGGAAGGCCCCGGGGGTCGCGACCTGGAGCCAGACTGCAGCTAAATCCATCCCCACCACTAGGGGCCTCTGGTGAACACATGCTGGCTCTTAGATTCCGCTCCCTGGGAAATATTATGCTCTAGCTCCCAGTGTCATCCCTGTTGGTACTACTGAGTACCTGCTCTCCTGTATCACCTAGAGCTCCAGCAGTCAGCCGTAGGGTCCACTACCTTGCAGTGCACTCCAGACCCCAATGGGGTCCATCTATCACCTGGACTCAGGTGACTTGGCGGTATTCATTGACAATTTTAAGTTGAAGTGTAAATTGCAAGAAATTGGCAAAAATATATATTTTTTGGTATATTTAATATTTAATAAGGTATAATTGTATGGTTTTAATATCTCAGACTCGTATGTGGTATCTTTAAAGTCCCATTTTAATTAAAGGTGTGGATTTTTGGATGGAAAACTTGTCAACCCACTTACAATAAACAATGGGGTGCAATTCCTTTCAATACCAGTGATAGGGCATTATTCCCCAGCCCCTGCTGACACCAATAATGGAGCACTATTCATCCCACAAATTCCAATGATTGGGTACTATTCTTTCCACTAACACCAATAAGGAGGCACTATTCCTCCCACTGATACCAAAGATGGGCCCAGGGCACTATTTTTCCCATTGACACCAATGAGGAGGCACTATTCCTCTCACTGACACCGACAATGGGACACTATTACTTTCACTTATACCAACAACAGGGCACTATTCCGCACACTGACACCAACCATGGAGCACTATTACATCCACTTTTACCAACGATAGGCACTATCCCCCCTACTGACTTATCGATTGAGCAGTATTGCTTCCACAGACACCAATTACAGGGCACAGTTCCTTCCACTGGCACCAAGGATGGGGCACTATCCCTCCTTTTGATATCAACAAGGACCCCTAATGTAGACTATTTTTCTGTGAATGGCAGAGAGAGCAGGTGAACTATGCAACTTTTCTGTAAAATTGTCTGCAGTTAACTCTCATGCTGTTGGGCAGCTACTTAGTGCAATATCTAATGGATATAAAGGAGGCATAGCAAGATTCTTAGCAGACAGAAGCAGCTATCTGAAGGTAATGGAATAAACACCAATGTGTATTGTGCTATACACCCCCCAAAAAAAAGTTTTAGCTTTAAAGGAGAAGTACAGCCAGAGCTTGTTTGGCTGTACTCCTCCTGTGACTCATTTTCAGCAGACAGCAAGCTGAAATCCACTGTCTGCTGACCTCACAGAGCTGGTCCAGTCTCAGGCAAGATCGCGGCAATGGAGTTGGGATCCGCTTCCACCCCTCCACAGCCCAGTACTCCAGTGAGCACTGGGAGGGGCAGAGCAGAGAGCTCTGAGAACCGAGCGATCGGTAGTGTTGGAACGCTCGAACAGTGCCAGGACAAGGTCATTTGGTGCCCATGGCGAACATGCCTAACTGCACCCCTCCCCCAAGTGCACTGAAATATATAAAACATTTTATCACGTAGTAAATTATGGGGTAACAATGATGTAGAAAATCATGCTGTGGCATCAACGTGAGGGGAAAAAATGCTCCTGTGCTGGTGGTGTCACTGTAAGCTAAAAATGTTCTGGCATTGTGGTGCTACTAAAAGGAAAAGATGCCCCTGCATCTGTAATGTCAAAGAAGAAAGAAAATGTCTGCACATCAGTGATGTCACTGGACGGACAAATACACTTGTGTCACTGTTGTCACTGGGAGGAAAGAATGCTCCTGTTTTGATGGTGTCATTCTGAAAAGGACTGGTGATATATAGGGTAACATGGGGCTGGGAGGGTAGGGCTTTGTGGGTTCATTTGACTAAGAGGCCCTCATTCAGGCAGCTAAAAGGCTGTGAGCCACTTTCCTCACCATGTGATGACATAGTAGATCTGTACGTTAATAGTTACATAACATTTCTCATTACCTATCCTGGCCCACACTACCTTCCTGGATAGCTATAGTGCATGGTAGAGAATGTGATATTGCAACAGTCTCCGGGGGGGGGGTCAGATAATCAATCCAACAGGCTCAGTCTGATATCCCTATAAGCTGATGCCAGGGGCGGAAGTATAGGGGTCGCAAAAGTCGCCATTGCGACTGGGCCCCATGCTGCAGGGGGCCCGTGTGCCCCCCCTCTCCCTGAGCGGTGGCTGCATATGGGACCGAGCTCCCTCATCCTCAGCCGATGCGTAAATCATTCGGCAGTGCAGGAGCTCGGTCACAAAATGAAAGTAGGTGAGACGTGTCTAGCACACTGTGTGCTGTGCTCTCTGCCTCCCCCTACAGTGCAGTACCCAGCATGGAGAGTTTAAGGTACAGAGCTGCAGCTGCAGATTTTTAAAAAGGCGATGCTTATATGTGTGTGTCTGCATGTGTGTGTGCTTATGTGTGTGTCTGCATGTGTGTGTGTGTTTTATATGTGTGTGTGCGTTTATTTGTGTGCATGTGTATGTTTACATGTGTGTGCATGTGTATAGAGTTATGTGTGTGTGCTTATATGTGTGTGTCTGCATGTGTGTGTGCTTATATGTGTGTGTCTGCATGTGTGTGTGTGTTTTATATGTGTGTGTGCGTTTATTTGTGTGCATGTGTATGTTTACATGTGTGTGCATGTGTATAGAGTTATATGTGTGTGCGCATGTGTGTGTATGTGTATAGAGTTTTATGTGTGTGCGCATGTGTGTGTGTATGCATGTGTATAGAGTTATATGTGTGTGCGCATGTGTTTTCATGTGTATAGAGTTATATGTGTGTGCGCATGTGTTTTCATGTGTATAGAGTTATATGTGTGTGCATGTGTATAGAGTTATATGTGTGTGCGCATGTGTGTGCATGTGTATAGAGTTATATGTGTGTGCATGTGTATAGAGTTATATGTGTGTGCGCATGTGTGTGCATGTGTATAGAGTTATATGTGTGTGCGCATGTGTATAGAGTTATATGTGTGTGTGCATGTGTATAGAGTTATATGTGTGTGTGCATGTGTATAGAGTTATATGTGCATGTTTGTGTGTTTGCTCATGTGTGTGCGTCTATGTGTGTGCATGTATTTATATGTATATGTGTGTATTTGCGTACGTGTGTTTACATGTGTGTATGTATACAGATTACTTGTAATTCTGACCCCCTTTTTCTTTACGATCAGAACAGATTTTTTAGGGGGGGTTCATAATACCAACAAGAAAATACCATTCCTCTGAAAAGCGATGCAGATCGCTTTTCAGAGGCATTTGACAGGCAGTGAAGAGCCAATATGTTGCACCTTGACTAAAATGTTGAAGAAATGTTGAGAAACACTGATACAGAGAAACGGATCTCTCCATTCTCCTCCTGCAGCTGCTGAAAGGAGATGAGAAGTGGGGGAAATGGAAAGATCAGTTCATCTATATGCAGCCGCACCCACCACGCCTCCTATGCAGCTTCTTTCTGCTGCCCCCAGTGTGCTCTCCAGCCCCCCTGTACTTTTTCCTGCCCCCCCCGCTCTCTCCTGGCCCCTCCCCTTGTCCCCACAGCTCAGCAGAGTCCCCCCCTCCCCTCTCCTGGCAGCTGCTGTAGGGTATCTGCATGGAGAGTCAGTGATCCATACCGATCACGGACTCAATCCATTCATAACTGAAACATAGTAAACTGTATTTACTATGCTTCAGTTTGCGAATAAAGGGGCAGCTCTATACAGAGCTATTCCTGTCCATTCATTCTGTGCAGCTGAGGCTGTGCTCTCAATCTTCTTTCTCGTTCTCAAAGATGAAACATCAGAGGTCTGCTTAGACCCCTGATATCTCACCAAAGCCCCCCAACTCTTAAAAAAAAAATTAAAATATTTTTTATAAAATAATATTGTAAAACAATAAATAAATGGTAGAAAAATACAATAAAAATAAAAAAAAACAGACGCCAGTGGCAGAACTACCAGGGTCACAAACATCACACTTGCGACCGGGCCTTGGCATTTATGCCATCGGCTTGGAGGGAAGGGCCCCAGCTGGGGGTCAGGGGGGCCCTTCATGATTTCTTGCACCGGGGCCCTGAAGGTTCTAGTTACGCCACTGGCTGATGCAGTTGTAATATTAGGCTCCATTCTCACAGCCATGGTGTGAATCCAAGGGGCAAGAATCTACTGATTCCTGCTGCTGGGTTTGGCAGCTGTGGGTGAATATCTGCTGCCCCCAAGCCCATACACTGCAATGGCAGGCTTTCAGTGGTTGTGGCTATTTGCACAGATTACCAGTGGTGATCGTGACTGAACGTACTTTGGCTGCGCTGACCCTGACTGAATATACTTTGGCTGCGCTGATCCCAACTGAACGTACTTTGGCTGCGCTGATCCTGACTGAACATAGTTTGATTGTGCTGATCCTGACTGAACGTACTTTGGCTGCGGTGATTGTGGCTGGAGCCCTATTCAGCCATTCTTATCCATTTCTGAAATCCAAAGCATCATATTACATCCATAATTAGACACCTGCCATTATAGGGAAATAGTGACATAAGGCTCATTGAGAGGAACCTAATAATTTTTTCCCAGCAGGTGATAATTGATGGTCCCTAAAAAAACATTTCACCACAAATATATATGCTGATATATAATTATTAAGAACACAGATGCATTACATCTATAACAAAAGTAGGTACCCCCCCACCCCCCCAAAAAATGGGCAAAGATGTTGGGGGGTGAAGTTCCCCTTTAAATAACCTTATTCCTTAAGAGAGTACTACTATCTTTTCAATAATGAATTAATTAGTGTCACTGTCCAGTTGTAAATATGAAGTCAAAGACCCCAATATTGCCTCTCCACTGTTTGTCCCTCCATGCTTTCTGAGGGAGCCCTCATTCTCCTCCTGTCCTCCGAGGCAGAGCAGCGCTCTCTCCTAAATCTCCCGCCTCCATAGTCACACCAGCCACAGCATGGGCGGCACCCAAGCTCACATATGATGTCACCAGTGGGTTCCGCCAACCTTCACTTCCTTTTCTTCCCTTCTCTGGGAGTTAAGTGTGTTGCTCAGCGAGCACCCATTCTGTCCGCTTTCTCTCACCTTGTGAGACCGCTATTGGAGGGAGGAGAGAGTAAAATCTTCTCTCCAGGAGCTGGTGCAGCTCCCGCCCTGTACTCCATTCTCCAGCTGCCTAAGACAGCAGCATGATTACTACTCTCATTCCGACAGATGGAGAACAGAGCACTGACAAGCTCCCAGTGCCCGTTCTTCACAAGACCATACAGCGCCCCAAGGCAAGTGCTCCTTTCGCCCACCCCCCACCCCCCGTACTGCACTTGGTTGTCAGTCGTAGAGGCGCCGGGGGACAGGTGTAGCATCAGACCAATGCATTCACCCAGGTAAGTATGATTATTAACTATTGTTAAGTATGATTAGTCTTAGAGGCGCCGGGGGACAAATGCAGCATCAGACCGATGCATTCACCCAGGTAAGTATGATTATTAACCGCTTGCTGACCGCCGCATGTACATATACGTCGATACAATAGTGTTATCCTCAGAGGCATAGCTTGAAGCTTGTGGGCCCTGATGCAAAAGTTGACCTAGGCCCCCCCACTACTTCCAACGTGCGTGCAGATACATCCACCGTTCTCCTCTAAGACTGGTTCTCAGTCTTAGAGGCGCCGGGGGACAGATGCAGCATCAGACCGATGCATTCACCCAGGTAAGTATGATTATTAACCGCTTGCTGACCGCCGCATGTACATATACGTAGACACAATGGCATGGACAGGCAAATGGGTGTACAGGTACATCCCTTTAAATTTGCCGCCATGTCATCGCGTGCGTGACCCTGACTGAACATAGTTTGATTGCGCTGATCCTGACTGAACGTACTTTGGCTGCGGTGATTGTGGCTGGAGCCCTATTCAGCCATTCTTATCCATTTATGAAATCCAAAGCATCATATTACATCCATAATTAGACACCTGCCATTATAGGGAAATAGTGACATAAGGCTCATTGAGAGGAACCTAATAATTTTTTCCCAGCAGGTGAAAGTCGATGGTCGCTAAAAAAACATTTCACCACAAATATATATGCAGATATATAATTATTAAGAACACAGATGCATTACATCTATAACAAAAGTAGGTACCCCCCCCCCCCCCACCCCAAAAAAAATGGCCAAAGATGTTGGGGGGTGAAGTTCCCCTTTAAATAACCTTATTCCGTAAGAGAGTACTACTATCTTTTCAATAATGAATGAATTAGTGTCACTGTCCAGTTGTAAATATGAAGTCAACGACCCCAGTCACTTTCCTTACCTAAATATTGCTTCTCCACTGTTTGTCCCTCCATGCTTTCTGAGGGAGCCCTCATTCTCCTCCTGTCCTCCGAGGCAGAACAGCGCTCTCTCCTAAATCTCCCGCCTCCATAGTCACACCAGCCACAGCATGGGTGGCACCCAAGCTCACATATGATGTCACCAGTGGGTTCCGCCAACCCTCACTTCCTCTTCTTCCCTTCTCTGGGAGTTAAGTGTGTTGCTCAGCGAGCACTCATTCTGTCCGCTTTCTCTCACCTTGTCAGACCGCTGTTGGAGGGAGGAGAGAGTAAAATCTTCTCTCCAGCAGCTGGAGCAGCTCCCGCCCTGTGCTCCATTCTCCAGCTGCCTAAGACAGCAGCATGATTACTACTCTCATTCTGACAGATGGAGAACAGAGCACTGACAAGCTCCCAGTGCCCCATTCTTCACAAGACCATACAGTGCCCAAGGCAAGTGCTCCTTCGCCCCCCCAGACTGCCCTTGGTTCTCAGTCTTAGAGGCGCCGGGGGACAGATGCAGCATCAGACTGATGCATTCACCCAGGTAAGTATGATTATTAACCGCTTGCTGACCGCCGCATGTACATATACGTCGACACAATAGTGTTATCCTCAGAGGCATAGCTTGAAGCTTGTGGGCCCTGATGCAAAAGTTGACCTGGGCCCCCCCACTACTTCCAACGTGCGTGCAGATACATCCACCGTTCTCCTCTAAGACTGGGTCTCAGTCTTAGAGGCGCCGGGGGACAGATGCAGCATCAGACCGATGCATTCACCCAGGTAAGTATGATTATTAACCGCTTGCTGACTGCCGCATGTACATATACGTCGACACAATGGCAAGGACAGGCAAATGGGTGTACAGGTACGTCCCTTTAAATTTGCCGCCGTGTCATCGCGTGCATGTCGCCGGCGGCATGCGTGCCCACCGCGAGCTCCGTGAGTGTGATCGCGGGTCCCGCGGACTCGACATCCGCGGGAATACCCGCGATCGTCTCACGGAGTGGAAAAACAAGGAAATGCTTGTTTACATCAGTGACAATGCCTAGTGACACTGACACTGATCACCACTCCCTGTAATTGGGAGCGGTGATCAGTGTCGTGTCACACATAGCCCCTCCCCCCCACAGTTAAGGGCTTGTACACACGATCAGACTTTTTGACAACAAACATGCAAATTAGCTGTTTTGGAGCAACATCCGACCGTGTTTACGCTCCATCGGACAAACTTTTTCAGTTTCCATCGGACTTTTGTTGGCTGTGCGAACGGACAAACTTTCCGGCAACAAAAGTCCGATGGAGCAAAGTCCGATCGTGTACAAAGCCATCGGACTTTTGTACAAACTACAGTACGCAGCTGCGAGAATGTTTCCCGGTGGCAGGGTACTGTACATCTCGCGCTAGCTGCAATAGGAAAAACACATTTTCGTACTGCGGCGGGCGCGAGAGGGAATTCTCCTTTGGGGAATACCAAGCCCTTAGGTCTGGTATGGTTTTAAGGGGAACCCCCTACGCCGAAAAAACGGCGTGGGGGTTCCCCCACAATCCATACCAGACCCTTATCCGAGCACGCAGCCTGGCCGGTCAGGAAAGGGAGTGGGAACGAGCGAGCGCCCCCCCCCTCCTGAGCCGTATGCCCTCAACATGGGGGGTGGGTGCTTTGGTGGAAGGGGGCGCCCTGTGGGCCCCCCACCCCAAAGCACCTTGTCCCCATGTTGATGAGGACAAGGGCCTCTTCCCGACAACCCTGGCCGTTGGTTGTCGGGGCGCTTATCGGAATGCGGGAGCCCCCTTTAATAAGGGGGCCCACAGATTCTGGCCCCCCACCCTATGTGAATGAGTATGGGGTACATCGTACCCCTACCCATTCACCTAGGGAAAAAAGTGTCAATAAAAAACACAGTACACAGGTTTTTAAAGTAATTTATTAAGCAGTCTTCTTCCGACTTCGGGGGTCTTCTTCCGACTTCGGGGGTCTCTCCGGCGTCTTCTCCCGGTGTCCGCATCTTCTGCCGGCTCCACCGCTATCTTCTGGCGCTCTTTTGCCGGCGGTGGTCCGGACTTCTGGATCGTCTTCTCCCCTCTTCTCTTTCAGAGATGTTGACACGACGCTCTCTCCAGCCGGAATGGTCTCTGTGCGCTCCACAACGGACTTATATAGGCGGTGACCCCGCCCCCCTATGACATCACAGTCCCGGGGCATGCTGGGACTGTGAGGTCATGAGGGGGCGTGGTCATATGATGACATGACCACGCCCCCTTATGACCTCACACTCCCAGCATGCCCCGGGACTGTGATGTCATAGGGGGCGGGGTCACCGCCTATATAAGTCCGTTGTGGAGCGCACAGAGACCATTCCGGCTGGAGAGAGCGTCGTGTCAACATCTCTGGAAGAGAAGAGGGGAGAAGACGATCCAGAAGCCCGGACCACCGCCGGCAAAAGAGCGCCAGAAGATAGCGGTGGAGCCGGCAGAAGATGCGGACACCGGGAGAAGACGCCGGAGAGACCCCCGAAGTCGGAAGAAGACCCCGGAGCTGCCTAATAAATTACTTTAAAAACCTGTGTACTGTGTTTTTTATTGACACTTTTTTCCCTAGGTGAATGGGTAGGGGTACGATGTACCCCATACTCATTCACATAGGGTGGGGGGCCGGGATCTGGGGGCCCCCTTATTAAAGGGGGCTCCCGGATTCCAATAAGCGCCCCGCCCGCAGACCCCGACAACCAACGTCCAGGGTTGTCGGGAAGAGGCCCTTGTCCTCATCAACATGGGGACAAGGTGCTTTGGGGTGGGGGGCCCACAGGGCACCCCCTCTCCCCCAAAGCACCCACCCCCCATGTTGAGGGCATGCGGCCTGGTACGGCTCAGGAGGGGGGGGGGCGCTCGCTCGTCCCCACCCCCTTTCCTGACCGGCCTGGCTGCGTGCTCGGATAAGGGTCTGGTATGGACTTGGGGGGACCCCCACGCCGTTTTTTCGGCGTAGGGGGGTTCCTCTTAATATCCATACCAGACCTAAGGGCCTGGTATGCCCCTGGAGGGGAACCCATGCCGGTTTTTTATTTAAAATTTGGCGTGGAGTTCCCCCTCAAGATTCATACCAAACAAAGTGCCTGGCATTGGCGGGGATCCAAGTCGGATCCCCGCACCAGTGTCGACCCAGCTCGCAAGGTGTCAATCTCGCCAAAAAAAAAAAGTGGCGAGATTGACACAATATCAGACAATAATACACAAGTTGACCAAAGGGTGGTGGTAAAGAGCTGAAAAACCACGTGATATGGTGAAAATTGGCTGGAAAAGTCCTGTCGTCTGTATGCAAGACAAACTTTTTGTACAAAAATCCAAGGGAAAGTTTGTACAAAGTCCTATCGTGTGTATGGGGCTTTAGACTCACTCCCTAGGACACACTTAACCCCTACAGCGCCAGCTAGTGGTTAACCCCTTCACTGCCAGTCACATTTACACAGTAATCAATGCATTTTTAATCACACTGATCGCTGTATAAATGTGAATGGTCCCAAAATAGCGCCAAAAGTGTCCGATCTGCACGCCATAATGTTGCGGTCACGATAAAAATCGCTGATCGCCGCCATTACTAGTAAAAAAAAAAAAAATTATTAATAAAAATGCCATAATACTATCCCCTATTTTGTAGACACTATAACTTTTGCGCAAACCAATCAATAAGCGCTTATTGCGAATTTTGTTTACCAAAAATATGTAGAAGAATACATATCGTCCTAAACTGAGGAAAAAAAATGTTTTTTTATATATTTTTTGGGGATATTTATTATAACAAAAAGTAAAAAATAATGAGTTTTTTTTCAAAATTGATGCTATTTTTTTGTTTATAGCACAAAAAAAAATAAAAACCACAGAGGTGATCAAATACTACCAAAACAAAGTTTTATTTGTGGGGAAAAAAGGACGTCAATTTTGTTTGGGAGCCACGTTGCACGACCGCGCAATTGTCAGTTAAAGCGTCGCAGTGCCCCATCGCAAAAAGTGCTCTGGTCTTTGGCCAGCCAAATGGTTCAGGGCTTAAATGGTTAGATTAAAAAGAAAAACCCATACTTCTCTTTTAAATGTTTCACTTGTTTGACTGTTGGATGCATGGTGATCATAGAAAAGTTAGATTATAAATATGTGAAATGTTCTTATTTTCGCCATACATAATTACCCTATTAATTTCCATATTATGGATTCAAGCAATTTTAGGAACTACACCCAAGAAAGGTAAAAAATGGCATGAAATATTGTGCAGCATGTAAGCAGGTTGGGATTTTAGCCAATTAGTTTGGTGCTTTCCAGGCCGAGAGGGTAGGAGTTAAGACCTTTTCCGGTTCTTTTGTTTTTTGGCGGGTCTTTATGTTGGGCCCAGCATGGAGTGATGTGGTGTGAAGACATAAGTGGTTACCTAGGGTAATGGATGTTTAACAAGCAGCCTGTCAGTAGCGTATACCTGTTATTGGTGGCACGGCCTCTAGCAGTGAGGGAGATGTAGCCATCACTTCTCCTGCCAGCGGTCTGTCTCCCATGGCAATCCTGTACAGAGGTGCATGGTCCACTCTGCTACTTAGGAGTAGTAGTGGAAGATGCTGGACTGGTGGTTGTGGACATTGACTTAGCGTATCCCTCCAAAATTCAAGTTACTAGGTTAGAAGGTGTGCATTGTCACAGGGAACAGAGTCCAGAAGAACCCAGGCGGGTTAGGTCTCTCCATGTGACCCTTGGAGCCCAACAAGTTAATTGGAAAACATGGAGGACGTGACAAACAGCCACACCCACCTGCTACCACACCCCCACATTGGGTAAACCTGTAGTTTGCCAATAAGCAAATTAATCCCAAAGGGTATATACAACCTTACACTGCCACCAGTTATATCTTGGCTTCAGTAGAAGTTGTGACAAAAACCCAGGTGGTGTACAAATTACAAATCTCTCCTTTCTCCACAGCAAACATTGACCATCCTTCCTTGGCCAAAGTGATTGGGAGCACGGCCAGCAGCTACACCTAAAATCATTGGAGAAGAAAAGTGTTTCTTGCCTTGGAAGATGGTCCAACATGCATTTTTCTTTCTTCCAGTATTCATACAGTTTTTTTTTTATTTCATTCTGTGATGGATAGTCACTCAGAGAGTGCCCCTCAGGACACAGGATGGACATCCCTGTGGTGGTGGTCAGGCATACAGAGGATTTTTGTTTTTGTAGCATATAGGTCAATGGAAAGGCAGTCTGTATGAGGCATAAAATACACACACTGTGCCAGGCTCCAACTGCTCTGCCATCCTGAATGGCTTCTTTATACACCAGCCACACGTTCCAAGGAGATTACCAGTTATAAGAATTACCAGTCATAGGATCACGCTCTCCAACTAGCAGAAAAAGCAGGAAGGCAGCATGAACTGAACTTTACTCTATTTCCACACATACAATTTGTTGAGTAGAAGAGAATTACAAAAAGGAACCCTATAGAGTTCA
Organism: Aquarana catesbeiana; assembly: GCF_042186555.1. Lineage (NCBI taxonomy): Eukaryota > Metazoa > Chordata > Amphibia > Anura > Ranidae > Aquarana > Aquarana catesbeiana. Next base: position 202,002,928 of record NC_133332.1, on the reverse strand, counting down.
ACATACAAAGAGATTAGATACACACATAGATGTGAAAGAATCCAGCCCATGCCCTCTCTCTCTATATATATTTTTTTCCTATCCAGCTGATTCTTTTAATCTAGAAACTGAGCACCATCATCCAAGACTCCAAGATTTCAGCGAGCTTCTGTTTAACCCTTTCACAAACAGATCCAAAGGCCACAATGTGAATTAATAGGTGTCAAAGGATAGTGGCTATGCATTTAGAAGAAGTGACTGGTGAAGTAAGAACCTTGAAGAGGAACTCCAGCTATTTTGTATTTAAATGTGAATACATTTGGTAATCATGGTGAACATGGTCAGGTTTCCATCGATGTATCTCTGTTGGAGAGATTATGTTCACTTCCTGTCCTAGTGACCACATAGGAAATGAGGGGAAAAAACAAAAAGATAACTGAAAGCAGGAAACATCTGTCAGAGTTTCTAATCCTTCCCCATTCCATCCAAAACTAAAAGCACGTTTTGGCTGGTGTTCCACTTTAAGTAGCTGAGAGAAGGAAAGGGAAAAAAGAAATGGGGGATGGAATAAGAGAGAGACAGATCTAGAGATAGAGAAGAGAAACGGAGAGAGAGAGAGAGAGGGGAGGACTCACATATTTCACAGGCACAGACCCAGCTTATGCTCAGGCTGGCACACAGGACTCACCTCCCTCCTCCCCTTTCCCACCACCATCCTAGGTCATGAAGGAACTCGTGGCAGGAGACGGTAAAGAATGATGGGGTGCTGGTCACCTCCCCAGAACTGGCATCGCCCAGGCTGGATGATTGTACTACTGGTGAGTGATTTTATTCATGTCTCTTAAGTGTAGATTGCTGTACATGTATGGACAAGATTGAAACTGAAAATGTGGCATTAAAGTGATATAGTTGATTGAACAGATTTAAAATGCCAACTTTTCAGACTTATCCAGTTCCTTTTCCAGGCACGGTACCTCCACGCTGTCTGTATTATATAAATCATTAATGTGGAGATGATGATGAAGAAATTCCATTTGACAGGTGGCTGGGGGCATCTAGTGTCCTAATGCAACCCTGCAGTGGGCTCTTAGTTGGATAGTGGCAGGGACACAGAATCCAATGGGTTACCTTCACCCAATTATGGCGCAGCGTGTTACAGGATATTAACCTTCAGTACAGACTACAATTATTACACACTGGGTTAGTACATTCTCCGCATATTTTCATGAGTTATTTTCATGAGTTCATACAGAGTTACGAAGTAGGATGGAAAGTTTCGATAACATTTTTGGAAGCGGGATATTTGGGGCTTCTGCTGATTCAGCTGTTACTATTCAGAAAGGATGATGCCACAGGATTGGAAGGCAGTGAAAGACATGCTTCCTGTAGAAACATAGTTTTACCATGCAAAAGGTGGCAGGTTCATAGGTGATTCTGCACCTTGCATTTGTAATAAGGCTCCATGCACACTAGCTTATCTTTTTTTTTTTTTTTTTTTTTTTTTAAGAGGAACACACTAGCTTATCTTTAAGCTCCTAGCCTGAGCGTTTTTTTTCCCCCTAGAAGCAAATAGTGTTATCCTCAGAGGCATAGCTTGAAGCTTGTGGGCCCTGATGCAAAAGTTGACCTGCCCCCCCCCCCCCCCACTACTTCCAACGTGCGTGCAGATACATCCACCATACGCCAAGATACTCAAAGTGGCTTAAGAGTTTTGAGTTACCAGAGTTCCTCTATACATCAGAGGACAGGGATTACTACTGGAGAAGCAGAGGACAGGGATTGCCGCTGGAGAAGCAGAGGATAGGGCTTACCGCTGGAGAAGCAGAGGACAGGGATTACCGCTGGAGAAGCAGAGGACAGGGACCCCTGGTAGGTCACTTGGCAGAGCTCCTTTCCCATCCCAGCACTGTATACAGCTCCCCCCCCCACACACTACACAGGGCTGAAATCACATTCCTTTACACACAGTCTGTCAGTCTTCACAGGGTGTATCTGGCTTTTATGTTGCTCTTCTGATCTGTAAAATTCTCTGGTCGGAACGGCAGTGTAGTTGCAGTAGGCAGATGCACCCTGTGCAGATCATGGCTAACTGGCTGTGTTGTAAAGGAATGTGATTTCAGCCCTAAGGAGGAGGAACAGTATAGAGTGCTGTAATGGGAAAGGAGCTTAGCAGCCGGGCATAGCATGCAGGGTGGAGGGGGTAGTCAGGGGGCTTTGGGGGGGGGCAACTTAGATCTTAGATCTGGGAGGGCAAAGCCATGTGACACAAAATCTGGAGCCTGCAGCCCTTCAGGAGGAGGTGTTAAGGGATTTGCTTTAGCAATTTCTGAAGGTTTCTCTGTCAGTGTTGGGAAGGACACCTCCCGGAGGTGTGTGTCTTTTTCCCAGTTGTCAGGGAAGTAGGGTAAGTAGACATCCCCGGGTGGGGGGGTACAGAGAATCCCAGCTGGTGACTAGGAGACACTGAGCAGTGTCATACCTCACCAGTAGGGATGAGCCGAACACCCCCCGTTTCGGTTCGCACCAGAACCTGTGAACGGACCGAAAATTTGCGCAAAACTTTAGAACCCCATTGAAGTCTATGGGACTCGAATGTTTAAAATCAAAAGTGCTAAATTTAAAGGCTAATTTGCATGGTATTGTCCTAAAAAGGGTTTGGGGACCCGCGTCCTGCCCCAGGGGACATTTATCAATGCAAAAAAAAGTTTTAAAAACGCCTGTTTTTTCGGGAGCAGTGATTTTAATGATGATTAAAGTGAAAAAAAAAAAGTGAAATATTCCTTTAAATATCGTACTTGGGGGTGTCTATAGTATGCCTGTAAAGTGGCGCGTGTTTCCCGTGCTTAGAACAGTCCCTGCACAAAAAGTCATTTAAAACTGTTTGCGGCTTTAATGTCGGGTCCATATTGTCGGCAATATGGATGAAAATCAGTGAGACAAACAGCATGGGTACTCCCCACCCCCCAGTCCATTACCAGGCCCTCTGGGTCTTGTATGGATATTAAGGGGAACCCCGCACCCAAATTAAAAAAAGGAAAGGTGTGGGGCCCCCAGGCCCTATATACTCTGAACAGCATTACAGGCGGTGCAAACAAGACAGGGACTGTAGGTTTGTTGTTAAGTAGAATCTGTTTGTAATTTTGAACTGGTACATTTTTAAAGTGTAGCTCCAGCAAAAAAATCTATTTTTAAGCTTTTTGGAAAACATAGGGAAGGGTTATCACCCCTGTGACATTTGTTTTGCTGTCTGTGCACCTCTTCAGAAGATTTCACCTCATTTCTGTCCCAATGACAAATGTTTTTTGACAATTTGGGGTTTTTAGTGAAACAAGGATTGGTGATAAAGCATCAGTGGAGAGGAGACACGTTTTTCCCATATTAACTCTTACAGGAGAGAATTTCCCTTCCTAGGAGTACATTTCATCTCACTTCCTGTTGTCTCCTTCCGTTTGCAAGTAGGAGTCGTTTGTAAATTGGATGTTTGAAAGTAGGGGCCTGCCCTATATACTCTGCAGAAATTTCGGCCTTAGGTGTTGGTGTTGCCACAACACTGTAAACCCTCACAGTTACTCTTGGTGGGCGCAGGAACGGGCTCTGCTGTGAAATATTAGATCAAGAATTGTAATTACATGCCCCTGTTGAACAGGGTCAGAAAAATTGGGCCTTTGGTGGTGGTGGTGTTGCCACAACACTGTAAGTCCTCACAGTTACTCTTGGTGGGAGCTGGAACAGGCCCTGCTGTGAAACATTAGATCAAGAATTGTAATTACATGCACCTGTTGAACAGGGGCAGAAAAATTGGGCCTTTGGTGGTGGTGGTGCTGGTGCCACAACACTAAGTCCTCACAGTTACTCTTGGTGGGCGCAGAAACGGGCCCTGCTGTGAAATATTAGATCAAGAATTGTAATTTCATGTCCTTGTTGAACAGGGGCAGAAAAATTGGGCCTTAGGCACTGGTGCCACAACACTGCAACCCCTCACAGATACTCTAGTTGGAGCGCAGGAATAAGCCCTCCTGCAAAATATTCCATCAAAAATTTTAATTACACCCCCCTGTTAAACCGGGGCTGAAAAATTGGGCCTTAGGCACTGGTGCTGGTGCCACAACACTGCAACCCCTCACAGATACTCTAGTTGGAGCGCAGGAACGAGCCCTGCTGCAAAGTATTGCATCAAAAATTGTAATTACACGCCCCTGTTAAACAGGGGCTGAAAAATTGGGCCTTAGGCACAGGTGCTGGTGCAACAACACTGCAACCCCTCACAGATACTCTAGTTGGAGCGCAGGGATGAGCCCTGCTGCAAAGTATTGCATCAAAAATTGTAATTACACGCCCCTGTTAGCCACTGGTGGCGGCGCCTTGAACCAAAAATATTCTTTCAAGCTATCAGCATGATCATTGAGGAGGATAGTCACTCAGCATAACAGGATAGTCTTGAAGGGATCTGACATTTCAAAAAAAATTATTCGGTTACATCAACATCAGGTGCTTGGTAGCTGGTGGTGATCCAAGACTGATTGATTTTTATGAAGGTCAGTCGATCGACCGAGTCGGTGGACAGGCACACACTGTGATCGGTTACAAAGCCTCCAGCAGCACTGAATGTGCGTTCCAAAAGAATGCAGGACAGGCCAGTAGCTCAATTGCATACTGTGCAAGCTCTGGCCAGTGATCCATCCTCAAGACCCAGTAACCCAGAGGATTTTCGGTGGCAAAGATGTCCAAGTCAGATCTTGCCCCTAGGTATTCCTGCACCACGTAAAACAGACGCTGGCGATGGTTGCTGGAACCAATCATACCTTGGGGCTGCAAACTAAAAAATTGCCTGAACGCATCGGTGAGACGGCCACCTTCTCCACCGCCCCTTCTTTGACTGACCGAAGCCTCAGCAACACGTTGTCCAGGAACAGGAGATTGTAATCTCGCAGTCTCTGGGAATGCGTTGCACAGACCTTTCTGCAAGGCCTCCCGAAGATGTTTCATCCTCTGCTCCCTCTGCGATGGCAAGATAAGATCCGCAACCTTACCCTTGTAACGTGGATCAAGGAGGGTTGCCAGCCAGTATTGATCCCTCTCCTTGATACCACAAATACAAGGATCCTTCCACAGGCTTTGCAGGATCAGGGAGGCCATGCAGCGTATGTTTGCTGAGGCATTCGGTCCGGAGTCCTCTGGGTCACTAAGGACGACATGATCCGCAGCAAACTCCTCCCAGCCACGTACAAGTCTATGGGTTTCTTGGGACTGTAAATGATCCCTTAAAGACTGTTGCTGATGCTGAGTGCCAGGCTCCACCTCCATGCTGACACAATCCTCCTCTTCCTCCTCCTCGTCCTCTTCCTGTGTGATCGGCGGGCATGCAGGAACACTGTCTGGATAAAGGGGGCCTTGAGAGCTAAGGAAGTCATCCTCTTCCTGCCTCTGTTCTGCCTCAAGTGCCCTGTCCATTATTCCACGCAGCGTGTGCTCCATCAGGTGGACAAGGGGGACAGTGTCACTGATGCATGCACTGTCACTGCTCACCATCCTAGTGGCCTCCTCAAATGGTGACAGGACAGTGCATGCATCCCTGATCATGGCCCACTGGCGTGGGGAAAAACAATAAGCTCCCCTGACTCTGTACTAGTGCCATAGTCTCACAGGTACTCATTGATGGCCCTCTGCTGCATGTGCAGCCGCTGCAGCATGGCCAACGTTGAGTTCCACCTGGTGGGCATGTCACAGATTAGGCGGTTCTTGGGCAGGTTAAATTCCTTTTGGAGGTCAGCCAGCCGAGCACTGGCATTATATGGCCTGCGGAAATGCACACAGACTTTCCTGGCCTGCCTCAGGACATCCTGTAAGCCCGGGTACCTGCCCAAGAACCGCTGCACCACCAAGTTAAGGACGTGAGCCAAACAGGGCACATGAGTCAGTTGTCCCTGTCGGAGGGCAGAGAGGAGGTTGGTGCTATTGTTGCAAACCACCATACCTGCCTTAAGCTGGCGTGGCGTCAACCACCTCTGAACCTGCCCCTGCAGAGCTGACAGAATCTCTGCCCCAGTTTGGCTCCTGTCCCCCAAGCACACCAGCTCAAGCACCGCATGGCATCTTTTGGCCTGTGTGCTTGCGTAGCCCCTTGAACGCCTACGGAGCACCGCTGGTTCCGAAGACAAATCAGCACAGGAAGAGGCCATGGAGGAAGAAGAAGAGGAGGGGGTGGAGGAGAGAGGTGTGGCAGAATCACCACTAGTAGTATTTTGGAGGCGTGGTGGCGGAACAACCTCCAGCACTACTGCACCCTGTACTGCATCCTTCCCAGCTGCCAGAAGAGTCACCCAGTGCGCGGTGAAAGATAGGTAACGTCCCTGTCCATGCCTGCTGGACTATGAGTCAGCGGTAATATGCACCTTACTGCTGACCGCCCTGTCCAGCGAGGCCAAGACATTGCCTTTCACATACCGGTAGAGAGCCGGAATCGCCTTCCTGAGAGAAAGTGGCGTTTGGGAACCTGCCACTGAGGAACCACACATTCCACAAACTCACAGAAGGGGGCAGAGTCTACCAACTGAAAAGGCAGCAGTTGAAGTGCTAGCAATTTAGCCAAGCTAGCATTCAACCGCTGGGCATGTGGATGGCTGGGAGCAAACTTCTTTCGGTGGTGCAGCAGCTGGGGCAGGGAAATTTGCCTGGTACAATCTGATGTCAGTGTACCGATAGCAGATTGCCCCCAAGTACTTGGCTGTGACACACCTAATTCTACACCTTCATTCCTCTCAGTGCAGATCTCAGAGAGGACTGAAGGTATAGTGGGGTTTGAGATCCCAGCTGATGAGGAGCAAGGAGAGGTCCTCTTTGTTCTTTGGTGTGGGTCTTTTAGGTGCGTTTGCCAACGAACTGCATGGCAGGTCAACATATGTCTGTCAAGCATGTGGTGCCCAAGCGGGAGATGTTTTGGCCACGCGAAATACACTTGAGACATATGTTGCAAATAGCAGCGGTGGGATCTGATGCGCTCGTCTCAAAAAAGGCCCACACCAAAGAACTTTTGGAATAACGCGCAGAGACAACAGCGCCCTGCACATGCGGAGCTCTGCGGTGTGATGCAGTCAGTGTGCTGCCCTGAAGCTGGCCCCTGGAGGGCATCCTGCCTCGTTGGTGATGTGCCTCCTTCTCCTCCTCTCTCCTATCAGGCACCCACGTGGAGTCAGTGACCTCATCATCCCCTCCCTCCTCATCACTTGAGCAAAGCTGGCAGTATGCTGCAGCTGGGGGAACATGACTGCCAGATTGCTGTCCTTCTTGGGCACCCCCTCTCTCTGGGCTCACGTTACTGCCTTCCTCTAGCTGGGTACCATCATCAGAGCCTTCAAAACGCTGGGCATCCTCCTGGAGCATGTACCCAACACTGTGGTCAAACAGTTCGGGGGACTCCTCAGGAGGACATGGTGGGACTAGGGAAGGAGTGACTGATGCCATTGAGCCGAGGGAAGAGGCCTCGTTGGCAGCTGCTTTGCCAGAGAAAGTACCCTGAGCCTGGGTGAGAAAGGATGAGGAGGATAAGGACGGCTTGGTCATCCACGCTACCAAGTCTTCCGCATGTTGCAGCTCAACACGGCCAGCTGCTGAAATAAAGGACAAGCGTGTCCCATAGCCACATGCTGATGAGGATGCGCCGTCTCCACGACCAGCACTGTTGCCTCTAGACACAGAGCTTGCTTGCCCTCTTTTATTGGCTTGTGACTGTCTGCCTCTCCTTGTTGGCCTTCCAGACATACTAATGGCCTGCAGTGAGATGTAGCTGCACAAAGCTGGGATGTATGTATATATATATATATATATATATATATATATATATATATATATATATATATATATATACTGATACTGCAGCTAGCAGAATCAACTGCCTGCCTGTAGTATTATTAGTATGACAACACCAGCAATTGTCTTCAGGTAGCTTTAGGTGCACACTGTGCAGAGGACGCAGTACACTAACTGTAAATACTGTAACTGCCTGCCTGTGGTATTAATAGGATCAGAAGAACACCACCAATTTTATTCAGGTAGCTTTAGGTGCACACTGTGCAGAGGACACAGTACACTAACTGTAAATACTGTAGCTGCCTGCCTGTGGTATTAATAGGATCAGAAGAACACCACCAATTTAATTCAGGTAGCTTTAGGTGCACACTGTGCAGAGGACACAGTACACTAACAGTAAATACTGTAGCTGCCTGCCTGTGGTATTAATAGGAGCAGAACAACAGCAATTGTCTCCCAGTAGCTTTAGGTGCACACTGTGCAGAGGACGCACTACACTAACTGTAAATACTGTAGCTGCCTACCTGTGGTATTAATAGAATCAGAAGAACACCACAAATTTTCTTCAGGTAGCTTTAGGTGCACACTGTGCAGAGGACGCAGTACACTAACTGTAAATACTGTAGCTGCCTGCCTGTGGTATTAATATAGGATCAGAAGAACACCACCAATTTAATTCAGGTAGCTTTAGGTGCACACTGTGCAGAGGACACCGTACACTAACTGTAAATACTGTAGCTGCCTGCCTGTGGTATTAATATAGGATCAGAAGAACACCACCAATTTTATTCAGGTAGCTTTAGGTGCACACTGTGCAGAGGACACAGTACACTAACTGTAAATACTGTAGCTGCCTGCCTGTGGTATTAATATAGGATCAGAAGAACACCACCAATTTAATTCAGGTAGCTTTAGGTGCACACTGTGCAGAGGACACAGTACACTAACCGTAAATACTGTAGCTGCATGCCTGTGGTATTAATAGGAGCAGAACAACAGCAATTGTCTCTCGGTAGCTTTAGGTGCACACTGTGCAGAGGACGCACTACACTAACTGTAAATACTGTAGCTGCCTGCCTGTGGTATTAATAGAATCAGAAGAACACCACAAATTTTCTTCAGGTAGCTTTAGGTGCACACTGTGCTGAGGACACAGTACACTAACTGTAAATACTGTAGCTGCCTGCGGTATTAATAGGAGCAGAACAACAGCAATTTTCTTCAGGTAGCTTTAGGTGCACACTGTGCAGAGGACGCACTACACTAACTGTAAATACTGTAGCTGCCTGCCTGTGGTATTAATATAGGATCAGAAGAACACCACCAATTTAATTCAGGTAGCTTTAGGTGCACACTGTGCAGAGGACACACTACACTAACTGTAAATACTGTAGCTGCCTGCCTGTGGTATTAATAGGATCAGAAGAACACCACTAATTTTATTCAGGTAGCTTTAGGTGCACACTGTGCAGAGGACGCACTACACTAATTTGTAAATACTGCAGCTGCCTGCGATACTAATAGGATCAGAAGAACACCACCAATTTTCTTCAGGTAGCTTTAGGTGCACACTGTGCAGAGGACGCACTACACTAACTTGTAAATACTACAGCTGCCTGCGGTACTAATAGTATCAGAAGAACACCACCAATTTTCTTCAGGTAGCTTTAGGTGCACACTGTGCAGAGGACACACTATACTAACTTGTAAATACTGCAGCTGCCTGCGGTACTGTACTAATAGGATCAGAAGAACACCACAAATTTTCTTCAGGTAGCTTTAGGTGCACACTGTGCAGAGGACGCACTAGACTAACTGTAAATACTGTAGATAATAGGACTAATAGGATCAGAAGAACACCAGCAATTTTCTTCAGGTAGCTGTAAATACTGTAAAAACACCTGTCTGTCTGTCAGTAGGAAGAGAATAACAGGAACGGATCTAGCTAAACTGAATACAGTGTGTATATATATATATATATATATATATATATATACACACATATACAACACCTAGGATGTATATATATATATATATATATATACACAATACACTGTAAGTGCAGCTAACTGACTCGCCTGCCTACTCTATCTAACTTAAATCAAATGACACTGTCTCTCTGTCTATCTCTCTCTCAACGCCACAACAGACTACAGGTAGTGTCATTGTTGGGATTCAAACTGATAACCCTAGCTCTGCAAGGCAGAAGTACTAACCACTAAGCCACTGTTACGGGAAATTGAGTTAAATGGGCCTGTAGCTGCATCTGACCATTGTAAATGGGTCCTCCCTATCTCAGTTAAAAGTTGGCATGATGACTGCTTGAATACCTCACTATCATATGCATTCTGCAAATCAATTAAAATCCGGCTCTATATAAAGTACACCCGAGCCCAAAGAAGTATGACAATGGCAATGTCTGCTCAAAATGTTAGTTGCATAGTTATGTGCTCATCCTCCTATTTTAGTGCTTCCTGAATTCCTGACCTGGCGTATGCACATCAGAATTTCTGACTTATTCATTGGCTCATGTGTTCTAGGCCAGTGACTCAGAATGTTTGAAAGCAAGAGACAGCAAGACAATGGGCATTATCAGGAGGAAGTCAGCAAGAGCTCTGCGCTGTCGGTACTGTGTTAAAGAGAAGCTCCAGTCAATTTGTGTTTATTTTAATTTTTTTATTCCTAGGTCCTCTCTCCTCGGGCCGGCATTTCAACTGTGGGCACCCGGCTGTGATAGCTTGCAGCTTTACAGCCGGGTGCCCACTGTACATGCGTGAGCCGCGCTGCGCATTGTGACTGGTCCCACAGTCTTCTGGGACTTGTGACATGTCCCAGATGATTGCAGGGAGGGAGGGGGAGAGCAGAACTTCCGGTCGGATCGCCCAGGCAATCCGAACAGAAGTGAGAGTGGCTGTCAAAACCATTAACCCGCTCCCCCTCAAAAAAAAAAAATGCCATTTGGAGGAGGGGGGAAGGAGGCCTTAAAGCAGAACTTCCCCTTTTGGGTAGAGCTCCGCTTTAACTTTTAATGCAAGATGGAGTGAATTCCATCAGGCCTAATTGTTTACTCCAGAACTCTCAGTACTTTACACAAAAGTCACCAACACAAAAACAGCTTCCATTTTGCCTCAAACACGGCAGTATCTCATTATTACACTGGATGCCAGTAACGGAGTCCCCTCTTCATTATACTCTGCATTATTCACATGGAAACACAATAGATTACAGTGAATAATTTAGTGAGCTGGACACCCTCTGCATGTGACTTGTGTGAGAATGAACGTTCAAGTCTCATAATACAACAGATTTTATTTCCTATGGCAATTTTCTAACATAGGAAAGAAAGATGTTTATTTCTTCACACCAAAAATATCTTAGAAAAATGACAATTTGCCTTTGGATTTTTCTATTTAAAAGATAAATTCACCTTTCATAACATGTTGCACCCATATTCAGGGTGTAACATGTTACATGTTATGAATGGACCAGCCCACCCGCCCCGATGTGACAGCAGACCGAGAATCTTCTCCCCGTGTCTGCTGCCACAATTGCTCTGCGAATGGAAAACGACAAGGTTCGGCAGCCTTTGTGGCTGTCGGCTTGTAGTTTTCAATGAACTACCACAGTGCTGTGAGCACTGTGGTAGTCCATTGATTCTTCCTGTCAGACTGTATCTACTTTCTCGTATGAGGTATGAGCAAGCCAATACACTGACAGATCTTCAGGAAACACCCCAAAGGCAGGATAGCACCTCCAGTGGCAGGGGCAGGCTAGCAGTTCACCCTAGGGCTGAGTCCATGCCTAAAAGGGGGACAGAGAAAGGATGTTGAGCGCTAGTCACTTTTGTCTTTTTAAAGTTTTAATGCAGAACAGTTAAGGAGGTGAGGGTTAGGGGTTCCAGATACCATAGCAGATCACTTACACTCTCCAAATCCAGATCAATTTACAGCTTCACAGTGTCAGAACCTTTAATTCAACCTGGCAACACTGTAGGCATAATCTCAAATTTCAGTGCATCCTCCAAGTAAGTCACCAGGCACTTTTGAGAGACCAGTCTTCTTCCTGGCTCTCTTCAGCAGGGGGCCTCTCCTGGGTCTCCTCCTTGGCCCAGCTTCGTCCAGACCAGGCAGAATAGCTTCAGGGCCACTTCAGCACATCTTAGGCACCAAACAAGGCTATTTGGCATAACAGCAGAGCTCCATCCAACAGCACAAACCCTAGGCCTCAGCCCAGTCAAAAAGAGAGACCGCATGTCTCAAATATTTATATCCGCCCCCAGCATACACCAGTGGCATAAACCTCCTACTGGAGTGGCTGAAGAAAATATCATTATTTATAACTTAGGTTTGCGAAATCTCATACTATGACCAGTGACATGGTGACATCTACTGGAGACAGTGAGAACTCACAAGCCAAGTTAAAGCGTTACTAAACCCACAGCAAAATCAGTCTCTAAATGCAGTAAAGCATGCTTGTTATACTCACTATGGAACCTAATGGGTTAATCCTCTGCATTGTGTAAAAAGGCTGTTTGATCCCATCTCCTCTGATCTTCCCCTTCTTCCACAGTCCTCACACCATCTCCTGATAGAACAGAGCCTTGGGGGCAAGCTGCACATGCTCAGTTTGGTGTGTATTGCTAGAGAGTTTTTTTTCCTTGGGAGAGTGCATATGATCAGCACAGGGCCAATCAGCACTGTCCAGCTAGAGGGTCAGGGGTCCTGCAGCCTCACAGGACCATCAGGGGAGAATGAAAACTCCTCTTACAAGTTTATATTAGTAGTTTATATTTACTAAAACTTTTGCATTTCCATGTTCAGTGTACTGTGGGAGACCAGATATAGTGAATGCAGGCTCCTGAGTTTAGTAACACTTTAAGCTTAGGGAAAAACCAGGTGAAAAACTATACAATCAGTCCGACATAGGTGTGCGCAGCCTATTGCATTAGGGTGTGCACCCCAAAGTTCAAACACACATGAACGCCACCTGCTGTCACAGGAAGGGGGCTCTGAGGTTGGGAGACAGTTGATTGAGAGCATATTACAGTACACCCTAAATACGAGTGTAACATGTTCCTAAAGTTGAACCTAGACTTTAATATAATGGGGCATTTACACTGGCCACTGGCACCCCCAACCACCCACCTGGTGCTGCTCCTGGATAATGCAAATGCACATAAGGTGACTAGGGTGTGCCCAGGCACACCCGGCACACCCTGTGCGCACACCTATGCAGTCCGAGCTACAGCCCAGTCAAAAACTAAATTGCAATAATAGCCCCTGTTTAGGACAAGGGGGCTACACTCATAAAACTTGTATAAGAATTGTCTGAAATGTAAGCACTGTTGTGTGATCTACAGTATGTTAGCTGCCATGTTACATTACACAAGGTTCACAGTTCTTTTGTAGGGTTACTGAACAATAATTCAGCTGAGTGTGTAAAACTTTTACATTACATTGTACTATCTTCACTAATTTGGTAATCTTTGTGTTCGCTTTACAGCTAATGACTACTTCATGTTTACTGTTCCCTGTATTTAAAAGCATTTTGTGCCACATTCATGCTGCGGTCACAGGAGGATACATCTCTGGGTCTCACTCCCTGGCTTTCATCAATTGTCCAAATGACCAGGTCGCTAAAGATATTGCCAGGTAAAATAACGCAAGAATTACTACCAGACTACATCCTGTTTGGATGTCTGGACTGAGCTTGTAATGGGCCACTAGGTAGATTGATCTGTCTTCAGTTACATAAGAAGATACATAATGATATTAGAATACCATGAAAGTTATTTACACACTTTATTAAAGCGGGATTCCGGCCAGCGAAATTTTTTTTAAAGTCAGCAGCTACAAACACTGTAGCTGCTGACTTTAAATAAGTACACTTACCTGTCCTGGGTGCCCCCTCGGCTCTTGGGTCCTGGCACCGCCATCCTAACTAAGGGAAACAGGCAGTGGAGCCTTGCGGCTTCACTGCCAGTTTCCTACTGAGCACGTGCGAGCGGCGCTCTGTGAATGGCCCCGTGGTTTTCTGGGAACACACACAGTTCGCAGAAGGCAACAGGGCCGCTCACCGAGGAGCAGGACACGCTGCAAAATAGGAAGAGGCAGATTAGGAAGACTGCCTAGCAACAGGGGTTCAGTTAACTTTAAAAATTTTTTTTTTTTTAAATGTTTTTTTTTTAATTTTTTAAAGATATTTCATGCTATTTTTTAGTTTAGGGTGGCCCTCCACTTTAACTTTTGGACAGTGCTTAAAGTGACCCAGAGGGGACGCTGTGTAACTGCACTTGCTAATTCATAAACCATTGGCAGGAGCTGCGGTCACATGAAATCAACATTAAGGCAGGACTCCAACTTTAGAAGTGAGCGACACACTTGCACAGTTAACACCTTGTAATCCGTGACCATACACTGTAAACACTAAGCACTTCAGACACAACTTCTGTTAGAGAACACCCAGGGCCGTCTTCAATATTGATTGGACCCTGGGCAAACATTTTTCTTGTGCCCCACCCTTCCATGGCAGTGCGTTCTCCACCTGCTCTGAGACTGTCAGAAACCATGAATCAGACTGATATAGAAGTACAGTTAAATCTCACTTGTTTAATATTAATAAAAAATGTAAACAGAGTAAACATAGTCAAAACATAGCCAGAGTTCAGGAACCGGAACGGATAGTCAGACAAGCCAAAACGTCAGGGAGCCAGAGATGAGCGTAGTAGAACAGCAAGCAGGATCTGGAGCCAGAAGGAATGTCAGCCAAGCAAGTCTTTAACAGGAACACAGGAGAGCGTCTCTAGAGATGTGACCAAGGCGAAGGCAGAGATCATCTGGGCTGGACAGCTTAAGTAGGCAGGACTGACGAGCAGGATATCATCAACAGGTGAGTCACTGTGGAGAGATAGGAGCTGGCATTTAGCCGACAGCTGAACGGCCAGCTCAGAGAAGGAAGGGCTGAGCCCAGCCCTGACAGTACCCCCTCCTCAATGACCCCTCCCCCTCGGAGGACCACCAGGCTTGAGGTGAAAATGTCTATGGAAATCACGAAGGAGGACAGGGGCATGTATGTCAGAGGATGAGACCCAAGAGTGTTCCTCTGGACCGTACCCTTTCCAATGCACCAGGCTCTGTATGCGCCTACGGGAGTCAACAATGGACTGTATTTCATACTCCTCATCGTTCTCAACCTGTACAGGGTGAGGACAAGGCACTGAGGTGGTAAAGCGGTTGCAGACCAAAGGTAAGGAGGCATGAAATATATTTGAGTTACGCATATTTGAAGGAAGGTCTAATGCGTAAGCCACTGGGTTAATCTTGCGAAGAATACGGAAAGGCCCAATAAACCGAGGTGCGAACTTCAGAGAGGGAACACGAAGCATGGAGTTTGTACCTATCATTAGCATTTTGCAAAGCCTCCTGGACTTGTGCCCAAGTGGAACGAAGACCATGGAGATGCTCCTCTAACGCAGGAATACTCTGTGGAACAAATGAGTCAGGCAACATGGGATGTTGGAAACCATAGTTCGCCATAAACGGGGACAATCAGGAAGCAGAATTCAAGGCAATATTGTGAGCAAACTCCGCCCACGTTAAGAGGTCTGACCAGTTGTTATGATGGTCAGAAATATAGCAACGTAGGAATTGCTCCAAGGACTGATTGGCTCCTTCTGTGGCCCCATTAGACTGTGGGTGATATGCAGAGGAGAAATCAAGCTGAATTCCCAACTGTGCACAAAAGGCTCGCCAGAACCGGGAGACAAACTGACTACTCCTGTCCGAGAAAATCACCTTGGGTAGCCCATGTAAGCGAAAGATCTCCCGAGCAAAAATGGAAGCCAATTACATAGAAGTGGGCAACTTCTTAAGTGGAATACAATGAGACATTTTCGAGAACCAGTCAACCACCATAAGGATAACTATGTTGCCCTGGGATTGAAAAAAGGGTCCTAGTTAATATAGTACCTTAAACCAGGGTGATGCTGTAGGTACTTATAAAAAATGTGCCAATGTCCCTATAATTTAAATGCAGAAATTGGAAACTAAAGAAGTGGGACTTTGAGGGCACATGGGTACTCAGACTATGAAACAGTAAAAAAATAATTTTTGAATTTTATTTAGTTTTTCAAAAAGACATATTGATTTAAAAACAATACAGCATACGTGTGACAACCCTATTACATATATCAGGTGGATCCTATCCTGCATTTAACATACGAAACCCTTACTTATAGTACATATAGTCCAACATTCAGTTAAAAAAAGGAAAAAACCTTCCCTAGAGGGTGGTAATTATGAATGTGGAAGTAGAGTTAGGTTAGGTTGCAGGTATGGTGGTCCACTTTGAGTGCTCTCTATATGCTCAACATGTTTCACGTTGTAGAATGCTTCTTCAGGAGCTAGAGGTGCTTCTGTTGAATATGTATGGAGAAGAGTATCACAATAAAGGCATGTACAAAAATCAAAACATCAACACAGAGTAGACATAGATGAAATAAACAGAAATTAATAAAATTTCAGCCCTTTGTAGTGGTACATGGACAAAAACCCCCATAAAGGAAAGTGGTCTCCTGGGGACAGATGGTACAACCCGGTGGCTGGGGAAACCATTGAAGCAACACATGTGATGCCTATATATATGTGTAGGGAAAGAAAAGGTTTCCTATATAGAAAGTAGGTTGCATATTGAAAGATAAGTAGCCATTGTTATTCCCATGGAGGGCATGAAATTTAATTTTAACTAATCTCTCGTCATATTGCTATGCTTTTCAAAAGCTACACGTGGCACAACTGTAAAAAGAAATATGAGAAAAATACTCAAAAATATAAACAAATGAAAAATGTATATATACAGGTTTTGTGGTCACCACAGGTAACCCCTGCTTTGAAATATCCCCACCAATATTATTATTAACCTGGATATTCCATAAGGATATTAGAGTCAGTATAGAGTATGGTGGGGTGGGGGGGGGGGGGGGGCGAGGGAAAGGGAGGAAAATTTGGGAAAAATAGGGGGGACCAAAGTAAAAAGGTAGCTTGGTAGTGGCTTAT
This sequence comes from Aquarana catesbeiana, assembly GCF_042186555.1. NCBI lineage: Eukaryota > Metazoa > Chordata > Amphibia > Anura > Ranidae > Aquarana > Aquarana catesbeiana. Next base: position 201,986,090 of record NC_133332.1, on the reverse strand, counting down.
ATATATTAGATTGAATGCATTAATGTAGAGAGATTGTAAAACTGGCTTACCATCTATAGCTTATAATGAACATTTATTGTTGCAGTAATGCGGATAGTGAGATAGGTAATCAGACAATTGCAAACGGGAGTTAGCTGTATATCTGGGACATGTCAGAAGCACCCGGATGGCCCCGAGCTCCCAAGGTAGTTAACCAAAGGTGGCCTTAAAAGTAAACAATAGCTACAACGAACTATAATTCTGGTGTAAAAAAGAGAGATATAATATAAGTTTAAAGTATAGCATTATGCACAATTTGCATATCTGCATTAGTTTAAGAATATTCTGAATGGTAGCTTGGGTGCTGGGCTATATGCAGACTTACCTAGGGTAGATTAGGAGACAATGCGGGGTACAGTGGTGCCTCTGACTGGGGTGGCGTCCGTCAGCTAAGAAAAAGGACCTGGTGTGTCCTTAAATAGGATCCCCGACCGGAAGACGCCGATCCCGTGAAGTTCAGCGCCTCCCGGCCCCACCACTGGCTGCTGCGCATGCGCCTGGACTCCGCCGCAGCCACGCAACGAAGACCCGATGCAGGGACGGCGATAGACTCACCGCGCGTGCGCCAGGCCGAGCGCAGCCATACGGTGGTGCCCGGCCAATTGCTCAGCAGCAGAGGCGGGGACTAGGCAGGGAACCCGAAGGGTCCCCGTGCCCCCGTCAATCGCCGCGCATCCGGCCAGAGAGTCGAACCGCATTATAAGCTATAGATGGTAAGCCAGTTTTACAATCTCTCTACATTAATGCATTCAATCTAATATATATAAGCCACTACCAAGCTACCTTTTTACTTTGGTCCCCCCTATTTTTCCCAAATTTTCCTCCCATTCCCACTTTCCCTCCCCCCTTTCCTCCCCCCCCCCCTTCCCTTGTGTGTCCCCTATACTATATGATACTCTATACTGACTCTAATATCCTTATGGATTATCTAGGTAATAATGATATTGGTGGGGATATTTCAAAGCAGGGGTTACCTGTGGTGACCACAAAACCTGTATATATACATTTTTCATTTGTTTATATTTTTGAGTATTTTTCTCATATTTCTTTTTATAGTTGTGCCACGTGTAGCTTTTGCCAAGCATAGCAATATGACGAGAGATTAGTTAAAATTAAATTTCATGCCCTCCATGGGAATAACAATGGCTACTTATTTTTCAATATGCAACCTACTTTCTATATAGGAAACCTTTTCTTTCCCTACACATATATAGGCATCACATGTGTTGCTTCAATGGTTTCCCCAGCCACCGGGTTGTACCATCTGTCTCCGGGAGACCACTTTCCTTTATGGGGGTTTTTGTCCATGTACCAGTACAAAGGGCTGAAATTTTATTAATTTCGGTTTATTTCATTAATGTCTACTCTGTGTTGATGTTTTGATTTTTGTACATGCCTTTATTGTGATACTCTTCTCCATACATATTCAACAGAATCACCTCTAGCTCCTGAAGAAGCATTCTACAAAGTGAAACATGTTGAGCATATAGAGAGCACTCAAAGTGGACCACCATACCTGCAACCTAACCTAACTCTACTTCCACATTCATAATTACCACCCTCTAGGGAAGGTTTTTTCCTTTTTTTAACTGAATGTTGGACTATATGTACTATAAGTAAGGGTTTCGTATGTTAAATGCAGGATAGGATCCACCTGATATATGTAATAGGGTTGTCACAAGTATGCTGTATTGTTTTTAAATCAATATGTCTTTTTGAAAAACAAAATAAAATTCAAAAATTATTTTTTTACTGTTTCATAGTCTGAGTACCCATGTGCCCTCAAAGTCCCACTTCTTTAGTTTCCGATTTCTGCATTTATGTTGCCCTGGGAGTTGGCTAACTCCACAATGAAATCCATAGACAGGTGGGTCCAGGGCCTCTCTCGATTGGGTATAGGTTGTAGGAGGCCCACTGGAAGGTGTCTTGGAGTTCTATTCTGAGCACACACGGAACAGGCAGCTACGAAGGGAGTTACATCAGCACGTAGACTAGGCCACCAGAATTGTTGGGAAATGGCCCAAAAGAGTTGATTCTTCCCAGGGTGGCCAGCAGCCTTGGGAGAATGGAAATTAAAAAATCCTGGACTGCCACACTCCGAAGAAAGGCATCTTTAATTTAATCGTTAAACTCCAACATAAGTCACCTCACAGGGACAATATAGAGCAGAGTAACTAACGCATTTCACATCAATGGATGCTTACTCATAGCTCACAGCTATGAGTAAGCAGAGCACACATAGCTCACAGCTATGAGTAAGCATCCACTGATGTGAAACGTGTTAGCTACTGTGCTCTATATTGTCCCTGTGAGGTGACTTATATTGGATTTTAACGATTTACAATAAAGATGCCTTTCTTCGGAGTGCAGCAGTCCAGGATTTTTTCATTTCCATAGACTTGCGCAGAGCCTGCACCTGAATTCAGTCGCATAGGGTGGGAGCAACTGCGGGTGGGAGCAACTGCATGAAGTCCGGAGGCTTGGTGAGTGGCATTTCCTTCCAGCCTTGGGAGAATGGTAAGTCTGAAGCACGGCAGTACGGACACTCTCTGGGATAAAGTAGTGATCACAAAGTTTTTCAGGAGGAGCGTAAACCTGAGCAGCAAGAATTTTGTCACCCAAAGGAGAAGTGAGACTGGTGTGAACCGTAGCCAGAATACGATCAGGAGGAATCACAGGTACCGGAACTGACTCCATCTTGGAAGTGGAGGAAAATTGAGGCGACAAAACGTCAGCCCTTACATTCTTAGTACCGGGTAAGGATGAGACAATGTAATTAAAACTAGACAAGAAAAGAGCCCATTGCATCCTTCTGGGAGAGAGGCGTTTAGCCTCAGACAAGATTGTGATATTCTTATTGTCAGTAAGAATGAAAATCGGCACAGTGGTACCTTCACGGAGATGTCTCCATTCTTTCAGGGCTAAAATGATCGCTAACAGCTCTCTGTCACCAATCTCTTAATTGCACTCCGCAGGTGACAATCTCTTAGAAAAGTAGCCACAAGGATGCAGAACGCCCACAGAGGTAGGACGTTGAGACAGAAGGGCGCCAACTCCAGTCTCAGAAGTATCAACCTTAAGGATAAAAGGTAACATAGGATCTGGATGTGCCAACACAGGAACAGAAACAAAGGCAGCCTTGAGGCTCTCAAAGGCCTTAATGGATTCCGGAGACCAACACTGTGGGTTACCGTCCTTTCTGGTCATATCAGTCAGGGGCTTGACCAGAGACGAGAAGTTACGAATAAACTTCCGATAATAGTTGGCAAAGCCAAGAAAACGCTGCAGAGGAACGTAAACCCACGGGTCGGGGCCACTGTAGGACTGCTGAAAGTTTCTCTGGGTCCATCGAAAAACCAGCAGTGGAAATGACATAACCCAGGAATTTAATCTTTTCACAATGGAATTTGCCCTTCTCTGATTTACAATAGAGATTGTTCTCTCTTTCTGAAATACTCACCACCAATGTAAGGGGGTATTTACACTCACCACCAATTTAATGGGGACTTCTACACGGACCACCAATATAAGGGAGGATTTGAAACTGACCACAAATGCAAGTTTGATTTTTTACAGATTACCAATATAAAGAGAAGTTTCTACACTGCCCACCAAAGTAATGGAGATTTACACTGTCCACCAATGTAATGGGAATTTACACCTACCACTAATGTAATAGGAGCATTCACAGTAACCACCAATGTAAGGAGGAATTTACACTGACCACCAATGTAAGGAGGACCTTCACACTGGCCACTAGTGTGAATGAAAAGATGGTACACCAAGCCCCAATGTAATGAGAAGATTTACATTGACCACCAAGGTAACAGACATTTAGCCTGCATTCTCTTTTGTGTGTGTTGAGAAAAATCGCTTTCCTGACACCACAGAAACGTGCTGCCCTTTAGCAGATACACAGCAGTGCCATTCATCGTTAATGACACCCTCATGCATCTGCTGAGATGTGCATATACACATGCACCAAAATTCATGGTGCATATGAATGTTGCCTCTATTTACATATCAATGCCGCCTGTCCGCGGCTATTTACATATTAATGCTGCCACTATTTACATATCAATGCAGGTTATTTACATGTAAACACAGGGTCTGCAGATGAGTCACCTGTACATAGGAATAGGGCAGTATTAGTAACAGAACTTCACACTGAGGTATCGGGACACAGCACAGGACAAAAACTTCAAGGGATAAAGCAGTTTAAACAGGGATAGTTGGCAAGAATGAGACAGCTGCTTTGGGCCCCAAAACAATGATGGGGCCCAGGTCAGCTGCCCCTTTTGCTCTGCCTTAAAGATGGCCTTGAGAACACCTCTCCCTCCAGATGTGCAGAATTTCTATGCCGGTACCATGGAGCTTGTACTGGTCTCCACCAACTAGGCAGTACTGTCACCCCACTGCCAGTGACAATATTCTCTATGTTGCTATTGGAGACAGGAAACACATTTTTCCATAAATGTATGCTTTTTTCTCCTCAGGAGGCCTTGCTACTTCATCTCTCACTCCAGTGACTCCCAGGCCAGGTACCTAAGTACTCTGTGCCGTGAGATCAGTTCCATATGTGGGGAACCGGTCACTAGTGAAGGGGCCAAACATAACACCCCTTCACAACCAGAGTATTCATCACCCCTGCTATGTTACCCATTTCCTGTCTGGTTGGTTGCATTAGCAAATTACACAGATACGGTATTCATCAGCAACAGTAATCTAGCTTTCTCTGGACAGCATTCTGCTCGTTAGATCTCTGTACTGTATCTTCTCAAACTTCATTCCCCTAGTTGCAAGCCCTTTTTTGTGATACTCAATTTATGCACCCCTTTAGAGATCAGGCAGTTTGGATGAACAAATAAAGATCTTTTACTGAAGTAGTTGCAGGTAAGAAGTAACAGTTCTCAAAGATGTCTTCCACACACTTTGATATACAAAAGCTCTCTAATGTCCTAAGAAGTAACCGTACCGTAGGCAGATGGCTATATCCATAAAGAGTCTTTCTTAAGGCAAGAGTCCATAGTAGGCAGTAAATCCACAAAAGGTACCAATCAATCCCTTAAAGTCAATGATTTGGTAATAATCCACAAAAGGCAGTAAATCCGTGACTGGCAGATATAAGTCCATAAAGATCCATAGGTTCCAGACCCCATTGGGAACCCCTGCTAGGGTACCCCCCCAAGGGGGTTGTCCATTCCAGCAGAGTAACAGCTAAATTTTGGCAGTCTTTCTCCAGACCTCTCTCTCAGACCTGCAGGGGGCGGTACTTTTCTGAAATAAGCTGAAAACCTGACTGGCAGTATTAAATCTTTCTACTTAAACACCACCAGCTCAGCAAGTCAACCTGAGGACACAGTGCAACATTTATACATTGTAACAATTTGCATCTTGGTTCGCATAGTTAACCCCAGAGCATGAACCCAGTAGAAAAAAAAACGTTTAACTCTCTGGAACCCTCTTGGAAGCACCTGCCTACAAACTCAGTAAAAAATGTGATATTGTAGAAACAAGCTGGGTCCTTCATCAAAGGGTATGTGTTTGCTTAAAGCAATTAGTAACTGCTGTGATGCTTGCTGGTTCATGATGAGGGTGTGCTGGTGATGTATTTACCTATAGATAAAATGACACACAGAGGGATATAAGGATGGACAGTTGCTTTATGCACAACATCTGTTGGGGAATGGTCATTACAATGGAAATCAATGTTATAGAACTGGACCATTGCAGTGCAGATCAGGAAAATACATGATGTATGACTATGGCGGTAAAATTGTTTAATTTGTCTAATTTCCTTAGGGGCATTCTGGAGAAGAAACTGGCAGCCAGTGTGAATATTATGCCAAAAAGCTCATCGTTGTAAGTGCATTCGAACATCAATAATTCACACACCAATTCTCATGTCACAACCAGCAAGTCCATTGAAAACAATCATCAAGATTGCAGTTGTGGGTGCTAACTAAGTGGATAGTTTATGGCAAAACTCTACTACAAAGCAAACATAAACATGTTGTAAGAGAGGAAAATCTAAAAAGTGAAATTATTAGTGGACCTTGCACAGAACCCTCCTCCACTGTTTGCTCGCAGTGCAGAGGCAAGGATGACATCACTGGGCCTTCTCTCAGGATTCTGATAAAGCTCATGACAAGAGACCCCAGAACAGTGTAAGAATGTCCTCCTGGGACACACAGCTTTTTTTTTTTACAATTGAAAAACTTTATTAAGGTAATCCACATGTCAGTAACAGAAAATAGTTGCAAGCATAGGTGTGCGCACAGGGTGTTCTGGATGTGCCTGGGCACACCCTAAATACCCCATGTGCATTAGCATTATCACTCTGTGTGCCAGCGAGAAGATAGGAAAGATCTCCTTCTGAACGGCTCTGCCATAAGTGCTTATGCACTTCTCTTTCACTGTGCTGGCAGGGAGATCGATGTGCTAGGGCCATAAATATGTAGACACACACGTGTTTTTGAGCTTTAGGGTGCACACCCTAATGCAATAGGCTGTGCACACCTATGGTTGCAAGGCATACATAAATGTACAGGTATATACATGTGCACAACACAAAGAAAACTGTGTAAGGGGAGACCGTTTATATACATCTAACAGAATAAACTACTTATTTGGAGCATCTGACAAAGGCCAAGATCGAATCATCACCCGAACCAGTGGGTCCTGAACAGACAGTAGAGGGTCATGTATGAAGGGGGGGGCTCAAAGGAAAAGGGAGGGTGGTAGATTAAAGGAGGAAACTACTAAAAGGGAGGGGGGTAGTAAGCTGGAGAGGAGAGGGAGAAGAACCGCAACCATTCCGGGGGAGACCCAGTCAAGTAGCGTGCTCAATTCTATGGGTCTACCTCTGGGCTAGTTAGAGAAATCTCCATTTGCAAGGAGCCCCAAGAGTCTATCCAGGAAGACCAGATCTTGTCAAATTTACTTCGACAGTTCCTGTTAATGTACGTTATTTTATACAAAGGTATGACATTATTCAGGGTATTTCTATGACAACGGTGGGCGGCAATGCAGCCTTCCATTTCAGCGAAATCTCTCTACGAGCATAGTATGCAGCGTATATTATGAATAGTTTGGTATATTTCCACACAACTGGGTCTGCAATGACATTCTGGTGCTGAAAGGTGTGCCTCACCTGCAGGTACCTGAAGAACATCCAGTTGGGAAGGTTATAAGCTATCTTCAGCTCTGGAAAAGTACTTAGCCTACCCTCTGTCAACAGGTGTTTCAGCCCCACCACACCTCTAGAGGCCCATACTTGAGGGTCAGGTATGCTGTGCAGGTGAGGGAGGTTGGGGTTGCCCCACTGAAATGACTGATTTCTGATTGGGACTATAAAACAAAGTTAATACTGCTGCTGCAGGAACAGATTCACAGGACTCAATCACTGTGTTTAAAATGTCCGTTCAGTGAAAATTTATTATTACATGTTATTTTATACATAGATAAGAAAGGGGTGGTGTGAGATGTTATTAAAAACTAGCGAATAGAACAATTGCAAAAGTAAAACGTTGAGAAGGGAGGGGGGAGTAGAGAGCGTTTAGTAGGAGAAGTTTCTGTGTGTTAGGTAAAGGTTACAGAACACATTTCAACAGTGAGGACAAAATGGAGTCTCTTGTGCTTAAATGAACAGTACAGTGAATGTCCATGTCATTTCCCCCCTTTTGTTTATTTGACACCATTCTTCTCCACATTACATTCAGCCGTTTACTGGTAACTCCTGTTACATTGGCGCAGAGAGACGGCGTCCAGTTCAGCTCTCTCCTAGCTTTCTCACAATAATGGGTTCATCAGGGCTGGTGGTACATTTGTTGGTACAGCGGGTTGTCACACAGAGGCATAGCCTAATGAGGAAGTAAATAACAAATATGAGAAATAGGAAAATCACAATGTAAGCGCCTAGTTTCTGTAACCATGTTGCTATGCCATATAAAAAAATCACCAAAACCTCCTAAACCCTGAAAGGGGTTCCATCCATCTTTAGCAATATCTCTGGCCTTATTCTGTAGTTCTCTTATCTTAGCAAGATGCCCTTTAATAATGTCCTCATTATCAGAAATGTATATACAACAGTCAGTGCGAAATACCTTACACATCCCACCTTGAACTGCAGTGAGATAATTTAGCGTTAATCTGTGCTCTAATACTACTTTTTTAAGCTAAGCCATTTCTTCACTTAATAAACCTATATCAGTGGTAGTAAGGTTAATAATATCATCTACAATTCTAGTGTAATTATTTAGTCTTTTCATTGCTTCAATTCCCCATCCTGTCCAGGAAGGGAACCATGATCATGCCATGTCACCTTCAGTGAACAGCTCTCTTTTGAACACTAAAGGGTATTCTGGACTTTGATCTGGTCGCACTGTATCTTTGCGAACAGCCAAAGCAGGTACTAACTTCCCAATATAACATGTACCTGTAACATTAGTAGGAAGCCAGGCGTAAGCTTTATTTCCACATATGTAATATAACCCTCTACGTATGGATGGTATGCCTGCTCCTAAAAAACTGAGAGCAATAACATGGAATCTCAGGTAACCGATATTTTCACATATTGGGAACTGTGAGCAATTTGTACTATAAAGGGTTCTATTTAGTTCTGGATCTGGGATATAATAATATTGACCATAGTTTCCTCCATAAACTGTAATTTTTGCTCCGGTGCAATCTGAATTGCCCAACCGTGTACATTTAGTGTTAAACGGGCATGTATTTGTTTAAACAAATCTGTGGAGTGTTTATCTGTTTTGAAACTATCAAAGTTACTGATCTGTGCTCATTAGCTGTAGAGTTCCTGTTGTTCCTGTTTGGGGATGTAAGTGAGAACACACCCAGCAGTTACTAGCGTTGCTATGGGTTGCATACAATTTTAACATTTGGATGAAAGGGTTATTTTTCCATGTCTCAGTTCTCACAAACAACAAAAAGAAAAGAAACATTATCATCATTTTTTCAAAGGATATCATCACTTCAGGATTTTCTTGCAGTGACTGGCGTGAGTCCAGGCGGGTTTTCCTTCCAACTTGACAGCAGAACCGGTTGTCAAAAGCACCAAATGTGGTCCGTCAAATTTTGGTTCTAGTGGCTTTCTGACGTGTCACTTGACCACCACCCAGTCACCTGGTTGGATTCTGTGAATACCTGAAACAGAATCTGGGTCAGGGATAGATTTATAAACACCTTCATGTATTTTATTCAATGTTTTTTGCAAAATCTGAACATATTCTAACAGATTAGAGTGAGAAGCCTGCAACTGTTAGGGAAAATATAGCCCTGTTTTGGGTGGCCCTCCAAATAAAATCTCATAGGGGGACAGCCCATGTGGTTGTTTAGGGGTAGTTCATACAGAAGATAGGGCTAATGGCAAAGCTACCACCCATCCTTTTCCTGTATCTGCTTTAATTTTTGCACATCTGTTTTGTCAGAATTCCATTAAGTCTCTCAACTTTACCACTACTTTGTGGATGATAAGGTGTATGGAAAGCTTGCTGTATGTGAAGGGCTTCCATTACCTCTTTCATTACTTCCCCAGTAAAATGGGTTCCTCTGTCACTCTCAATAGTTTCAGGAACTCCATATCTACAAACTATTTCATTCAAAATTTTCTTTGCTGTTGTTTTTGCACTTGCTTTAGCTACTGGCCAGCTCTCGGGCCAACCTGAGAACATGTCAACACACACTAAAGCGAACTCATAGATGCCTATTCTGGGCATCTGAATGTAGTCTATTTGAATTCTTTGTAAAGGGAAATCTGGCTTAGGAAAATGCTTTTGGGGAACATGGACAGGCCTCCCTGCATTGTACAGAGCACAAGTGAGACATGAAGCACAAAACCTGGCTGCAAATGCACTAAATCCAGGTGCTATCCAATACCAGTCAGTAAGTGCCACCATCGCGCCCTTAGCAAGATGACTGACACCATGTGCCATATAACATAGATTGATGCGCTCTGATACAAAGTTCAATCAATGTGAGAAAATAATTTTTTGTGCTAAAAAAACAATGTGAAAAAAAAAATTGCTACCAAATCGCTAAAAAATCGCATATATATAAAATCGCAAATATATGAAAAACATCGCAAATATTTAAAAACTGTGTTCCTCCAGTTACACAAATCCACTGGAAGTGGTGTGATATCTCCAAAGTAAACTAAGCAACAATTTTGTATAAATATACTAAAAATGCGTTTACAAATAGTAATCAATCCAAATTAGTGCCAATAAATAAATAAATTAGATATATTCCCTGTGATAAGTGTTGAATTCTCCGTAATAAAAAATAAATAAATGATAAACTTATAAAAGGTGCAATATATATACAACTGATGAGTATAAATAGATAAATAGTGCCAATAGAATCTGATTAAATATAGATGATTAAATTCATGAGATAGGATAAGTAACAGGCGACAGTTCAATCCTCAGTAATCTGGGATATCTGGATTTCTGCAGTACTTATTTGTTCACCCTCTGAGCTATTTCTTCCACAGCCACAATGAATGGTAATTTTCTCAGTATCAAGTGGTTTTATGTAAAATAAACAAAGAGATAAAACATTGCGCAATATTGTTACAATAAAAGTTCACAGGCAAAACAGCACAGTGAAACACTCACATGTGCCTGACTTGTTTTAGGCATGCAGATAAGCAGATCTCAGCTGGCTTGTAAGGACAAGGTTTGCTACGCAAGCTGCTGCTGCTTGATACAATGTATTCAGCAGACTGTGTCCTAGGCTCCTCCCACGCGTTACATCACTGACACGTGACTTTCTCAAGGCCTTGGGGTATCTGCCTCTATTATATTGTTAATGGCGCTCAAATCATGCACCATGCGGTATGTCACCTGCCCACCCTTCTTGTCTGGCTTCTTTGCAATTGGGAACAGGGGTGTATTGACCTGGGACTTAATTGGTACAACAACCCGTGCTGCTTTCACTTGAGTGATTTGATCTTTTATCCCCTCAGTCTGAGCAATACTCAGTGGGTACTGTTTAATCTGTGGGAGATGGGCTCCTGGTTTAATTTTTACCATGACTGGGGTGCAATCCAGCAGACCTACATCATATTTGCTGGTGGCCCATAATTCAGCTGGAATCACTTTAAATTCTGGTGGAAATGGCAGAGTGGAGTCCTGGATTAAAAATACTCCACAGGCAGAATTTAAAACTTCTCCTGACAGACTACTGACCACTTGGACTCCTGTAGGAGTGTAGTCTATGTTTGCCAAAATTTGGTTCAAAATGTCAGCTCCCAAAAGGTTGGTAGGAACTGTGTCTGAAACTATCACTTTAGCGACAATTTCTGTTTGCTGTCCTAGCCTGAGTTTAAGTGACTTGGACTCAACCAAATCAGTAGAGGTCCCGGTTAGGCCAACACAATAACATTTGTAGATAATAATCCTGGGAGTAAGTCCTCTATATTAAAAACACTTCGGCTTGCACCAGTATCAATTAAACAGGTTAATTCTGTTTCTCCTCCAGGATAGGGGAGTTCTTGTAAAAATACTTTTACTCTGGCCTCTGGACCATTCTCTCCCCTATTTAACATGATTGATACTGGCATGCCATTTTCCTATGCCTGATCCACTGCTTTTGGCAGAGAACTGGGATCAGCATGAGGTGCCTCTAAGCTCTTTTCTAGTCTACAGTCAGGAAGATGGCAGAATTTGGCTACGTGTCCTTTCCCATGACAATTGTAGCATATAATTGGTCCTCGATTGCCATGATTTCTGAAATTGCCTTTGCCTCTTCCTCTTCCTCTCTGCTTCCCCATGTACATAACCTTGGGTTTGCTGTCTTTTTGGTTAATCCTGTTTTCTGTGGATAACAGGATAGGCAGGCCTTGCTGTGAACAACTTTTCTTTCAACTGGGGTATTAAACCATCAAGAAACTTTTGTTTCACCAGTTGTGTAGATGGACTTGCAGTTTCTCCCGCCTTCTCTTCCTCTATTTTAATGCCTGCTTCCTCAGCCATATCGCTTAACCGCCTCCAATAAGCTCCTGCGGCTTCCTCTTTCCCTTGCTTAGCATTCATAAATTCAGCATGTCTAGTTTGTCCATATATTTGGGGCAATTTTTCCCTCAATTTCTCACAAACCTCCCGTCCATTAACCATCTTACCTAGATTTTTGACGTCTACACCACATTCTTTAAGTATATAGCCAGACATGTTGCTTCCCACTGCTTTAATAAGAAGCTGATGAATGTCAGTAGCAGAAGCCTCATATGCTTCCTGTGCAGCGCTAAGTTTGTTTGGATTCTTCCTAGGATCTCCCAATCCCTCTAATATGGCGCTCATATCTTGGGGACTAAAAGGTACATACCATTTAATTTGAGACTTACTGTCAACAGCATCACCTTCAAAAACTAATTGGGTTCTGACAGGATAAACTGCAACAGATTGCTCTATGCCAGGGGCAGAAAGGCTGGCATCTCCCTTCCTTCTCTCTTCATCTTGCTGCCACAATTTGGAAATTATGGTTTGCTCCGGAAGTTCAGACTCTATCTCTCTTTCTCTAGGCCAAAGCCTTAAGTTCAGAGAGATCTAGTTTTGCATATGTGCCTTTTGATTTATGCCAATCATCTGTTTCTAGGATACGAGCCAAAATCCTCTTTGTAGGTTGATATGGGGCTGTTAAACCTCTGCTCTCTACTATATTGCATAGCTCATCTTTTGTGTGTTCCATGTAATCTAATTCTTTTGCTTTTGTGCGTGGACCCCTTAAAGCCAAACTGGCAGCCACATAAGGTGGGGGTCCTCCTCTACAGAGTCTTCTGGCCAAACGTAGTAAATTTGAGCAGTACTTTTATTAAATATCTCAGTCAAGCCAGTTTGATTTGCTACTTTAGCTTCTATCTCCCATGTGCAAGCTATTCTCCACATTCCTTCACTGCACAGTAGTGGGCCATAATCGTGCAGAAAAGTTTGCCATACTTGTAAATCAAAAGTCCCTTCAGATTTTAAAGGTTTAGCTGTTCCCTTTGTCCATTCTACCCATTTATCTAGGGGCTCAGTATAGGCGGAACCGTACCTTCGGTTCATATATTCTCTAGCGCTCATCTTGCGCTAGGCATTTTCTGAAGGCCTCTCTCCCTTCATTCCCTTAATTAATTTAATGCCCATAATGACTGGCCAGTGTTCTCTACTTGTGCCTATACCCTCTTGCCTCTAAAACAAATAGTACAGCAAATCTGCAGATTTACAAGAATCCACTTATCTCCGTGGATAGAAGGGGTTTATGACAATAGACAAAACACTCATTAAGAGACCCTCCTCGTCTCTTCTCTTCTCTGTGAGTTTTATCTGACCCTACCATGCGCCTCTGACCCAGGTCGCCCACAAGGAGTCAACGCAGGGAACTGCAGAGGATTTTCCCTATCCACACACAGTCCAACCCGTGAAGGGGGACACATACACATTCACACACACACGTTACACAACCAGAAAGGTCAGAGAGTGGTCTGGTTTCCTTGAGAACCGACAGATAGGATACATAGGAAAAGGCAGAAATATAGCAAGCTTAAGGGCAGCTTACCTAGCCGGCATTTGAGGTCTGTGTTTCCCGATGATCCCCATCGAAGAGCGGTTCCTTCTGGAGACTCTGCCAAACTCCTGTTATGACTCGCCAAGCTGAAATGACTGATTTCTGATTGGGACTCTAAAACAAAGTTAATACTGCAGCTGCAGGAACAGATTCACAGGACTCAACCACTGTGTTTAAAATGTCCGTTCAGTGAAAATGTATTATTACATGTTATTTTATACATAGATAAGAAAGGGGTGGTGTGAGATGTTGTTAAAAACTAACAAATAGAAATATGTTATTAAAAGCTAACAAATAGAAATATATTATTAAAAACTAGCGAATAGAACAATTGCAAAAGTAGAAGGGAGGGGGGAGTAGAGAGCGTTTAGTAGGAGAAGTGTCTGTGTGTTAAGTGAAGGTTACAGAACACATTTCAACAGTGAGAACAAAATGGAGTCTCTTGTGCTTAAATGAACAGTACAGTGAATGTCCATGTCACACACAAAGGCATTTTGAGGGGAGAATATCTCCGGAGGCGACGCTGCACCTTGACCCGGTTCCACACCGTGATTGTCATACGCATCAGGGTAGTTATCACAGAGTGGGCCTGTACCCTACGGTATACTAGATTATTCAGCGTTGAGTACGACCCTATAATTGCCACCTCTAAAGTGACCACAGGGTTGTCCCTAGGCTGGGAGAACCACCAACGAACCGTCACCAGAACCGCCACCCAATAATACCGTTGGAAGTTCGGGAGAGCTAGTCCACCCTGGTTTATTGGTAGCTGTAGTGTGGATATCTTCAGTCTGGGCACCTTCCCTAACCAGATAAAGGAAATAACAATAGATTTTAATTTATAAAAGAACGCCGGAAGCAAAACTGGGCAGTGTCTGAAGAAATAAAGAAACTTGGGGAGGAAGATCATTTTTATTAAATTCACCCTGCCTATTGGGGTAAGAGAGAGTAACTTCCAACTCACACACCACCGCGAAAACTAGGTCAGCAGGGGGAGTAGGTTTAGGTCGAAGTAATACATCTCACGGTATTTAGGGAACAGGTCGTCAGCATAATTTCGCCAGGACCCATTTGGGCCTGGCGTCTTCCCAGCTTGCATAAATTTGACCGCTAGTTGAATCTAGCCTTTCCCTGGTCGAGTCTGTAAGACATGGTAGGTCAGCTAAAGCCAGGTATGTATGCAGTTCCCCTTCAGTGTACGTCACTCGGGAGCTATAGAGCTCCTGATAATGTGAGGCAAACCATGCATTAATCTGCGAGGGATCTACCATAACTTCCCCAGTAGGGGACTGAATATGGGATATGGACACTGGGGTGGAGTGTTGCTGTGACAACCAGGCCAGCAGTCGACCACTCCTCTCCCCTTGTTTAAAGATCCTTTGGCTCTGATGGAGCAGGTGAATTTTCGTAGCAGATATACGGATAAGGGAGACATCCCGCAGAGCTGCCTGTAGAGAGGAATACACCAGAGGGTCCCTATCCCTAGCATAAATAGTCTCCAGGGCCATAGCTTTATTTTCCGCCTCCTGCAATTCCTTACGGGCACCCCTACGCAACCCTTCCAATATAGTCCTGAAAGCTACACCTTGTGCAGGCCTTAAATGCACCCCAAGTAATAGGGATAGAAACAGTGTGATGCTGGGAGTTCCAAAAATGTATCATATCAGTTTTGCAAGGGATGGCAACCCTCGAGTCAGATAGCCAGAACCTGGACAAACGCCACAAGCCTTCTGCCGAAACTGAGCCACAGGGAAATAGAAGTGTGATCAGATATACCCCTGGGTAGAATGGTGACATCCCGAACCCTGGAAAGGACAGACCCCCCAGCATACACCAGGTAAATTCTGGAGAAGGTTCTGTAAGAGGCAGAATGACAGGTATACGCCTGCAAGTTAGGGTGTCTTCACCTCCAGACATCTGTAAAATTGGAGGCTTCCGCCCAATATGCCAGGTCCGTGGCCGAGCCAGATGTCTGTGATAATTTGTCCATCCCAGGATCCGGCACCATATTAAAGTCCCCAAATATCATAATGTTATCAGTAGCATAAACCAACAGTTTAGATGCCAATTGGTAAAGTAAATGCATAGAGGCTGGAGGGGGCAGATACAATCCCACTATGACAACTTCCAAGGTAGTTATAATTGCATGCAATATACAGTAACATACCTACCCCCTGGGTCAACGTCTAATGCCAGAAGGCGGAAGGGCAGAGATTTGCATTTCAGTACACTAACGCCACATGAGAGATTAGAATAAGTGGAATGGTATAAATGACCAACCCAGGGCCTCCTAAGGCTCAGGAGTTTACCACCAGTTTAATGAGTCTTCTGGAGAACACAGATGTGAGGCGTGTGATGCTGCAAAAATTGAAACATCAATGATCTCTTAACCTTGTAGTTCAGAACCCTAGTGTTTCAGGATACTATTTTACATATGGACATAAGGTCCTAACATCAAATCTACAACAGGAATAGTCATGTTTAGCAGAAGCGGCTCTAGACTTTGTGAGGCCTTAGGCAAAACTTAGTCATGAGGCTCCATTCATGCCCATAATCATACAATTATGCCTGTCAGCCTTGTCATTCAACAAGTAAGGAGAAGCGGCACAATGATGATCCCATCCAGTAGTGGCTGGTGCTCAAAATTTTTTTGGGGGGGCGCAAACAAACTGAAAAGTTTGGAAAAAAAAAACATCAATTGCAGCCTTACTGTGCCCATCGAATGCAGCCACTATGCCATCAAATGTAGCCACTGTGCCCATCAAACCCAGTCACTGTGCCCATCAAATGCTGCCACTGTGCCCATCGAAAGATGCCCGCTCGCCGTCTGCCCAGGCACTTACTCTATCTCAGTGGCGGGTCAGGCAGCGGGTGACGGCGGTAAGCTGTGGGACCTTGCAGCAGGTCAGAGAGCAGCGAGCTGTGTCCTCCATGCGTCTTCTCCCCTCCTCCCGATAGGTGTCCAATTGCAGCGCTTGTCCTTACAGCCAATCTGATGGGTATCAGACCCATGCTACCTGATTGGTGGAGAGGCGGTTCAGTGTTAGAAAAGCGAATATTAATTTGCTTTTCTAACACACCTGAGTGGACTCTGAGCGCAATGCTTTGCACTCCGAGTTCACCTTTTTCAAAAATCTACATGAATGATGTTTTAAAACATACAGAAATTCATGAATGTTGTCTTTTTGTATCTGCATAGCGCTTAGCTTTGGGTTCTGTCATCATGTACATGTCATCAGCTGTAATGCAATAGCCATGGCCTGCAGGTGCATGCAGCCAGTAACTATCCTTTCTGCCTTAAAACTGTATACCAACAACACCTGCAAAAGTCAGTGAGCTTGGCACAAGCACATTACTTTAATTCATTTTACCTGATGTCCTGGCTATCGCCTGGGGGTTTCCCTCATGCTCCTCTCCCTCCTCCTATCATCACAGCCAGACCCCGCCCTGAGCCAGGGAGATGATGCAGTGTAAGAAAGCCGTGTGGAGGAGGGTAGGCGGAGTCAAATTACACGCAGCCGGTCTGGCCAGTCACCGGCCGCTTATGGTGGCGCCAGTCCCCCAGCCAAGCACGCCCATAATATTTATAAATGCGACGCTGCATACAGCAAGCCGTCCGCCCGCCCGGGCCTGTATTTGTGCAGGAGGCGGCCGCGGGAGCTGGGACTTGGGAGGATGGGTCGGGGGGGCTTTTTTGTGCGGGTGCAGCTTTTTTGCCACCCCACGCAAAGTGCCGCCCTAGGCTTGGGCCTTGTTGGCCTAGGCCAAAAGACAGCACTGAACAGGGTACAGACCATAGACAGACAGAGTACAGACCATGAGACCATAGACAGAGTGGGTACAGACAGCATGCAGTAAGATGACTCTGTTCCTTGATCTCCTACTAAAGGCAGCAGGAGAAGCCCACACGTGATGTTCTCTTTCAGTGCCCTGCAGTGCAATCTGGGAGTTGTAGTCTCTGCAGAGCACAGGCACAAGAGGGCCAAGTCTAGTGTGTCTGTGCTGTGGAGAACTACAACTCCCGCCATGCACTGGGGCCGCCAACTTTGGGGGAAAGGCTAGGAGGACAGCGCCGCACGGTGGAGCCTACTATTGGATGCAGACGGCTCGCCGAGATTAGCTCGCCCTCATCCGCAGACCGTGGTGTAAAGCTCAGCTCAGACTGGCAGCATCAGTCTGTGTGCAGCGCCTGCCTGCTCACCCCGCCAGCTTGTTTGGGCACACAATGACCGTGACCGGGGGATATTTCCGTCCACTCCCGAGTCCCACGCTGTCCTGTCAGGCAAATTAGGCGGCTACGAGGCCCTTGTGAAGAGAGGCCTAAAGCGACTGCCTAATTTGCCTAATTAAAGAGCAGCCTCATTAGCCCTCGCAGCGGAGGTCCAGGGCTGGTTACCCACCCCAATACCACACAATCATAACATTTAGCAACCCCAAGACAGAACAGCGGACATGTAATACAGAAAACATACTGACATATATAGGCATGTAACAAAGAAAATATAAGTAAACCCCCAATCCCCCACCCCGGCAGGGATGCACCGCTTTACTGGGATCACGCTGGAAGGCCTGCGACTCCATCTAATTTTTTCAAATGTACTCTTTTTTTAATGAAGGGAAGATTCAAGGATAAGCAGGCCTTGCATGTGTGTTTGTAACGCGTTCGGTGCGTTTTTTATGCGTTTACGGATGCATTCCAGGTGCTTTTTTTCTTATTTTTTCCTGTTTTTTTTTCACTATACTAGGGTCCAGTGCGTTTTTGATGCAATTTGATGCGTTCCAGTGCGTTTTTGATGTGATTTACTGCATTCCAGTTCTACTTTTTTTTTCCTGAACTGAAAAGCCCTGGAACTAACTGCACTGGTGTGAACTATGTTATTTGAAACCATATAACCTACTTTCCATTCATTTTTGATGCAGAACAAAAACGCACTGGACTGTATGTGGTGTGAACTGGCCCTTAATCCAGTTACTATGTAATGCACAAGCCCCATAAAGTAAACAAAAAAGGCAAATTCTCCCTTATTTGTGCCTCACATGCTCCTCTTCACAGACACTGCAGCTCAATGTGGGGGAGGTTTCAGCAACAGAGGCAGTGTTGTCAATTCAGACTTGGTGTGGTGCTAATTGACAATGTATAGCGGGAACACTGATAGCTATGTCCCAGCAATATTTTTTTCATCCAGCTTCAGTTTAGGCAGGCACAGACTAAAGAGTGGCATCTCTGAAGTGAATTCAGGAGCAGGGCACCATCACAGGAAGCTGCATTAGGTTGACTTCACTGGCAGGTTCAACAGGTATTTATGGGCCTTTTCAGAGATAGAGAAGCTGTACACGTAAGGGCTGCAGAACTTTTTTTTTTTTTTATTGGGAGGGCACAGTAGTCTATAAGGCCGGGTTCAAACGAGCTGCGGCCGTGGCTCGCAGCAGGGGGTCCGGTGTGTGCCTGTTCTCAGTTTCAGGGGCGAATCAAGTCCGAATTTCTGCCTGAATTCAGACCTGAAACGGGGCCAAAGACGCACAGGACCCTTTTCCGGTACAGACCACGGTCGCCCCGGAGCTGTGTAAACCGGCTCCATTGAGAGCCAGTCACAGTCTCCTGTTATGCGAATTGGATGTGGGGAAACCTTGTTAAAGCCCAACCTCTAACAATAAGCATATTCATAGGTCCTTAATTGTTAGCTCTATTCATCAATCCATCACCCCATGATTAAAATTTCTCATAAATATATTTATTTTATCATTTCCAGTCACATGACCTCAGATTCCTAACATCCTATACTTCCTTTCCGATCAGTTGGAGAAGGCAGTGACATCCCACAATACCTCCCCTGTGGTCATTGTTAGCAATACACAGAATCTTGACCAACAACACATGTGTAATGGGGTATACGGCGATGTGATGATATCACTGCTGAATCACATAGGGAGACACAAATGTGATGGTCTGACAGTGCTGCAAATTCAGCAATAGGGCTGTAGCATTGCTAGCCAAAGAGTAAATATGAGGACACAACAAAAGGACAGGCAGGATCAACAGGTAAAATGGGAAAAAAGGAACATTAGGACCCCTTTCACACTGAGGCGCTCTACAAGCGATATAGCGCTAAAAATAGCGCCTCTCCTGTCACTCCAGTGTGAAAGCCCAGAGGGTTTCACACTGGAGTGGTGTGCTGACAAGACGCTCAAAAAAGTCCTGCAAGCAGCATCTTTGAGGCGCTGTAGGAGCGGTGTATACACCGCTCCTACAGCGCCCCTGCCCATTGAAATTAATGGGCAGCGCCAGCAAAGCGGCACTGCAGCGGCGCTTTTAACCCTTTTATCATCCGTTAGCGGGGGTTAAAAGCGCCCCACTAGTGTCCAAAAAGCGCCGCAAAAACGACGGTAAATCGCCGCTTTAACACCAACGCCCAGCGCTGCTCAGTGTGAAAGTGCCCTAAAGATAGTAGCTTTAGCCAGGAGTTCTGTTTTAAGGATTTTATTGCTTTTTTTATTTTTATATTTTATTTTTTATAGGAGGAATTCCCCTTTCTTTTTTGTATGATCATTGGGAAAGGAAGTGCAGAGCTCAGACATGGACAGCTATAGCAATCTGACAGAGGGTTGTGGACCCATGAGGCATTGCAAGGAAAGTCCCATGAGGCATGGCAAGGCTAACACTTGCAGGCATGACTCTCAAAGGCAGAGGCATGATAGGACTTGTAGTTCCACAACAACTGGAGGGCCGCATGTTGGACACCCATGGTCTAACCCTTCGCAATCCACCCAAAGATAGAAAATAAATGAATAAGAATCATAACAGACCAGGCGCCTCTATTAAACAGTTACTGTGTTCCATACAGCCTGGTGGTTTTAAACATATATACTGTTATATATACTATATATTTCATTGATATTTCACAGGTACATCTGGAAAGGAGAAATAGAGGAGTCTACTGAGGTACTTTTAGTAAGTGTTTCTCAGTCATTTACAGATATTAGTGATAATGATCTCTGACATAGTTTGTGTTTCGCTCTTTTTTTTTTTTTTCTCTTTAGTGGGTTAAGTCTGTGTTCTCTTCAAAAGCCCATTCAGGTGCACAAAAATGTACCTAAAAGATGAATAACATCTGCGCATGATTGGACATTTAAAGAGAACCAAAGCTGACTCCATCAAAACTGAAAATTCACACTTAGTAAATCAGCCCCTTAAAGTGAAAAAGAAATTGTGCCCAAAAAGGCAGGCAGAGGGAAAGGAAAGGGCTAGTCACCAGTATTAGCTGCATTTTCCTGCAATTGATTTCTTCCACAATTTTGACTTACCATGCCTTGTTTTGTACTATGTTTCTGTGTAGACATAGGTAAGGCCCCTTTCACACTGGGGCAGCGTCAGCAGTAAAGCGCCACTATTTTTAGCGGTGCTTTACCATCGTATTTGCGGAAGTATTCAGCCACTAGTGGGGCGATTTTAACCCCCGCTAGCGGCCAAAAAAGGGTTAAAACCACCCGCAAAGCGCTGCTACGGCAGCGCTTTGCCAGTGGTATAGCCGCACTGGCCCATTGATTTCAATGGGCAGGAGTGGTGGAGGAGCGGTATACACACTGCTCCTTCACTGCTCCAAAGATGCTGCTAGCAGGACTTTTTTTACTGTCCAGCCAGCGCACCGCTCCAGTGTGAAAGCCCTCGGGGCTTTCACACTGGAGAGACAGCAGCGGCTCTTTCAGGGCGCTTTGCTGGCGCTATTTTTAGTGCTGTAGCGCCTGCAAAGCGCCCCAGTGTGAAAGGGGTCTAAAAGTATGGTTTTGCTTCCTCATGCCAGAGCTTGCATAAAGAAGATTAGTGAGCTGCACAGTGGTGACATCACTGTGTGTCCTCACAGTTCATTGATTTTTCCTTCACTTCAGTAACTGTCTACCTATACAGGAGGTATGGGCATACAGCTGTACTGAGTGTCTGCAGGAGCCTGCCATTTTCAGTGGATTGCAGGTGCAATACTTTACAGGCTGCACTGTAAAAAAATAATAAATGCTAATTTTTTTACCTGCAAAATCATGTGCATTTATTATTATTATTTTACAAAAGTTTAACTTATACTTTAACCACCGATATACGGCGGCAGAGTGGCACCGCTGCGCGAATCGCCGTACCTGTACGGCGGCTCCTTTAAGAGCCATAGTGCGCCCGATGCGTGTGGCCGGGGGGCGTGATCGCCGCCGACCACCCACGATCACCGTCACGAGAGCCAGAACGGGGATTTGTGTGTGTAAACACACAAATCCCTGTTCTGACAGGGGAGAAGAGACAGATTGTGTGTTCCTACTAAGTAGGAACAGCAATCTGGCTCCTCCTCTAGTCAGTCCCATCCCCTCACAGTTAGAAACACACCTAGGGAACACACTTAACCCTTTGATCGCCCCCTAGTGTTAACCCCTTCCCTACCAGTGACATTTATACAGTAAGCAGTGCATTTTTATAGCACTGATCGCTGTAGAACTGTCAGTGGTCACAAAATAATGTCAAAAGTGTCCAATCTGTCAGCCGCAATGTCGCAGTGCCGCTAAAAATCGCAGATCGCCGCCATTACTAGTAAAAAAAAAAAATAATAATAAAAATGCCATAAATCTATTTTGATAGACGCTATACAAAAAATATGTAGAAGAATACATATTGGCCTAAAGTGATGAAGAAATTCGTTTTTTGGATATTTATTATAGCAAAAATTAAAAAATATTGTTTTTTTTTTCAAAATTGTCGCTCTTTTTTTGTTTATAGTGCAAAAAATAAAAACCACAGAGATGAGCAAATACCACCAAAAGAAAGCTCTATTTGTGGGGAAAAAAAGGACATCAATGTTGTTTGGGTACAACATTGCACGACCGCGCAAATATCAGTTAAAGCAACGAAGTGTCGTATCGCAAAAAAATGGCCTGGTCATTAAGGGGGCAAATTCTTCCGGTGCTGAAGTGGTTAATCACTGTAGTTGGCCAGTCATAACCATCTGAGGCATTCCCCACCTTGCATACAGTGGGGACGGAAAGTATTCAGACCCCCTTAAATTTTTCACTCTTTGTTATATTGCAGCCATTTGCTAAAATCATTTAAGTTCATTTTTTTCCTCATTAATGTACACAGAAAAACAGAAAAACAGAAAAAGACAGAATTGTTGACATTTTTGCAGATTAATTAAAAAAAGAAAAACTGAAATATCACATGGTCCTAAGTATTCAGACCCTTTGCTGTGACACTCATATTTAACTCAGGTGCTGTCCATTTCTTCTGATCATCCTTGAGATGGTTCTACGCCTTCATTTGAGTCCAGCTGTGTTTGATTATACTGATTGGACTAGATTTTCAAAGCCACACACCTGTCTATATAAGACCTTACAGCTCACAGTGCATGTCAGATCAAATGAGAATCATTAGGTCAAAGGAACTGTCTGAAGAGCTCAGAGACAGAATTGTGGCAAGGCACAGATCTGGCCCAGGTTACAAAAAAATTTCTGCTGCACTTAAGGTTCCTAAGAGCATAGTGGCCTCCATAATCCTTAAATGGAAGATGTTTGGGACGACCAGAACCCTTCCTAGAGCTGGCCGCATGGCCAAACTGAGCTATCGGGGGAGAAGAGCCTTGGTGAGAGAGGTAAAGAAGAACCAAAAGATCACTGTGGCTGAGCTCCAGAGATGCAGTTGGGAGATGGGAGAAAGTTGTAGAAAGTCAACCATCACTGCAGCCCTCCACCAGTCGGGGCTTTATGGCAGAGTGGCCCGACGGAAGCCTCTCCTCAGTGCAAGACACATGAAAGCCCGCATGGAGTTTGCTAAAAAAAAAAAAAAAAACACCTGAAGGACTCCAAGATGGTGAGAAATAAGATTCTCTGGTCTGATGAGACCAAGATAAAACTTTTTGGCCTTAATTCTAAGCAGTATGTGTGGAGAAAACCAGGCACTGCTCATCACCTGTCCAATACAGTCCCAACAATGAAGCATGGTGGTGGCAGCATCATGTTGTGGGGGTGTTTTTCAGCTGCAGGGACAGGACGACTGGTTGCAATGGAGGGAAAGATGAATGCAGCCAAGTACAGGGATATCCTGGACGAAAACCTTCTCCAGAGTGCTCAGGACCTCAGACTGGGCCGAAGGATTACCTTCGAACAAGACAATGACCCTAAGCACACAGCTAAAATAACGAAGGAGTGGCTTCACAACAACTCCGTGACTGTTCCTGATTGGCCCAGCCAGAGCCCTGACTTAAACCCAATTGAGCATCTCTGGAGAGACCTAAAAATGGCTGTCCACCAACGTTTACCATCCAACTTGACAGAACTGGAGAGGATCTGCAAGGAGGAATGGCAGAGGATCCCCAAATCCAGCTGTGAAAAACTTGTTGCATCTTTCCCAAAAAGACTCATGGCTGTATTAGATCAAAAGGGTGCTTCTACTAATACTGAGCAAAGGGTCTGAATACTTAGGACCATGTGATATTTCAGTTTTTCTTTTCTAATAAATCTGCAAAAATTTCAACAATTCTGTTTTTCTGTCAATATGGGGTGCTGTGTGTACATTAATGAGGAAATGATTGAAAATGATTTTAGCAAATGGCTGCAATATACTGTAACAAAGAGTGAAAAATGTAAGCGGGTCTGAATACTTTCAGTCCCCACTGTATATGTGGCTGACAGGCAGGGAATGCCTCAGATGCTTATAGTTAGCCAAGGATAGATGGCAGGTGACAGTTTCCTGGCAGATTGGTGAAAACGTTTTTTTCTTATCCTTGGATAGAGTGGGGAAGGATTTCAATTTGGTTTTTACTGCTATCAGAGGTTCCGTTAAAGTGATGTGTCCTGTGGACATCAGTTTCATCAGACAGGAAGGGAGGAAAAACCTGCAATATAGATACAAACAGAAATAAAAGTCTGACAAAAGGTAAGGTTCTATCCCTCCACTACTTCTTGGCGGGATGTCAGTGGGACAGGAAGTTAATCCCTTTAATGGAACACTGAATAGCAGTAAAAACTTGGGGATTCTAATCCTTCCCCACTCTATCTACAAAGTAGGAAAAAATAGTTTTAGCTGTACATACACTTTAAATCTAATAGGAGCAAGCAATCATGTTCTTGTGTAGTGTACCCTTGTTTTTCTGAAATAATCACTTCCTACAGTATTTTATTGCAGTAAATGGGCCAGCCCAACATTTAACAGTTGTGAATATTTTTTTGCTTTAAACCGACCATGTGATACAACAAAACACAGATTTGGATTGGATTATCTATGAACATAGATTATTCCTTTTTGTTAGTTGATCCCCCCAAAAATCAGTAGAATCAGTAACTAAAGATACAATCAGTGTCACTGAAGTGGTTATTATATGGAACAATTGTATTGATACTTATAAACCCAACATTACCGATGATTTTGTCTTTCCTGAAAATCTACTAGGAGCCACAGGATTACTGTCCAGGTCTTTCCCACAGGCTTTGCCCCGCTCATTTGCACAATTCTTCAATAACCAGCCTAGGGGGATGTTGCTTTGTGGTTTTTATTTTTGGATAGGGTTGAGGGTAGTGGTGGGATACTCTACCTAAGGTATCTCCAACAGCAGCTTCCGCCTGGGAGGGCAGCGTGCCCCCCAGACTGGACTAATCCCCTCCTGGGAAAAGACCCTGAGCTCAGTGTGCTCACAGAATATATACAGTTACCCAGCATGCCATCAGAGCCTGCCTCTCTGGGATATTCATGCTGCCATCTGCATAGCTTAACACCTATTATCCAGAGACTTCTCAAGTTATAGGTCAGACTGTCAGCAACTGAACACACTGAGAAGACCTTACAGTACTAGCAGATTACAGCTTCACTGAATACTTTTGCCTGCCAAATAAATGCAGCCACACTGACTACAGTGCAGCAACTAAATTTACCTATCAAAAACACAACAAATTCTAACTTATCTAATCCTAGCACCTACCTAGGAGCAGGGCTGCTGATAAGACAGTACAACCAGTCCTGTTGTACTGGGCCCAGGCACCATCAGCTTAATTGTTCATTTCTGCCTAAATATTTTTACTAGACCATGCCCCCACTCCTACTTGCTTACCAGGGCTTAAATTACATTTCCCTGGGTCCCATCAGGTCAACAGAGGGGCCCAGGAGGTGGGAGCAGAGGAGGGACTTGGTGGGTGGGGTGTAATCGAGGTTGGGTGGCCCCATGATTTCTAACAGCGGCCCTGCCTAGGAGGGTGCTACATCATTAAAAGGCCATGAATTATACAATGCAGAATTTCCAGTTCTCAAAACAATAATGAGAATGTGGAATAAGGTCAGGCTAATCAGCTGACAAATATCCAGGTGAATAGGGTGAACACGGCTTCCTTAAAACCCCCTAAAAGTGTAATAGCAACCAAAACTTTTTTCTTTTTTATGTTTGACATGGGGAAGGGTTTAAATTCCTTGTCAGATTTTTATTGCTGTTTCTGTCCCCATTGGGGAGAATTTGCCACTATCTGAGGAAAATTAGAGGAAATCTCACCTTTGTCAGTTGTCACTGGAATAGGTGTCCTCATTGGAAGATTTCCCATCACCTCCTGTTCCAATGACAACTGTAAAAAGTTGGATTTTTCCTATATTTTACCAACAACAAATGACACCTGGACAGAAAGTGAGTATAATTTTGCCCAGCAGACAAACAGACAACAATACAAATCTGAATGAAGTTCTAACCATTTCCCTCTCTATTCAAAACTGCTGGAGTACCACTTGTTGCACATTTGGCAAATGGGCAGCAGCAGCCAGCCGGTTGCATATTCTTCGTTAGAGAGCAATGTATGTAGAGTGCACTGAACAGAACTTTCTGATTGGACATCAAACTGTCATCACCTTTAAAACATTAAAACTTAGACTTCTTTGTTAATATCCCAATAAGTTCTATTTTTCTTTTGTGCAGATAGTGAAAACCAGGACAGCAAAGATAAACGAATTATCAGGATATGTCAGGTATGAATGCACTAAATATTACTCTGCTCCTGGTCTGAAAAGGCCTTACCTCCCAGATCACAATAGCTCTGAACTCAAACCCCTCCTCCTCATACCACCTTCATACCTCCAAATCTACCCATTTTTACCCCCCTCCATAACTTCCCTCCTACTCATCTCCCCTATCTATTTAATTTTACTACCTCTGTGCCATGCACCACTCACTCCTAAGTCACTATATCTACATTCCACCTCAAATATCCCCCTCCCGCACCCCACATTCCTCCTCATCTGATAAGACTCCATACTCATTTATATGAAAGTAAAAATAGATCTAATCTTCAGAGACAATGTGTGGTTGAAGTGTAAAAATTGGTCTGATTGATAGTTTAAAGAGTTCTCATCTGGTCTTCGTTAGAAGTTTGTATTTATTTGAGTTCAGAAATAATATCCATTTTGTCAAAATCAATAGGTACTGGATATGGGGCATTTCGCCATGTTTCCTGTCTGCTCCTCCCATTCAGTAGAGGACATGAGACCAAATACTTAGGCTTTTGGTCCTGTGGGCAGTACTGGAAGATGGTTTTTGAACACAGGTTGCCTTTAAAGCCCATCTCCGGTAAAAGGAAAAATGCTCTCTTGTAGTGAGACTGACCCCACACTGCAAGGATCAAAGGCTCATTCAGGTCTAGGGAACTAGGAAAAAACAGCTTTCTCTCAGCGTCCTCACATCCAATTCAAGAGTATTGGTTTTTCATTAGACTTGATGACGTCAGTGGGCATGCAACAGCCAGAGCATAGGGGAGAAGAGGCTATGGGACCATTTAGCAGCCTGGAGGGGTGTGTGGGAGTGGAAATTGGGAAAGTAAAATGGTTTATCTTTATTGTACAGTACAGGACACCAGAACCAGTTCATAGACCATGAGTTACGTCACTACATCAGGTGATTGGGGTTGCCATATAATCCCAGCAACTATGTGAGGCTCCATTTTGTTTGCTAGTGTCCTTAGCTTAATGGTGCCTTTTCCCCTTAGAGCTGTTTTACCTATAACAGGTTTAACTACTTTCTCGATTGACACTTCTATCAGGGTCTGGCTGCTTACTGGCCTCAGGCCTCTCTAGCCATTTCCAGATTGGTGACTTTTGAGCACATCTTGGGAACCGTCACAGGCCCAGCCTGTAATGCTTGCTTCGCACACTTGATTCTGTGTTCGGCACTCACCTTGTTACATGGTGCAACAAGTGTGAATAGCCGCAGACTGTTATACAGGTCTAGTTCTGTCTGCTGCACATCTTTATAGATCTGTAATATACACTACATACTTATTCTAGAAAACATACCCCAGTGCAATGTAAACAAGTGGTTAATAGGCAAAAGTGTAAGGGGACTTGCACTCCTAATGTTTTTCCTAATGTTTTTCTTCAACTTTAATATTTCACTGTTGGGCCTAAAGGGTAATATTATTATTATACAGGATTTATATAGCACCAACAATTTGCACAGCATTTTACAATATAAAGGGAGACAGTACAATTACAATATAGTTCAATACAAAAGAAATAGGAGGGCCCTGCTCATGGAGCTACAATCTAAAGCGGAGATATGCAATTAGCGGACCTCCAGCTGTTGCAAAACTACAAGTCCCATCATGCTTCTGCCTCTGGGTATCATGCTTGTGGCTGTCAGAGTCTTGCTATGCCTCATGGGACTTGTAGTTCTGCAACAGCTGGAGGTCCACTAATTGCATATCCCTGATCTAAAGGGAGAGAGAGGTGTTACAAAAGATAATAGCTGCAGGGGATGATCTGATGGAGGTGGCTGAAGTACAGTTTTTAGGTGGAGGTGGGGTAGACTTCCCTGAATAAATTAATTTTCAAGGATCGTCTAAAGGAGGACAGAGTATGAGCTAACCAAACATGAAGGGGTAGGGCATTCCAGAGGACAAGCGGGGTTCTGGAGAAGTCCTGAAGGCGAGCATGGGAGGAGGTGACGAGAGAGCTAGAGAGCAAGATGTCTTGGGAGGAGCAGGGTGAACAATTTGGGAGATATCTCAAGATGAGTTTGCTGATGTAGCTAAAGAGGAATGAGAACCACCAAAGAAACCCTGGGATCATGTCAGTAAAAAAGGGTTTACAAAGAAAGGCGGACAGTAAACAAATTAACTGGCAAAATTAGGGGAAGAATTTCTCTGGCAGCACAGATGTACAAGAGTCTTTGGAAGTCTAGAGATTAGACACATGGCTGTGTAAGCCCCCGTTCACACCTTACACCGCATCCAATTCGCAGGACATTTTAAAATACATTCATTTGAATGTATCTGGTTCACATATGTGCGTTGCATTCGCACTGCGCATTGCCCAAAAAACATGTGCGTTTTTTAGGCATTGCGGTGCGAACTACAAGCCTATTATCTCCTATGGGAACGCATCTGATTCGCAGATGCATTGCGTTCTGAACAAGGATTTTCTCCTTCTCCTCACTACACCTCCCCCTCCCTCCCCCTCTCCCTGTTAACTGATCCGCAGCTACAACGCAGTGAAACCTTTGAACAACTGATTTTTATCTTCCCAGTGAAACCTGAGCTTCAGTTCGCACCGCACATGTGTGAACCCAGGCTTAGGGGGCACTTTGTGGAAACCTCACTACCAAATAATCAAACCAGTGCATCCTGTGGAATGTGGTATACAAACCCATTATCTAGGTCTAGTTAGGGTTGCCACCTCATCCCTTTAAACCCGAACACATATTAATTACACAGGTTCTGTGGCTGATTAAGGTGGTAATTAAACTCAATTGGTGCCTTATCTGCATTAAATTAGCCTCAGAACCTGTGTAATTCATATGTGTTCGGGTTTAAAGGGATGAGGTGGCAACCCTACGTCTAGTCTGCAATTTTCGGTTTATGAAATTATTTCCTCCTTGCTGCAGTGGCTCTGCTATATCTGTGATTCCATTCACATGTACTGCTGGCTTCTGTGCTCACTTATGGGCATCACCTGCTCTACTGTGGATTTATTTCCCTTCTATTACTTCCTGGCCCACCTCCCAGTCTGATTCCCTATATAGATATGCTCAGTGCAGCCTGGGTTGCCTGAGCTTGGCACTTGTCTACTATTCTCAGCCATCCTCTCTAGCCTATGGTTGTGTGCCAGCCTGGACAGGATGTAACCACATTCCATCTTTACATTATATGCCGCCTTTTACATCCCCATTTGGGCACAAAATGTTTTTTTTCTGCTTAGTAATCTTTGAAAATACAGTTCTGCCTCATTGGCTAATAAAAAAAAAAAAAAAAAAAAAGCTCAGCTTCAGTTCCTTGCCCCTCCCTCATTCTATATATACTTGATCTGTCCACACTTCTGGTGATTCTTTTAGAATCCTATAGATCCTGGTAGACTACATCCATGCTTTTCCTTTCTTTTGCCACCTTGCACTTCTTATACAACTTTCTACTAAATAGGGTTCTTCCTTATCACCTGATGGGACTCCTACATGACCTCAGAGCCATCCCTAGCTTTCCTTGTAAATAGAGCGATTACATCCTGAGGGAACCTTTTTAAAGGGGTTGTAAAGGTCCGCATTTTTTCACCTTAATGCACCCTATGCATTAAGGTGAAAAATCATCCGACAATACCACCCCCCCCAGCCCTGTTTTACTTACCTGAGGCCGTTCACCTGCTGCGCTCGCCCCTGATGTCCTCTTCGCCGCTCAGCCTGGCCATTTATTGGCTAGAGTGGATGGATTGAAAGCAGCGCAGCCATTAGCTTGCGCTGCTGTCAATCACATCCAATGACGTGGCGTACCGGGGGGCGGGGCCGAGTGATACAGTGAGCAGCTATAGCCGCCAGCTGTATCACGGGAGCGTGCCCGAAAGAACTAACCACCATGCGAGAGAGCTTGCATGAAGGTTGTTAGTTCTTGCGGGAAGGAGCTGAGACAGCCGAGGGACCCCAGAAGACTAGGTTCGGGGCCACACTGTGCAAAACGAGCTGCACAATTGGTCTGGGCAGGAGGGGGGTTTAAGTGCCCAGTTGTCAAGTGGTTAAGTTCCAATCATCCCTATTTTTAGCGGCGCTATTCGGCCACTAGTGGGGCGGTTTTAACCCCCCCGCTAGCAGCAGAAAAAGGGTTAAAACTGCCAGCAAAGTGCCACTGCAGCGGCGCTTTGCCGGCAGTATAGCCGCGCTGCCCCATTGATTTCAATGGGCAGGAGCGGTGTATACACCGCTCCAAAGATGCTACTTGCTGGAGTTTAACATCCTGCAAGCGTACCGCTCCAATGTGAAAGCCCACGGGCCTTTCACACTGGAGACACAGCAGCGGCTGTTTCAGGGCGCTATTTTTAGCGCTGTAGCACCTGCAAAGCACCCCAGTGTGAAAGGGGTCTTATGGATCCTCCTCCCATTCTCACACCTGCATGGTCAATTACCCCACTTTCTATCTTTCATAGGATTTCTGTCTCTCACTCCCTACTAAAAAAGAGGAGTTCCAGCCTTTTACATTTTTTTTTTTTTTTTTAAAGTCAGCAGCTACAAATAATGTAACTGCTAACTTTTAATATAAGGACACTTACCTGTCCAGGAATCCTGCAATGTTGGCCCCCCCAAAACAAATTCGTCCATGGGTTCGGGTGCAGGCGCCGGCGTTGCAACTAAGGGAAGCCGGCAGTAAAGCCTTCAGGCTTTACAGCTGGCTTCCTACTGCGCATGAACGAGTCGTGCTGCACTTTTTGAATGGCCCCCCATCATCTTCTGGGGCATACACAGGTCCCAGAAAGTAGCGGGGGGGGGGGGGGCTGATGCAGAAATGACGTACCTCGCGGTAAGGTTAGGACAGAAGTACACCTTCAAAACACTAGAAAAGGTACAAAACAAATAGAAAAAAAACTATATCCAAAAACGAGGGTGGGGTGGTCTATTGTGCAAGACCTAATTGTATTTTTGCCTAGAACTCCGCTTTAATCTAAAGGTAAGTGGAGTCACCTACTAACAGTTAACAGTCTGGTTTAAAGTGGTAATAAACCTAAAAGTAAATGTTTATTATATTGTAGCTTACCAATTTTTTAATGTGATGGCTGCATTCATTTTCTTTTTTAGGCTTTCTTTCTTCTATTTTCACCTGGTGATCCAGCCAGTAAGTGTGTTGTTTTTCAAAAGAACTAGCTCTTCAGCCAAATGTATTAGTCACAGAGATGGGACAAACCATTCAACACTAGCAGGGGTGCTTACAATGATCAGTTTTATTTATGTAAAAACTTTAACCCAGAGGGAAAAAAAAACTATTTACTGTAACTGCTTACAAGGTATTATTTGGAGTTGGGCTTGAATTTGTTACTGTATTTATGTTTGCTAGTACATATAACACGCCCCTCCCTCCAGTCTGAAAATGCTGATGTCCAAAGATGGCGCTTGCGCTCATTCATCCAGAATGGGGGCCCTGTACTACAAGAGGTGTGTTACTGGCCAGATCACCAGTTGAAAACAGAGGGGGGGGAAAAAAACATAAGAAAAGAAAACAGGTGCAGCCACCACATCTAATGATTGGTAAGCTGCAATGTATTACAGTTTTGGGTTTAATACTGCTTAAAAGCACATTGAAAGTCTTGTCTTCTTCCTGTGGGCCTGTTGCGGTTATTTAGCTGTCCTCACCTTGATTATTGCCTGGGGGCCTCTCATGGTAGGTCAGTCGATTGCTGTGTCCTGTACTGCATAATGAAGACAAGAGGAATTTTGGCCTACCTGTAAATTCTATATTTTGGAGTACTGTACAGAACACAGCCCCTCCCCCTTCTATGGGATGTCTCCATGGCTTGCTAGCAAAATCGGAGCCTCACAACAAACAATACACCATAATGACAATGTGAAAAGTTAGTTTGTAAAATCTGCAAATTTATTTAATATATATATCACATGTAAATAAGTATTAACAGCCTTTGCTATCACACTCAAAATTGAGCTCAGGTGCATCTGGTTTCCACTGATCATCCTTGAGATGTTTCTACAACTTGATTGGAGTCCATCTGTGGTAAATTCAGTTGATTGTACAGGATTTGGAAAGGCACACACCTGTCTATATAAAAGGTCCCACAGTTAACAGTGCATGTCAGAGAGCAAACAAAGCCATGAAGTCCAAGGAATTGTCTGTAGACCTCTTAGACAGGATTGTATCGAGGCACAACTCTGGGGAAGGGTATAGAAAAATGTCTGCAGCATAAATGGAAAAAAAGTTTGGAACCACCAGGACTCTTCCTAGAGCTGGCCGCCCAACCAAACTGAGCGATCCGGGGAGAAGGGCCTTAGCCAGTAGAGCTGCACGATTCTGGCTAAAATGAGAATCATGATTTTTTTTGCTTAGAGGATAGATCACGATTCTTGCAGCGTAACATCTTTCCATCTTTCACATTAAAACAAAAAAAATTGTGCTAACTTTACGGTTTCCTTTTTTTTTTTTTTTTTTTTTTTTTTTTTATTGAAGTGTATTTTTTCCCAAAAAAATTGCATTTGAAAGACCGCTGGGCAAATACAGTGTGACATAAAATATTGCACCAATTGCCATTTTATTCCCTAGGGTCAGTGCTAAAATTATATATATTTATTTATAATTTGGGGGGTCCCAAGTAATTTTTTTTAGCAAAAAATATTGATTTTAACTTAGGAAAGAAGTGTCAGAAAAAGATTTAGACTTTAGGTGGTTAAACTTTCTGCATTTACAGTTGTTTTGTTTAAAGCTTGGCAGATTGCCTGGGTTATTAGTTTACACAGAGAAGTTTATCCCTTTGATCTAAGAAGGAAGTTAGTTACAATGTTTCAAGATCTAAACTTGGCAGACTGCCCTGATGCTTTCTTTTGACAGCTGAGTGAGCAGATAATCTCTCCACTCATTTATATGAAAGAATCGGCAAACTCAGCAGGACAGATCATCAGAGGGGGCAAATCGAGATCACGATTTTTTAACGATTAATTGTGCAGCTCTATTAGCCAGGGAGGTGACCAAGAACTGGATGGTCCCTCTGACAGAGCTCAAGCTATTCTCTGTGGAGAAATGAGAATCTTTCAGAAGAACCACCATCTCTGCAGCACTCCACCAATCAGGCCTGTATGATAGAGTGGCCAGACAAAAGCAACTCCTCAGTAAAAAGCACATGACAGCCACTGAAATACTCTCAGACCATGAGAAACAATTCTCTGGTCTGATGAAACAAGGAATGAACTCTTTGGCCTGAGTGGCGTGCGTCATGTCTGGAGAAAACCAGCACCACTCATCATCTGGCCAATACCATCCCTACAGTGAAGCATGGTGGCGGCAGCATCATGCTGTAGAGATGTTTCTTCAGCGGCAGGAACTGGGAGACTAGTCAGGATCGAGGGAAAGATTAATGCAGCAATGTACAGAGACATCCTTGATGAAAACCTGCTCCAGAGCGCTCTGGACCTCTGGGGCGAAAGTTCATCTTTCAACAGGACAACACCACTAAGCACACAGCCAAGATAACAAAAGGAGTGGCTACGGGCCCACTCTGTAAATGTCCTTGAGTGGCCCAGCCAGAGCCCAGACTTGAATCCGATTGAACATCTCTGGAGAGATCTGAAAATGGTTGTGTACCGACTCTCCCCATCCAACCTAATGGAGCTCGAGAGGTCCCGCAAGGAAGAATGGGAGACACTGCCCAAAAGTAGGTGTGCCAAGCTTGTAGCATCATACTCAAAAAGACTTGCGGCTGTAATTGGTTCCAAAAGGTGCTTCAACAAAGTATCGAGCAAAGGCTGTAGATGTAATTTTTTTCATTTTTTCTTTTTAATAAATTTGCAAAGATTTCAAACTTCTTTCACGTTGTCATTATGGGGTATTGTTTGTAGAATTTTGAGGAAACGAATGTATTTAATCCATTTTGGAATAAGGCTGTAACATAAATTGTGGAAAAAGTGAAGCGCTGTGAATACTTTCCAGATGCAGTGTAGTAGCCTATAAATCAATTCTTGCATCTTGTACTCTAAGAAAAAATTTACAGGCAAGTCCTCTTTTTGTTGCCATCTAGACCTAAACATGGACTGAAGCCCTGCGGTGCAGCAGTAGCCCAACTGCAAGGGAGAGTTTTTCCTTTCTCTGGAATTCAGCTTTAAAATATGTGTAGCCAATTACCTTTTTGGACAAGTTTTAAGGCCCAGTCACACATAAGCTTAGTGTTAATATGCGTTTTATTGTGTGTTCCCATAACACCCCTTAAATGGTGTAAATGCTGTGGCTGTTCACTGCAGCACACTTATGTTGTAGCTCACTGCAACAAACCATCTGCATGTTATAGAATGCTGCTGGTCTGTTAAACTTTCGTGGTGGTGTATTGACAACTTATATAAAATGAAAGGGGCTGCAGCCTACATTAAAATGGGTTCAGTACCACACTGCGATGCAGTTGACTAGTGTGAAAGGATCCTTATCAGCATATTATATTCGATAGGATCAGATCAGTCATTCCAAAGATGAAGATCTGGGCAAGTTTCTCTGCTTGCAGTTTACCATTCATAAAAAGATAAACAAAACAAAATTGAGGCATGTTATGTTTTGTTTTTAGATATGTTCATCCCTTTGAAACACCAGATATCCTGACAGTGCCAATTGGTGATGGAAACCCAGATTATTTCAGATGGCTTGAAGACGTCATGTCAGAGAAATGATCAAGGATTGTGTGTCTGGACATTCATAATGGTCTCCTCAAGAAGCATTATGACTTTTCAGTTTCTGCGTAAATGTTAGTATTGTTAGCTATATTCAAATGTCAGCTCTGGATGTCTTCAGATAGTCAACTCTATGAATAGTTAAGACCAAAAAGATAATCCAAATATTCAGAAAACAGGACAACCTATACAGCTGGGACTAGGTCAAGTGGATCAAAGTGGAGAAGAAGAGAAAATGATCCAGTAAATCGCAGAGATGCAGTTTGAGTACACAGAAAATTCAAGGTCTAAACAAGCAGGACAAAATGGAAAGGATGTAAGAAAAACAAGAAAACAACTTGGATACAAAAGCTTACAATAGAAGTCTGAAAAGACAAAGAACAAGCAGAATAAAACAAAGCGCGTAACCAGGATGACGACAGCAGGGAGCCCTAAACATGGTTGGTAAAGGTATGCCTTATACCATGTGGAAATAAAATATATATAAAAAAAATATATTATAAAAAAGGGACTGTGTGCATTTTTGTGGTCTGTTAGTGCTTTTGAGTGGCATACAAAATGAATGGCAAAGCAACACCTCTAACATGCATTGCTGCAACAGAGAAGAATTTCTTATAAATCTTGCCGGTCTGTTATAAATTTTAAACATGCTAGTTCTGGGAGCCAGAGTACCTAAAATATCCATGGCCAAGTGGTTAGCAATAAGGCCTATAAAGTGGTTTGTAATAGGTCAGCTTTAACCGGTTCAATACAGGGCATTTTCACCCCCTTCCTTCCCAGACCAATTTTTAGTTTTCAACGCTGTCGTACTTTAAACGACAATTGCGCGGTCCTGCGACGTTGTACCCAAACAAAATTGACGTCCTTTTTTCCCCACAAATAGAGCTTTCTTTTGGTGGTATTTGATCACCTCTGTGGTTTTTATTTTTTGCACTATAAACAAAAGAAGAGCGACAATTTTGGAAAAAAAAAAAAAAAAACAAAAAACACCACACAATATTTTTTACTTGTTGCTATAATAAATATCCCAATTAAAAAAAAAAAAAAATAATAATATTGCAATAAGCATATATTGATTGGTTTGCACAAAAGTTATAGCGTCTACAAAATACAGGATAGATTTATGGCATTTTTAAAAAAATTATTTTTTTTTTACTAGTAATGGCGGCGATCGCAATTTTTTTTCGTGACTGACATTATGGCAGACACATTGGACACTTTTGACACAGTTTTTGGGACCGTTTACATTTATACAGCGATCAATGCTATAAAATTGCATTGATTACTGTATAAATGTAACAGGCAGGGAAGGGGTTAACAACTAGGGGGAGACGAGGGGTTAAATGTTTCCTAGGGGAGCGTTTCCAACTATAGGGGGAGGGGACGCACAAGGGGAGGAGACCGATCTGTGTTCCTCTGTACTGGGAACACAGATCGGTCTCTCAACTGACAGGACGTGGATCTGTGTGTTTACACACACAGATCCACGGTCCGGCCCGGTTAACGGGCAATCGCGGGTGCTCGGACGTCGCGGCCACCTGGCACGCGCACCGGGCCCTGAGCAACGCGGCGGGCGCGCACACCCCCTAAAGGGCCGGGAAGCCCAGGCTGTCATATGACGTCCACCCAGGATGGGAGATCCCATCTGTGGACGTCATATTACTATGGCCGGGTAGGGAAGTGGTAAAAGACTATAAATTGCAGCCGGAACTTTTTTTTTTTCAGCCTTTTTCAATTATATCAATAGAGGCACATATCTCTCAGCCATTACCAGCCTGCCAGCCTCTTGCGTGTCTTGATTAATCTATGTTAATTTGTCCATCCTTAAGCATAGTTTTAGGACACTTGTAAATACCAGACCTCAAGTTTTGGTATGCAGTTGTTCTGGGACACTCAGGAGTAGAGAGCCATAGGCTAGCTGAAAGACTGCTGACTCTTGTGAGCCCCACTAAAATAGTCACACTTCAACATGACTTTTGGGGTGATTTTTTCACATCGACAAACTTTTGGGGTCTACTGCTGACACTCCGCTTTTCCTCCATACCAAGTGCCCCCATAGCAGGTTGCTTGCTATGTGTGCACACATGCAGGCTCAATACAGAGCCTGGCTGCATGCATCTATTGACACAGCGCAGCACCACACCCCACCCCACCCCACCCCACTCCCTCCTTACAGGATTTGATTGACAGCAGCAGGAGCCAATGGCTCCCATTGCTGCCACCACATCTCCTGCGAGGAGAAAGTGGGAGCAAAGCTGCTGCTCTCAGGCACAGAGCTGGAGTTAAAGCTCCCCTAACCGCAGCAGATCCTAAACTCTGGTAAAGGCCTATATGTACATTGACACAGTTGCGTTTAGGAGCTTTGGCAAAAAAAAAATGTCAAAAGCTACTAAACTCAAGTTTAGGAGCTGTAGTGTACATGAAGCCTAATACAGAGAATGCTATATATAAAAAAAAAACAAAAAAAAAAACCAAAAAAACAAAACCCTTTTGCCTTTTACAACCACTTTAAGCAGGCATATTACTGTTCATATGTTCAGCGCAGCAGTGTCTTGATATGTGATTGGTGTGCATCCACATGCTTGCTGCAGTCTCCCAGGCTCAGATTCAGGGCTCTACAGAAGATGAGGATATCAGCAGCTGTGTATTAATTAAGATAGGACATGAAGGTGCAGCACATGACATTCAGAGTGAAAATTGGAATCACTCAGCAGATAGGCTATGCGCCCAAAGTCATAATTAATCATTTTATTTTTACATTGTATATCATTGGGTATACTTGAAATATTTAATGGAAAATAAGACAATCGGAATCCTTCTTTGCTTTGTAAAATATATCATATTTTTTATTAATGAACTCTGGAGTTTCTTACAAAGCTGTA
This sequence comes from Aquarana catesbeiana, assembly GCF_042186555.1. Taxonomy (NCBI): domain Eukaryota; kingdom Metazoa; phylum Chordata; class Amphibia; order Anura; family Ranidae; genus Aquarana; species Aquarana catesbeiana. Next base: position 201,947,986 of record NC_133332.1, on the reverse strand, counting down.
TTGTCATAAACTGTCCCCTTCATGAAACAAAATGCTATTTCCTCCAGCATAAAAACAGACAGCTTTAAAATATATAATTTAAAAATTGGTGCTGCGGCCCTGTTTTGAGTGTTGGAAAAGGGGGGGGGCTTAAAAAAAAAAAAAAAAAGCCACGTAGGGACCGCTGGTAAAACAGTGAGGAACATTTATGAAAACTGGAGCAGCTGCGCATGGAAACCAATCAGCTTCTACCTTCAGCTTGCTCAGTTAAGCTTTGAAAATGAACCTCGGTTTGCGAGTAACGCGGTTAACGAGCGTTTCGCAAACCGAGCACTGTATTTCTAAAAATCCTAACTCAGTTTGCGAATGTTGTCTTGCAAAACGAGCAAGATTCAGGCCAAAAGCGGCGTGCAGTACCGCTTTTGACCTGAAGTGGGGGGTGCCGGAGCCCGAGCCGAGCCAAAAGTCGCCATTCGGAAATGCACGGAAAGGCCAGAGGACAGTTCGGCTGACCTCAGCAAACCTCAGAAAGGCTCGTGAACGGAGTCTTTCCGAGGTCACCCGAAGCGTCCCTTGGGCCTTTTCAGCCGTTTCTGAGGCTCTCCGGCGCCCCCCCCGCTTCTGGCCGCATGCAGTATTGCATCCCATTGAAGTTAATGCGGAACTAATTATTTTCGTTTCCATTGACTTCAAATGGGAAAAAACTCGCTTTGATATGCGAGTACATTGGATTACGAGCATACTCCTGGAACAGATTATGCTCGTAATGCGTGGTTCCACTGTATTCCCCTTACAACATGCAATTTGTTTCACAGAGCAGAAGAGTTACAATAACTATACAGTTGCTGTTGAACATTATACACACACACACAGATGTAAAATGTGAATTTCACACTAAAAAGAAGAATAAAGCATAGGAACAGTGCAAAAATGTCCAACATGACTTTCTGTAAGTCTGACACATTTGTCATTTGTATTCAAATGAAAGGACAAAATTCAATGTGGCGTAACCCACTGCATATAATCAGCATTCTTCTGTAATCAGCTTAGCGCAATAAAAAAAAAGGTTAAATCTGATTGATACTCTTGATATGAAACAGGGATCTGTGCTGTATCAGCTAATTGTACAAGAATCCAGATGGTCTTCCTGGGCCCTTCAGGGCACACTGACATCTAGAACCAATGCAGATTGTCATTCACGCGCATTCCCAAGCCATATGGTAAAAAAAAAAAAAAAAAATATATTATAAAAACATTCATTAATGTGAGTTGCTACAGTCAGTTTCACCTTCTCATCTGCAGTGGGCTACAAAAAAATCCACCATGATAAATGTACAGGAGGAAACGCACACACACACACACACACACACACACACACCACTAAAAGTCTAATGCCGCGTACACACAACCGGTTTTGCCGTCGGAATAAACTCCAAAGGTTACTCCAACGGAATTCCATTCAAGCGGTCTTGCCCACACACGGCCAACCCAAAGTCTGACCGTCCAGAACACAGTGACGTACAACGGGACTAGAAAAAGGAAGTTCAATAGCCAGTAGCTTCCGTCTCATACTTGCTTCAGAGCAAGCGCCGTTTTTGGTCCGTCGGAACAGCATACAGACGAGCGGTTTTCCCGATAGGAATCGGTTCCGTCAGGAAATATTTAGAACGTGTTCTATTTCTAGGTCCGTCAGACTTTTCGAAAAAAAAAGTCCGATGAGGCATACACATGATCGGAATATACGATGAAAAGCTTCCGTCGGACAATCTGCATTCAACTCGTGTGTACGCGGCTTAAAAGAAAAATGCAGATTTTGCTGCAGGTTTCACCCTTTTGTTCAACCTGATGCTCAGTTAAGTCTGCATTACATCCTTCCATTTACTTGTTTTTCACTGAAGGATTGAACATTAAACAAAAAAATTGAATGACACCAGGCATAGTATTTTGAATCTCTTCCCTACTATGCAAGAAACCTTTCACACGGGCGGTCCGCCCGGCGGACTCTGCCTTGCTCAGCGGGGGATCACTCTGCTGATCCCCGAGGATGACAGGTCCGTCTCAGCTCACTGTGCTGAGACGGAACTGTCAGAGCCCCACTGTCCTCTATGGGGAGATCATATAATAGGGTCACCATCTGCCTTGATTTCACAGACAGGATCAGATCAGATAGCAGTGGGCATGTCACCGCCAACATCCGCTACCCTATAGGATCTGATCTGAAAAACTGACAAAAGAATGAAAGTGTAATGCAAACAATCACGTTAACAGGAAAAAAAAGCAACATTTCTTACTGTTTTCAAAGGATCAAAATAACAACAAAAAAAAAACAAAAAAAAACAAAAAAGGAAGTAAAAATCACCTGTGTGTACAAGCCTTACAGTCCTAAAATTAAATTTAGCAGCAATTTTAAATCTTGAAGTGTCAATAGAGCCAACAAAACTATATTCCAGGTTTGGGTGGATATTAGCAGCCTAAAGCTGACCATGCAGGAGGTCTCTCATTCAGCCTTGCAAACTAAACAAGAGAAATCACGCAATTCCCCCATCCAGCCTAAATGGCATAAATGGATGAATCTGCAGTGCCAGTCATCCAGCACCTGCAGCTGTCAGAATACACAAACAGTCCCTGCATTTAATTGGATGCAAGCGCTGTTCAGGTGCCCGAGTTCCCAACTCCACCCATCCACCATGGCCCTTAGAAAAGGAGTCTAAGGGCGCAGCTCAGATGAGCTAAAAAAAGTGGCTCCTACAGGCTTTTGAGCGGATTTGAGCTCCTATTTTTTCTGCCTAGAAACTCCCCTCCATATTAGCCAATGTGTCAATGCACACTATGGCTTTTTCAGGCATATGCTCCTACAGGCAGAAAACAACCCCCCCCCCTCCCAAATTCGCGTTTGAGAGGAGGTAGTGCCCCAAAGAATCATATCAGTCATATCAAATATCAGTTTTTCATGGACTGTGTATATACACAACACTTACAATAAACTTTTGCTGACATTCAGAATATTTATGCAAACAAAAAAAAAAAAATGTTTTTCCTTAAAGTGGATGTAAACCCGAATTTTTTTTTTTTATGTCATAATGTAGAGTATAAGATTTCCTATCATTTGAGCCCAGTCTTGCCACAAAGAGTTAATCCAGCTCTGAGCAATCCTCTTTTATTGTTCAGTGAGATAAAACTTGACAGAGAAAAACTTTGTCAAATCCTCCCCCTTGCTGTGAGTGACAGGTGATTTACATATCTCGTGCACTAGCCTAAGACATGCATTATTTTTTTAATTCCTTCCCCCACTCCTTTCTTCAGCAGCTCTGTAGGGATTGGCTGTTCCACACCTCAGCACGATTTGGCATGCTGAAGTCATGTGGTTACTTTCCTGTCTTTTCACTGGATGTTAGAGATCATAGCAGAAGTTCAGTGTAAGAAATACACAGGAGAAATGCATATTGACAAGGGGAGTGTAGAGGTGGGCGGGGAGTCTACTGACATCACAACTCCACCCACCGAGCTCCAGACAACAGACCCGCCCACAGAATATGCAGTTTTTCAGCTCTCATAACAGACAGAGGGGAGACATTTGACAGGTAAAGATACATGCAGGAGGCATGTATATCCTTATAGATAACCCCTATGGCAGTAGTTTAGAAAGGATGACATTGGGTTTACATCCACTTTAAATTTGTGAAAACATTCAAAAAAAGCATACGTTTAATTTCTACTACTTTGCAAATGTAAAACAGCAAAATAATTATATAACAGTGTACACACCTGTCTGGTTATTTCCTTGCATCAGTATAGAGGACCACTCCCCCCCCCCTCCTACCCAAATCAGTATAGCAATTCTGAAAAAAAATAATGTGATATACAGTTACGCTGCTAAGGGAATATATTCCAAAGCAGCCAATTACTAGCATCTCTGCCACCGTCACATATTACGGAGCACTTCTACATTCGGAAATGCAGCCAGAACAGCTGCTGATTATTTGGGTGACGCACGTGCATTTTCTCATACACAGCTATACTTATAACCCACACATGCCCCTGGATAAAATTTTTTAGTAAATATTATATAAAAATATATATATATTATATTACATTCTATAGTTCGATCGTTCAATGACCATGTTAGAAGGATTTAGAATTGAACATGCCTACAAATATTTGACCCTTCTTTAAAGTGTATCTTTAGCTGAAGCACCAAAACAGGTATGAAGGCCATATCATGTAAATTGCAGGAGTATTTCTATGCCTGGGATACATATCTGCCACATACAACCATTTATCGTACTGAATGGCTGTAGGAGAGTCTATATGCCGCTACTTGTGTAAACCTGTGTAGCCACCTATAGCTATTCATTACTTTGGATGGCTGTACATGGTAGCTGCATATCCTGGCTTAGAAATAGGCCTACATTTATGGCAAGATAAAAAACATCTTCCCATGGGGATACTTGTTCTGGTGACATCTGTAATATTTTTTAATTTTTTTTTGGAGATCAGCTCCTGCTTTCTGTTGTGTCTATGGGACAGGAAGTAAAGATAGTTCTTCCCAAAAAGGGACAAAAAAAGAAAAACCCGATAAAGGGATTTAACCATTCCCTACTCTATTCAAAACAAAAAAAAGTGGGCTTTAGATATACCGGTACTTTGGAGGTAAATAAATGCTTTAAAAAAGGAAACCTGTACTGAACCAAATACAGAGGCTGCCATTGCTGACCAATCCTGAAAATGCTCAGTGTGTACCCGTATGGGGTGTACAGGTATACACTGACAGTCTGCAGGAGACCTGCATAGCATCAGCGATCTCCTGATCGCTGGTGCAACGCTTTACAGGCTCCTAATACAAAAAATAAAAAAATGCACATTTTTTACCTGCAAAAAGATGTGCTTTTATTATTTTTTTGTACAAAAAGGTGAACTTATTTTTTAAACAGTTCAGAGGGCGGGAAGGATTGGCGATCATGTGACCACTATTATAGTGATCAGTTACGTCATTATTATGCAAAGAACAGCAGCCTTATATAGTCAGCTCTACCAATCACAAAACATCTGTGCCTCAATTTTTTGCAACTGATAGCAGAGATGTGCCATCAATAGCTGGCGATTGATGGTTGGATGCACAGCTAAATAGTTTGGATATGAATCCAGTTCAGCCTGCAAGGTAATTAAAGATGTAACCAGAAAATAAACAAATTAATGCACACAATCTACAGGACCAACAAAACATACTGGAGAAGGCAGTTAAAGTAGCCGTAAACTCCAACTAAACATTTTGTTTACTAAAGCACAGCATACGGTAAACAATTGCCATCTTTTTTATACTTAGTTGCGTCTCTGTACTACCAATCTACATGCACGTACTCCAGCAGTGGCTATGTGGTATTTCTTAGGGCAGGATTCCTGATGGTGACAACAGTGGACCATGCCTGCACAAATTTGTTGGAACAGAGACATGTAGTGTCCATGTGACAAAGGGGGGAATGGGGAGTGTTGTCCCTCTAGAACAGGAAGTGCCCCAACAATGAGCTTCACAGTAGAACTGCCAGGTTTTCTTTTTAAATCTGCAGCCTGTATTAAAAAAGTATTGAAAATTTGAAAAAATGATTTGTTTGAAACATCAATATAAAAGGCTTTTATCGATTGGGTTTACATATACTTTATATGAAAAATGTGCTATAGGTACAAAACATTGTGCAGCATTAGATTCTGCTACTGAATGGCACATTACATTATGTATCCAAATGCACAACTTACTGCTGCACAGACTGGCTTCTTTCTTTCATCTTCAGGTCAGTGAATTTTCTGTGCTGCAGGGTCAGCTATAAAAGTCTCAGACCACAGGCAAGTTGTACTGTTGTCCAAAAAGAATCCCCCACCCCACTATAATAAATGTAGTACCTGCTTGTAAGCACAATTCCTAAACCCCCATACATTTTCCTCTGTCCAAACTAGATTCTCTGGGCTACATGCATTAATACATACATAGGCACAAATCATTGGTGGGGGAAGGCTCAGCCTTCTTTCAACTGGCTTTTCTCAGTACATGCAAATCATGTGCCAGATAATGGGTCACCACAAGATGGTGCCATTCAGTCATATACTAGGCATTTGACAGGTTTTAAAATGGAGATAAAAAAAAAAAAAAAAAAGCCGTGGCAAAAAGTTTTGAGAATGACACCAATATTACATTTTCACAAAGTCGTTTAAGATGGCAATTTACATATTTTATTTTTTTATTTTATTTATTTCAGGTACTTATATAGCGCCGTCAATTTACGCAGCGCTTTACATATACATTGTACATTCACATCAGTCCCTACCCTCAAGGAGCTTACAATCTAAGGTCCCTAACTCACATTCATACATACTAGGGACAATTTAGACAGGATCCAATTAACCTACCAGCATGTCTTTAGAGTGTGGGAGGAAACCGGAGTACCCGGAGGAAACCCACGCAGGCACAGGGAGAACATGCAAACTCCAGGCAGGTAGTGTCGTGGTTGGGATTCAAACCAGCGACCCTTCTTACTGCTAGGCGAAAGTGCTACCCACTGCACCACTGTGCCGCCCCACATATACTCCAGAATGTTATGAAGAGTGATCAGATGAATTGCAAAGTCCTTCTTTGCCATGAAAATGAACAAAAATGAAATGAAGAAAAAAAAAAATTCCACTGCATTTCAGCCCTGCCACAAAAGGACCAGCTGACATTATGTCAGGGATTCCCTCATTAACACAGGTGTCAGTGTTGACGAGGTTGGAAATCATTCCGTAATGCCGAATGAGTTAGAATAACAGATTGGAAGCTTTCATTAAGGTGAAAAACCTTCTTTGCTGCAGCTGCCCCCAGAGCCGCCCCCTCCTTTTTTTTTTCTTACCCCAGCACATCCTTTCCAGTGATGTGCACGAACCCAGCGGCTCCAGCTACTGTCTGTCCTTACTGGACAGACTGATAGCAGCGGCAGCCAATCAAATCCTGTGACATGGGAGCAGGGGGCGAGGCAGAGTAACGCTTTGTGCCAATGGATGCAACAGCGGGACTCGAGAACGTGCCTGCACGGGTGCCCCCATGGAAAGTGGCTCTCCATGGGGGCACACGATGAAGGGGAGGAGCCAGGAGCACCAGGAGGGCATCCCAGAAGAGGAGGATCCGGGCTGCTCTGTGCAAAACCCTTGCACAGAGCAGGTAAGTATAGCATGTTTATTGTTATTACAAAAAAAAAAAAATTGAACCTTTACATCCCCTTTAAAAAAGGAGGGTGGTGCTTGAAATCATTGTTCTTCCTCTGTTAACCATGGTTACCTGCAAGGAAACACATGCAGTCATCATTGCTTTGCAGAAAAAGGGATTCAAATGCAAGGATATTGCTGCTACTAAGATTGCACCTAAATTAACCATTTATCGGATTATCTAGAACTTTAAGGAGAGAGGGTTCAATTGTTGTGAAGAAGGCTTCAGAATACCAAAGAAAGTCCAGCAAGCGCTAGGACAGTCTCCTACAGTTGGATTTAGCTGCAGGATCTGGGCACCACCAGTGCAGAGCTTGCTCAGGAATGGCAGCAGGCAGGTTATGAGTGCATCTGCATGCACAGTGAGGCGAAGACTTTTGGAGGATGGCTTGGGTATCAAGAAGGGTAGAAGAAGCCACTTATCTCCAGGAAAAACATCAGTTAGACTGATTTGCTGCAAAAGGCACAGGGATTGGACTGCTGAGAACTGGGGTAAAGTCATTTTCTCGAATGAATCCCCTTTCCAATTGTTTGGAGCATTCGGAAAAAAACTTGTCTGGAGAAGAAAAAGTGAGCGCTACAATCAGTCCTGTGTCATGCTAACAGTAAAGCATCCTGAGACCATTATGTGTGAGCTCGCTCACAAATTTGCCTAAGAACACAGCCACGAATAAAGAGTTGTACAAAAACATCCTCCGAGAGCAACTTCTCCCAACCATCCAAGAACAGTTTGGTGATGAACAATGCCTTCTCCAGCATGATGGAGCACCTTGCCATAAGGCAAAAGTGATAACCAAGTGGCTTGGGGAATATGGACAGGAAGCTCCCCAGACCTTAAACTCATTGAGAACTTGTGGTCAATTCTCAGGCAGCGGGTGAACAAAAAACCCCCACAAATTCTGACAAACTCCAAGCATTGATTATACAAGAATGGGTTGCCATCAGTCAGAATATGGCCCAGAAGTTGATTGACAGCATGCCAGGGTGAATTGCAGAGATCTTGAAAAGGAAGGATTAATGCTGCAAATATTGACTCTTTGCATAAACTTACTGTAATGGTCAATAAAAGCCTTTGACACTTATGAAATGCTTGTAATTATATTTCAGTTTACCATAGTAACATCTGACCAAAAAAAAAAAAAAAAAAAAAAAAATCACTGAAGCAGCAGACTTTGTGAAAATATTTCATATTTTTCTCAAAACTTTTGGCCAGGGCTGTATAAGAGTAAAAAAAAAAAAAAATTGCCATCTGAGGTCCTGTATACAGACCATATTTTGCACCGCATGCATGTAAACGTCTGTGATAAGGTTTACATGCATACAACACAAATGCACTTTTTTGGCGCCACCTGCATCCTAGCAACAAAAAGGACCCTAGGCAACAGAAGCTGTCTGTATCCTAGCTAGATATTTTCAATCTAGAAACAAAAAAGCCATTTATGCTGCAACGCTGCAAGCAAAATATTACATGGGTACAGAGCACTTTTTATGCAGGATCTTGCCAGCAGCAAGATCCTGCATAGTGGTTGCCTTATTTTGATATGCCCAGGTGCACATGCAAAAAAAAAAAAAAAATAATACACAATCACATAAACTTAAAGCGCACAATTACTCATTATGAAACATAATGTTAAAAAGATACACAATGGGTAAAAAACTGGGTGGTTTTCAGTCTGTGCAAGTTGTAAAAACGCCCCCCATATGTACCTAATCACCAATGTCAGCATCTCTCAAACTTTTCCTCAAGGCACACAAAACCAGGCACATACATACACACACACACACACACACACACACGTTACAATCCAATCACTTTTAACTGCATTGTATCTTGTGCTTATAATAACGGATTGGGGAGTCTTCCAGTCAATCATTCAAAAGATTTCTAGACCTCCAGGTGATGGTACAGGTGTGACAATTACGTAGAAGCACACTGACCATTTTACTGGAATCTGGGTGTGTTGGACACCACCCCATTCTGTGGAAGGCACTGGTTGAAGTTATAAAAAGGTATTCCTAGCTATCAAAATAGTTTTAAAATCTCGTATGTCAGTTCTCATTACATTCTTACATAAAAATATTTCAGAATTTTACTTTTTTTTCCTTGCAGTTCTAAAAAGCAGCTCATATAAAACAATATAAATTTGCCCCTCATTGCAGTCATGATAACAAATAAGTGCTTTAAAAAGAGTTCTCTATATAGAACATATTCTTTCCATATACTGTAATAAGCGTCCAGAGAGAAAAACGCCACCTACAGGCAGAGCGCTTTCTGAACTCAGTTTGATGTGGTCCCAAAAAAAAAAAAAAAAAAAAAAAAAAAAATCTCCTTGGCTCCCCTCTCTCAAAAAGTGATGTTTAAAAGACAATCCTGTCTCTGAAATCTGTGATGCTGAAATCAACAAAGTCACATACTATGGCTAAAAATAGTAATTTGACACTGGACAAAATTTCATCATTCCATTTCCCAGATTTTGCTGTTGCTTCAGGAACAAAAAAAGTTGAAGTTTGAACTGTGTACATATCCCTTTCATCCACATTTTGTAAGTGCTATCATTACATAGGTAAATCATTACCCAGCTAAGCAGACCTTAGTCAACCAAACAAGCCACCGAAACATCTTTAAAGCAAAAAATGATGATAATTGTCCATTAGGGCTGTCTTCAGTTTATGGATTAACTGTAGACAAATCTTCCATCAACTGTGCATATAAAGAACGTGACTACACTTTTCCTGTACCTCCAGCCCTTCCTTTAGTATTGCACGTTTAGTCTGACATGGGATGCACACCCAACAGTCGGTGAATAGGTTATGTGGCTTAAAGTTAGATTGTAAGATTTCTGCCAAGGCAAAGAAAGCAAATAAAATGAGATTGTGAGAAATAAAAATTACAGCTGAAGTTACATCCATTATGTAATTCCTTTTTTTTTTTTTTTTTTTTTTTTTTTTTTTTTAACCTGTGGTCCTGCCCACAGCTTTCTTATTGATTTAGCCTCCAGCATGGAGTTGAAATTAGCAAAGTGACATCTTTGGGTCTACAATCTTGAAAGCTACCTCTAGATCTAGAAGCAAAGTATTTCTACTTTCCTGCTCACAGTCCCAGTATATCAGGGGAAAGTCCATACTGTTGCCCCAATGGCTGTTCGATATTTGTACCCTGCATAAGTGCTATAATTATATTTGCATCAAAATGTTACTAACAGAGTCAAAAGTCCGCCTTATTACCTTCAGTAGGCACACCATGACTGGCAATATGGCTGAAAAGGTTTGCTTCGGCGTGCACTTCCTTACTTTGGTTACAAAATATATGTATATATTTTTATCTCCAGGTCAGTACGGGGTGGTTCCATCCCACTCTACCAAGTACTGGACTTTTCCTTCGGGGGTTATCCTCCGTGCCAATACTTGGTATTTCTCCCCACAAGCCAACCTTCCTGCAGCACCGAAATAAGTTGTGATGGAGTGTTTGAGGTGCGGCATTGAGGAGTCATCCTCGCTGAGGCTCTCGAAAGTGTGGCTATCAGCAGCATTATCTTGGAAGTCAGACAACGGGGTGTACTCCACGGATTCTGCAGCACAGCTGTTCTGTCTGTCTGAGTGGTACAAGGTCCTCCTCTTCGATTCAAAAGCAGTGTATGACTTAGAGGCCAGCTTCCGCTTGCGGCTTCCAACATTTCCACTGTTACCAAAGAAACATAAATCAAAATGTGAAATAGAGGCAGGGTAGCATTTACCAAAATGAAATTGTATGCAGCAAAGCGAGAGAGAGGAAGGCACTGAAGCAGAGTTTACAATGTATTCTTTTAAAGTCCAACTAAAGATAAAACTTAGGTTTTGGATAGAGTGGAGAGGGATTAGAACACCTTTGTCAGTATTTATTGCCGTCTTTGCCCAGTTAGGGAGGAGGAGATTCATCCTTTGTCCTGTTTACGGTTATCATCAAAAGTAAAATTAGAAGAAAGTACCAAATTTTGGTTGACATCAGAACACTAACAGAGATTAAATCTTCCAGTGGGGACAGCAATTCTGGTGACAGTTGGATTGCCTCACATTAGAGGAATTTCCTCTCACTTAGGCTTAATGTACACGGGATGATTTTACAACCTCTCCTGAACGATTTAACTTGACAGATAGTAACCCACGTTTAAAACATCCGTTTTGCCTTGTTTAGCGTTTAGAAGCGTTTGAAAAAAAAAAAAAAATTTAACCCCCCCCCAAAATAGCCAAAAATTAAAAACGCCTGTAAAACGAAACGTGGCTAAACACGAGTTACCGCGTTTAAAAACGCTTCTAAACACAGCTTCTGAACGCATTTTTTGGGTTCCAAAAAAAGCCTCTAAACACCTAGAAAGGACTATAAACGAACCTGTGTACATGTACTGATAAGATAACAGAGGAGAGTTCAGGAGCAGCTGAAAAAAAATGCCCAACTGCTCCTAAACGTCCATTTACCAGCAGCAGTGTAGATGAGGCCTTAATGTCCTATAGCGGAAACAGTAAGGCCCCTTTCACACGTGCGGACCGTATGTCCGTATTTCATCCCTCCGTTTTCAGATGAAATACGGACATACATGCATCCCTATGGGATAGCGGGTGTCAGCGGATTAACATCCACTGACACCCGATATCATCCGGCCCCGCTATTGTCCGATTCTGCAGACTGAGGAAAATCCTACTTTTCTATCCGTCTGCAGAGCAGATCAGATGAACACGGACAGACGGTCCATGTTCATCTGATCCCCCAGAAGTGTTCCCCCAGGGAAGTGTTGCCTTTAATTTACCCTTATTTGTCTGGACATTGGTATATGTTTTCCTGCCAAAGAGCTGAAGGTGAGAGCTGCAGGAGTCACAAGATTTTGCATCTCATAAACCTGCAACTATCTGCTATATTCTGCACGCTTTTGAATGGTAAGCTGCACAATCCAACCGTAGCTCTGCAAGTAAAAAACTGGAAAATGTTTATGGGAGTTCAGGAATAATCGATTCTCCAAAAAAATTCATCTGCTGCTTTGAACCCTACAGTGACCAATCAGGACAGAAATCTGGAGCCTACACAGCTGTGTGTTGAGTTTGTTAAAATACGATTATTTTTATTATAACACTGGAACAGCATTCAGACACAGAATTTCTCAAACAAATGCTGTTGGATACAATGGGAACGTAGATACCATTGTTGTAGCCAATTGACAGTTTGAATAGGCTATTGTCTCTAAAGCTACAGTAAAACAGGTAAGAGGGCATCTCAAACTGAAAGAATGACTGTTAGTCGGTTGTTATAGCAAACAGCCTGAGCTATTTAAAAGGTTGCCAGGCATAAGCTGGAGGCCACCCATCATGGATTAACACCAGAGCAGGAGGAAGAATCTGTAATAAGCTAAGAAGGTGCCTGGTCTCCAGGAGCAACAGAGATCACGATTACACAGTAACCAGAGTCAAGTAACTTTTAAGTGTATTTCTACTGTTACAGACCATAGGCTGTTTATTTGCTAGGCATTTTGCTTGTTATGGATATCTGTCAGTCTTGTATTCCTAATATTGTAATAGTTTTGTATGTACAGCATTTTTGTATAGTAAAAGCACATTTACACACTGCAGAGGTCTCAGCTTCCTTGCTTATACTACAAAGTAACCTTGCTAGAGAGACGCAAGCAAAACAAGCTGTACCTTGCCTTTAAAGATGCAGACTCTGGGGCTGTCCTGCTCATCCTTACTTGGCTACTCTAAAGCCTCGTACACACGATGCGATTGCTGGCCAACCGAGGGTCTGATTTGTCTTCAGGGCGTGTGCCAGGATCTTTTCTTGCATACTAATGGCACACAATTGTTGGCCAACAAACACGAACATAGTGACGTACTGAGGAATTTCAGCTCTTGAGCACCACCCTTTGGGCCCCTTTTGATAATTTCATGTTTGGTGAGCATGGATTCCGAGCATGCAGGTTTGTACTTTCAAATTTTGTGTGACGGACTTGTGTACTGACGATACAAAAATCAGACAACAGACCGATGTCCGCCGAAAATTTACTAGCCTGCCACCCATTTGTTGGCCGAAAGTTGGACAACAATTCAGATGGAGCATACAAAACGGTCAGATTTTAGGACAACAGTCTGTCAGACAATCCCCTGCCAACAATCGGATCGTGTGTACAAGGCTTTAGACCACATACACACTATTAGATATTCTGTAGATTTGTGTCTTCAGATTACCAAAACCATAAAATATGAAGTCAAACCTTAAAGGGGTTGTAAACCCTCATTTTTTTTTTTCATTTTTTTTTTTGTAAACAAACATGCCATACTTACCTCCACTGTGCAGTTAGATTTGCACAAAGTGACCCCGATCATCCTCTTCCGGGGTCCCTCAGCGGCGCTGGTTGCTCCTCCCCGCATCGACTGGCCATGTTGGAGAAGTGCTCTCCATGGTGAACAACCATCTATGTCCACTCACACAGAATGCAGGACTCCGTGCCGCGTCATTGGATTTGATTGACAGCAGCCGGAGCCAATGGCTGCGCTGCTATCAATCTATCCAATCAGGACATGAGACACCAGGTAGAGCTGGTGTGTTCATTCCCAGCCGGAGAAGGGTCGGGGTCAGGTAAGTAAAATGGGGGCTCGGGGGGGCTGCAGCACCACAGAAGGTTTTTCACCTTAATGCATAGAATGCATTAAGGTGAAATACCATGAGGGTTTACAACCCCTTTAAGAGTTTCAATTTGTATGCAATCAGACAGGCCCCTGCACTACATGGTTTGGTAAATCTTAAGACAAAATCTGCAGAAAATCTAAATCGGGTGTATGGGGTCTTAGCGAGTCATGTTTCTGCACTGACAAGTTTTTTTATTTAGTTCAAACATTACTTTTCCTTAGCCAAAATTGTTTTGCCATTTTTCTAGCATACAAAATATAAATAAAAAGTTGTGCTACCCATGTGCTCTTTAAAGCCATCAGTCTACCCAAGTCATTTTTTAGTTACATGGGGATTCCCCATCTCTCCTGGGGATAGTAGCGGCTAGATCTTTGTCAAAGTTCCTGCCTTCTCCACTAGAGAGTGTTCCCACCCACTCCTCCACTTGGAGTCTCTGCACTTTACTTTTCTACATTTACCTGCGCCAAGATTTATTTCTATATCATAATGATTCATGTATTTACAGCAAATCATAGGTCCTACAGGCCTTGGGAAGTCACCAGCTACTTCTATTCAGTTATCAAGGAACAGATTAAAATAGGAGCTGGCCAAAATATATTACACAAGGTCTTGTGTGCATGGCAGGCAAAGTGCATTAGTAAAGACAAGGAAATCTGGAATCCATAGACAAAATGCAATAAAAACAGATAGTGAAGCCATTGACGAAGGAAACAAATTGTCCTTTTACTAATATGTAGACGACTTCTACAACTTGGTTAGTAACACAATCTGCTTTTCCTTAGCTGGTAGGGGTTTCTACAGACATCCACATCACTTACCGTGACTCGTATGATAGGCAGGTGGAGGCAGAGCCAGACGTGCTGGCCCCATCATTTGAGTCCAAATCAGAGGTGAAATTTTGCCCAGAACTCGCACTGGGGGGAAAAAAAAAAAAAATGAATAGGAGAGAGTACTATAAAATATTTAGGATGTAGAGAAAAATAAAAATGTTATACATATTTATAAATTAAAAAAAACTTTACAAACATCACCCAAACATTCAATGCAGGGCACAGGTCAGTTACTTTGTTATCTAAAGCCGCCCACAGACTGTTCAGGCTGTTTGAATCTCAGACGGTACAGCAGGGACCAGCCAAGAGTCAAACCATGTGTGGGCAGGCTGAATGTACCCTAGTTGAGCGATCAACTGGGGTACTACCAGCCTGTTACATTTTACATGCCATTATAGCGAACGGCTCCCTGCACTGGGAGGGCACAATAGATTGTAAAGCGCTGCGTAAACTGTTGGCGCTATATAAATCTCTTATAACAATAATAATTTGACTGGTCTAGTTTAACTCACCTTTTCAGGCTTTGAATCTCATCCAACGTGAAATCAAAGATGCTGGCCAGGTGGTGGTTGGTGCTCCATGCTGAGGTGAAATCACTCTGCAATATAGAGAGGGTAAGGGGTGAGTACACCATACATGAGAGCAGCATTCACTTTGTACTATTAGGTAGCAGCAGTAACAATAGATTAGTAACAAGGAGAAGAAATGCAGAGGGAAGTAGAGAGAGCCTGGTTCTACTACAAAGATTTTACTGTATTTTGAAATGGTATGTTTAAATTAAACCTATCAGTTTGAAAAGGGAGCACAAAGTAATATCTCAGAGCAGAGACCATAATGTGGCGGTACATGTACAGCATCTGTCAGTCCCCATCCCCTGAAAGCAAGGATGGCCATACATTTAAAAAAAAAAAAAAAAAAAAAAAAAAAAAAAAACACACACCACCATAGGGATTCTTATAAACAGTTTACCTGTAAAATACTTTTCTTTTGAAGTACAACACGGGACACAGAGCCATAGTAATTACTATGTGGGTTATAGTCCACCTTCAGGTGCTGGACACCGGCACACCCTAAACAGGAAGTTGCCTCCCTATATAACCCCTCCCACTACTGGGAGTATCTCAGTTTTGTAGCAAAGCAATACACGTGTATACTAGAAAGAGGGGCAGGACCTGTGTCCCGTGATGTACTTCAAAAGAAAAGAAGGATTTTACAGATAAGCTGTTATAAAAATCCTATTTTCTTTAATCGTACATCATGGGACACAGAGCCATGGTAATTACTACGTGGGATGTCCCAGAGCAATGCCAACTGAGGGGAGGGAGACACAACCAAGTAGGGCACCATGAGATCAGAGGATTTATACTGCTGCCTGCAGTACACTGCGCCCTAAGGCGACATCCTTATGTCTTTTTACATCCACCAGATAGAATCTGGTAAATGTATGGATTGAAGACCAAGTTGCGGCCTTGCAGAATTGAGCCATGCAGGCTTGGTGATGCACTGCCCATGAGGCACTAACAGCCCTAGAGCAGTGCGTGTTGATTTGAGAGGGTAGAACTACCTCTTTAAACCACAGGCTTGAACGATTACTTGTCAAATCCATTTAGAAATAGTAGATTTCGATGCTGCCTGTCCTCTTTTAGGACCTTCAGGCAATACAAATAAAACATCAGTTTTCCAAATCTGAGCAATCGCCTTTAAATAGACATTGACTGCTCTCACCACATCAAGAGAATGTAGTGATTTTTCTTCCAAAGAACAGAGTTCTGGAAAAATGAAGGTAGAATAATATCCTGGTTTAGATAAAAACCTGATTAGGATGAGGACGCAATACTACCTTATCCTTGAACAATAAAAATATGGCTCTTTACAAGAAAGAGCAGCCAATACTGATACCCTTCTTGCAGCAGATATGGTTACCAGAAAAAAGTTGTCAAAAAACGACCAAGGGAATATGTCGCATCGGCCCAAAAAAAGGCTGTTTTGTAATGCCGACAAAACTAAATTCAAGTCCCAAGGGTTCAGAGTTTACCTAACCGGAGATTAAGCTGTGTTACCCCCTGAATAAAGTTATGAACCAAAGAATGTGAAGCAAGTGGTAGTTGAAATAATACCGATAAGGCCGAGACCTGTCCTTAGAAAGCACTCAAGGCCAGCTTAATTTCTCACCCCATCTGCAGAAAAGTCAAGGACTCTACCTTGACTTATTTCCTGAGGTGCAGCTCAGGAAACTCAGGAAGCTCAGTACACACCAGGAGACATATGTTTCCCAGACTCCATAATATAATATATAACCATGGAGGCCGGCTCCCTTGCATTAACCAAAGGTAGAAAACTACCGCACCTGACAGCCCACGCTTCTTCAGAGTGTGGGTCTCAATAGCCAAACCATTAAATTTAGCATTTGTAAAGTAGGATGAAACTCCGGACCTTGCTAAAGAAGGTCTGGCCGTGAAGGTAGGGTCCATGGGTCCCCTACTGCCATCTCTACAATCTCTGCATACCAAGATTTCCTGGACCCCGCTGGGGGGAGGGGGGGGGGGTCACAAGAATCAACAGCTTCCCTTCTTGCTTGATCCTGTGAAGAAGTCGTGGACGCAGGCAGAATAGAAGGGAATGCACAAATCAGTGAGAACCGATTCCACAGGAATAGCAAGGCATCTGTTCCGCATGCTAGCAGATCCTTTGTTCTTGACACAAAGTTGTTGATTTCCTTGTTGAACCTGGATGCAAACAGATCTGTCTGGGATCCCCCATCCTTGACATATTGACAGGAAGATATCGGGGTGAAGGAACCATTCTCCTGGGAACAACTGCTGGCGACTCAAGTAGTCCGCCCGCCAATTTTCTATTCCTAGAATGAAGACTGCCGATAGGCAAAGTACATTGTTTTCTGCCCAAGATAAGATATGATTCACCTTTCTCTGGGCTGCACAAATTCTTGTGCCCCCTTGGTGATTAATACAGGCCATTGCTGTGGCATAGACTGATTGAATCCTGGCAGGACAATACCTTAAACTGAACGTTCAGGCCCTCGGGACCAAGTGCTCTGCCTGAATTTCTAAAATGTTAATGGGCAAGGCCATTTCTGATCTGGGCCACGTCTCTTGGACAGCTGCCTCTTTCAGGACTGTCCCCCAACATAAACAAAAAAAGGTTGGCATATGTGGTTACTATTTCCCAGTTAACTGAAGGAAGGATTTTCCCCTTTGCAGAATTTGGGATGTTTAACCATAAACTGAGGCTCCGGCACACCCTGCCTACAGCACCTGGTATTTCTAGGTGGTCTTTCATCCTGCTACTAACCAGGCCCGACCCTGCTTAGCCACCAAGATCAGACGAGATCGGGCGTTATCAGAGTGATGTGGCCGTAGGCTTTGGAGTCATACTCATTGGGAATGTAGAGCTTGAACCCTTTGTTTCAAACTGATAGGATACGGTTTTGCAGCAGTCTAGAATGAAACTGAGCATAAGGAACAGCCTTGAATGAAGCCACCATCTTTCCCAACAACCTCATGCAAAAGTTGAAGAAGAGAAATTCATCTTTCTTCAACTACCTAAATCAGTTCCTTTATGGCGCTGATCTTTGCCTGGGGTACGAATACCCTTTTCTGGGTGTACCTATGATCAGACCCAAGTATTTTCTTCATGGTTTTAAAGAAGATTCCTCCTAGGTTGAGAATCCGACCTAGATATTCCAGGTAGTCGAATGTGGTGACCATACTTTTGTCTAAGTGGGCTACCGACTGGTCTATCAAGAACAGTTCGACTAGGTAAACCATAATAGTTATACCTTGGGCCCTCAATCTGGCTAGAAGCGGAGGAGCCAGAATCTTTGTACTCGAGGTGCAGCAGCTAGATTGGAAAGCAGAGCTAGACACTGAAAATTAAGATTTCCCACTTTGAATATTACTAGTGAGCGAGGAAATATGGAGATATGCATCTCTGACATCGATTGACGCCAGAAATTCTCCTCCTATATTTAGGAATTGAATTTTAGATTTTTGAGATCCAGAATGTCCATTTGGATTTAACCAAACCTCAGCCTCTGCTTGGGGGCGAAGGATTTTTTTCTCTGGATCCTTATGCACGTATGATCTGAGAAAACAAGGAGACGAAAACTATTTGGAACTCCAGTTTGTACCTTGGAGCTATTGAGGAAGTCCCCCATTCGTCTTGACACTCCTTCTGCCAGATCCTTGAGAACTGCAGAAGAATTCTCCCTATTGAGCAAGTGGGGGCACCTCCTCATAAGGAGGCTACAGTATCTTGTAGGCTTCCTCCCCCAAGACCTCTTTTGTCCCTGGGGTTAACCCTGAGGATTACCCTTTGAACCTGGCGGCAGAAGCCATCGTGACTGCCTGGAGGCTGATGCCCCTGGCACAGAAGAAGGAGCTTTGAAATAAAAATACATTTACTCCTTCACTTAATTGGCAAAAGGGGTATCTTTCTTTTACTAGAAATTCTTTGGACATATTATCCAAACTATCCCCATAGCTGTTAGCTGTTTCACTGCAAAAAGGAAGACTAGCCAGGAGCTTCTTGCATGACGCTTAGCGAAGGGTGCAAGGCCTAAAGGATAGAATTTGTCATAGCAACTATTGCAAACATAAAGCTGCCTCCTGGACCTGCTGAGCAGGATAACCTTGAACACCTGTTTAAACTGGTCTTTCAATGATTAACCAATTACTGTCAGCACAGGCTGAGACACTCAACCTGCCAGAGAATAAAAAAGTGTTTTTGTTTTTTTAAAAAGGAATTCCAACCTTTTATCCATTGGATCCCTAAGTACTTGAGTATTGTCTACCGGACAAGTCAAACTTACTCACAAAGGATATAGTAGCATTAATTGCTGGTATACCCTACTTAGTGAAATTTCTCTACCATAGGATAAAGTGTGAAAACTTTTAAGAAGGAAAATAATGCTCATCTGGGTGATCCTCCAGATACAAAAAAACTTTTCCAACAAAGAATGGACAGGAAAAAGCATGCACAGCTTTGAGAAGGCTTTAGCGAACCCAAACACTCAGTTAAGGGTACATAAATGTGGAGCGGATCATTCAGCAAGAAATTGTACCATCGATCTTATAGATTGTGAAAGCTGACTCTCCCGCATTTGACACCTCAGAAGAGGAGTCATCAGCTTCATCACGGTCCCCTGAGGGAATTGGTCTTCTCCTGACCCTAGTTCCTCAGTCTGAGGGTCCTAGGAAAACGGCAGAGAACCTGTCGCATCTTGACCACACTGGGAAGGTGATTAAAGTCGCTAAACTTTTTTTTTTTTTTTTTTTAAAAACCTACCATGGCTGAGGAAAAAGAGTAAAATGAACAGGGGCTGCAGTGTTGAAAATATTTCATGGCCCCGATGCTCATTCTGATCAGCCACCCCCTCTCAGGGGAAGATGCCATTTGTAGAGTAGTCTTCTCTCCAGAGCTTGAGGGAGACGCTTTTAGCTCCTTTTTTGGGGAATGTTTCAACCCCCCTTCTGAACATAGCCCGATGCACAAAGCAGAGGTACAACCAGAAGAAATCGCATCCATTGCTTGAGCAATAGTCAGCCACTGCCGCCGCTATTAATGCTCAGCCTGATAGTAAATGTGTCAAAAGGAATGCCTGTGTCACCAAACCCCTTTCATGCCCCTCCGCAGCTTGCAGCAGTAACCATGGGGCTTTTAAAAAAAACTCTTGCGCTGGATGTTGGAGGACGCCAACGATGCGCTGTGCCCCACCCCCCCCCTCCATCGCCTAAGGCCCCCCCTCCTCTCTCCGGGCCTCTGATCCTAAGGGATCGTACAGTGAGGGGGGGAAATGGCGAGGAAGAAGCCTGGAAGCCGCAGAGTAGGGCGGCGTGCCGTTCATTTTTTTAAATTGTTTTTCTCCTGGCACTTCTTTCTCTTGAAGAGGGGGAGAAAACAGCACAGGTGGGGGCGTCTGGTAGGGAGTGAAACCCCCCCAGACTTACCGGAGGTCTGCTGCTGGCTGGAGGAAAGGAAGCTGTTCCGGACACAACGTGAGCTCTGACGAAGCGTGAGAAGGTATGTGCTCTATACAGCCCCCAGTGGTGACATAGACATGACAACATTCACTAAATTAAAGGAGACATTCATAAGAAAATTCAAAATTTTCTTAGAAAACTCCACTTATCTTTCCTGCCGCAGGGTTTTCTGTGTTAAAACCAAACAGACCCAATTTTGACCCTTCACGGTGGGTTCCATTAACAAACCTTCAGGAGCTGGGGACCCTCAGGGAAACCCACAAACCTGGACCTGTAATAGCACCACCGCCAGTAAAACATTATGGCCTTAATACCAAAAGTACTGGATCCTGGGGGTCCAGCTCTAACAAGAGAAGAAGCGTTTACAGGCAAAACCTTGTTTATTTGGACGAGGCCCAGGTAGCATTCAATTGGGCCAAAAAGACACTTTGAATGAATCCGGCTGCATGGCTAGCCCCAGCAAGGAATGCTCCAGTGGAGCTCAGCACAGCACATCTTTACTCGTGACCAACACCTTAGACACTGGAGAAAAAAAAATTAGATACTCCCAGTAGTGGGAGGGGTTATGTAGGTAGGCAACTTCCTGTTTAAGGTGTGCCAGTGTCCAGCACCTGAAGGTGGACTATAACCCACATAGTAATTACTATGGCTCTGTGTCCCGTGATGTACGATTAAAGAAAAAGAAACCACACCACACCACACACAAAATGGATTCCCCCAGCCACACAAGTGAGGTGGATAAAGGAATCTTCCCCGCTGTGCTATTGTATTCTGACAACGGAGACTCATCAACTAAAACTGGCGATATTTTGTACAACTTTCTTGTTCAATTTCCTTTAGATTTACCTTCAACTACATATAGTGTAAGGGTCTGCCTTATTGTATACAAATTGAAAGTGTTTTAGTTTGACCTCATATTATATGGTTTTGGTAAACCTAAAGAAAAATTGTAAATCTTGTGTATCTTGAGCATAGATGGATTGAAACGTATCCAGTCCTTGCTGAATCAGTTGATTTTTGACCCATCTATAAAGTTAGTGTTACTAAACCCACAACAATCAAATCAGTCTGTATATGCAGTAAAGCATTCTGGTTATACTCACTGTGGAACCTAAGGTATTAATACACATGGTGTAAAAAGGCTGTTTGACTCTGTCTTCTCTGATCCTCACCTTCTTTTACTGTCCCCAATCCATCTGCTGATAGAAGGCACTCTAGCAATACACACCAAACTGTGCATGTGCAGAGTTTTTTGTTTTTGTTTTTTGGGAGGGTACATGTGATCAGCACAGATCCAATCAGAACTGTCCAGACAGAGGGTCAGGAGTCATGAAGCCTCATAGGACAGTCATAAGAAAATTAAAACGCCTCCTACAAACTTTAACCAGTGCTCTGCCAGACACTGATAGAGGTCACAAGACTGCTTTAACTGCTGGTGAAAAAAGGTATTTGGCAATTTAGATTTACTAAAACAATTGCATTTCCATGTTCTGTGTACGACTCGATATAGTGAATGCAGGGTCCTGGGTTTAGTAACACTTTAATGCATGCTCCATCTCCTGCATGCCACCAGGCAATACAAATGTCTTAGCAACCCATTGCATTGTGGGATGCAGCACAAACAAACTTTTTTTTCTAGGTTTTTATAAACTGGCCTCCATGTTCAGAATCATTTAGCATCATTCTCTGAGAAAGATCCCAGATGCAGCTAGCTCTACATTAGGTTTATGTGAAAAAGTACTGACACTGGGGATGGCGTCCTCAAGGAGGAACCCCGACTGCTTCCGCTGAACGCCTCTCCTCTTCTGTTGCTGGCAGTCATGAGGCAGCAAGCTGTAATAAGAACAAGACTCACTCAGTGATTGTGTACAAAACACTCTGATAATTGCCATTTGCATGCTTATGGATCACATGACAACATTAGTACAGAAATTCCATAACTCACTTGTAAAACAATTACTTTTATTTTATTTTATGTCCTCCTTTCACCCAAATACCAGAAAACCTGTTCTAGCTGTGCTCTATGGTTTTTATCAATTGTTTTTACACAAAAAAAAAAAAAAATCATCTTTTTTACTTAGACCAGTGTTCTTTAATAGGAGGGCTTTGGCAGGATTATTTTATTCGAGAGGAGAACACTACTAGAACAGAAAGAATACCTGTCTTTGAGGGTATACTTGCTCCTTCCCTTCTTTTTAACTTCACCTCCAGGTCTGCGGTCTGCCTGGCCCAAAAGTTTGTCTGGTAGGAGTTTTCCAGGCGGGCTGGGTGGCACTCTTATCCTCAATCTGAAGATGCACTTTTTCCTCTTGATCTCTTTGCCACAGAGAAACCTGAAATATAGGTTTGATATGAAGGTCACAAAGGCCGTTAATCACTTCACAATAAAAAATAAGGAGCCCCACACCTCCAGACCAGCTAAAGCATCTATCCTTCACAACCTTCCACATTTCAAAAGGTTAAACCTAGAGAATGAATTTGAATATCTATATCTCGATAGAATAGAAGAAGAAGGGAAGAGTGCCCAGACAGACTTTAGAACATATCACCTATATATGTAGCAATGCTCCTCACAGGACTGCACAAGGAAGAGCATTGCCACCGTTATGGTCTTCACACATTTTTCTGTCTTGCCCACTTTTGGACTTTTTACATTAGAAGTATGAAGCTTTCTATAGGGCCTTTTAGCCAGTGGTCCGCACAAGATGCCATATTCTGGGATCCACCTATCTAATCTGTTCCCCGTTTTGTGGATGTACCTCATGTGTATCCTGTAATATTGCACATTTTTATACTGGCAACAATTCCTTTGTACTGTTATGCAGCGTACACACGATCGCAAATTTGGCCAGCAAAAGACTGATGAGAGCTTTTGGGTCGGAAAATACGACCGTGTGTATGCTCCATCGGACTTTTGCTGGCCGAAATCCAGCCAGCAAAAGAGAGCATGTTCTCAAATTTTCAGTCGGAAAAAGTTCCTATCCGAAAATGGGATTGATCGTCTGTAGCAATTCCAACGCGCAAAATTCCTACGCATGCTCAGAAACAATGAACTTAATTTTCTCGGCTCGACGTAGTGTTGTACGTCACCGCGTTCGTGACGGTCAAAAGTTCAGCGAAGTTTTGTGTGACCGTGTGTATGCAAGGCAAGCTTGAGTGGAATCCCGTTGGAAAAGCCATCATATCTTTTTCCGACGAGAAGTCTAATCGTGTGTACACGGCATAATGGTGATATCCACTTTCTCATTTGAATGAAAGTTCAAATTTGCATCACATACCTTCGTAAAAGAATAAAAATGATTGGAAATGAAAGAGAGAAGTATGGAATTAAAAAAAAAAAAAAACTTGTACATTTACCTAGGTGGATGCAGCATCGCTCTAATACTGCATCTGTCCCCCATCGCCTCCAAGACCGAGAACTAAGCGATAAAAGACCACTGGTCACTTGGTTCTTGATCATCAGTGAGCAGAGCGCCGATGACTGTAAATTACCGCTCTCTGCTCTGCCCCACGCTTACTGGAGGGCTGGACTGTGGAGGGAGTGGCTGGCTCAGGCTATCATCTGTGCTCTGAGAGGCTGTGCCAGCTGGCAGTCCAAGCATCTGGGTGAATCCTGACATTAAATTTGGCATCTCTTCAGAGTCAAGAAGGGCTGGGTGACGTCAGTTAACAGAGGGCTTTGGGCCGCTGCTGGCTAAATACAGGTAGCAGGAGCACAGAACAAAGTGCAGTCCTGTGACCTACAAGAAAAGTATTGGCCCCACTGCAAGAATTTTTAAAAATTTGACTGTCTCCAAGGAGGGATAACAGCAGCTGAACTCGCAGTCCAAAGATTTGGGGGTATAACCCAGCAACTTCTGGCATACACACTCCACTGCATCCCTTTACATGTGCACCTCATATGTGCTCCAAATTCTGAAACCTCTCCAGCCTAGCCTACAAATAAATATTAACTTAAATTTAGTGAAGATTTCTAAAACACAATAGCAAACTGACTCTAAATAGCAAGAAAAAAAAAAAAAAAAAAAAAAAAGAAAAAAAAAGAAGGATTGAACCACTTACTGGCAGTAACCTGCATTGGTGAGAAAAGTACAAGATATTTTAGCAGCTCAATCCTGCTACTAGTGTCTCTAGAAATTAACACAAGTAGCAGTCTGTACAGCTCAATTACACCTGAATGGGGCATTATGTAATCATGCGAGATTGATCGCTACCACATACTACGTTGTACATGCAGCTAATTCCACGGGAGCCATCAGCGATCATTTGCTACACGTAAAGATTAATCACTAGCAGCTTTAGGACTGAGCTACCAAATATCATCTGTGTAGATCTTAAGCAGGCCATACATGGTCAAATTTAGAATGAATTTTCTTCTCAAAATCAGAAAGTTCGTTTGTGATCCGATGGTGCCACCATTGATTTTCAAAATTCGGCCAACCAAACCTTCAATTTCACCTCATGTTGCTACAGAAAAGAATTTGTGGCCCGGGAATCTTTTCTCTCCGTAAATTTTCCTTTCTTATTACATTTCTCGCACAATTCTCCCATCATTGATTAGAAAATCGTTTGTCTAAAAATTTCAAACATGTCCGATTCCTCAAATTTGATTGCTGCACGAAAAATCGGCCATTGCTGCGGCCCACTAATGGTGTGAAATTCGTACGAAAATTCTTAGATACGATTTTCGAAAGAAAATTCTTTCGAAATTCGAACAGTGTATGGCCGGCATAACTCATACAGGAGACTGCAAATCAGCAGTTTAATCCCAAGCCCCGTACATACGATCCGAAAATAGTGCGGAAAATGCTGCATTCGAATCGGTCGTACGATAATCGGATCGTTAGTACCGAGCTTTAGAGAACCGATCAGGACAGTTCATCCGATATTATTCTATTGGACATGCACAGAAAATTTTTTCGTACGATGCCAGATCCTACGATTTTCGTTTAATCAGCACAGCTATCGTTCGAAAATGCAATAAAAATGCATTACAACACATGGCATCACTTCTGAATTTTTAATCTGTCGTAAGGGAATTTTTGTGACTTTAGTAAACTCAGATTCAACGCGAGATTAGCATGCAAAAAAAAAAAAAATGGACGATCATTCGTCCGATAATCGGATCGTGTGTACCGGGCATAAGTGACAAGAAATTAACATAGCCCATGTAGCTTAGCTCTTGGTAAGGAAGATTATACAGACGGCTCACCGGCTTTTATAGCTGTTTAATGCCTCCAGTAGGTGTTGTCCTCGGTCTTCAGGTGGAGTGACAGAGAGCTAGAAATACAGATGTATGATGAGTCAACTCAGGTGTGGTCAGCCAAAACAGCGTTATGCTTTTTTTTCCTTTTTTTCCCCCTTTGAGAAATGAGGATGATGAAGCAGATTGTTTTTGGGCGTCACAGGTCACTGGGACATGGGCACCCATTAACATTTTTCTTTGTAAACTTAGTGGGAGGAAAACCAGAATAGTCCCTTTACTGTCCCATCCTCCACATTGGAATGCTGGGATTACCTTCTCCTTCCTATGCCATTTATTGCTCATAAGTATAAACTAGCAGGTTCTTTTCCTGCTGTGCGTTTTTCCACATTGTAGTAAATAGACACAGATGAAAATTCACATAACCACCTCCCTCCTGTGTATATTCTTTGAGCAGTGGGACAAGAACTAAAAGAACTGAAAGTGAAAGAGCAACTGAGACTCCAATGCTGAATGACTGGAAACCGCATGAGAAAATTAAAAAGCCAGATCTTTGTCAGCATAGTCCCCATTTTTATGACAGATTAAAACCACCCACCTAGGAGCATACTGTATATCCATCTAATAAGGGAACTTGTCAAAAGATATATAAACCACTGCTGACCTGTGACATCTAAAAAATGCCAGTTGCCTGGCCGTCATGAACCCTGAAAAAGAATTCCATCATAGTTTCTCTGATCTGCAGAAATGTTCTGGGTCACCGATTCAAAGTACTGAAGCCATGGGGGTTAATGTGACAGTCAAGAAACTAGCATTTTTAGAAGGTAGTCAACAATGATAGTTCTAGGTTTCTTTCATGAAAGTGCTTTAGTTGGAGGCATTTGTAAGAGGCGTTGTATGGATTTAAAACACAAGGTGGCAGTCTGGAGTTGTCTGACAGGAATACTTGTAAGTCACAGCCTGGAAGAGATGCTCTAGTCTAAAGAGTAACTTTTGTTGAGAAACAAAAACCCCCACAACATTCCCTCTGGGTGATCTATGTACATTGCAACAAAGTTTGTTAAAATCCCTTTAGACTTCTACCTTTTGTTATTCTGAAGAAATAGCCAGTTTGTGCATGTGCAAAACGAATGTGAGGGTGAGGGATTTTATAATCAATCAGTTGCTGCACTTGCTAGGTTCCAAGTGACAAGGTCAGCATCCCTTTAGACATTTTCCTTTGGGTGTATCTCACCAAAATTACCTTTTTATTGCAGGGGATGCCCAAAATATGACTTTAGTACAGACTTCTGGGCAAATCAGTAAGCCAATCACACAAGCAGGAAATTACATTTCTGGGGGGCGTTTTGTACAGCACCTTTGTTTTATTTTTGTTGCTTTTTTCCCACTAAAGTGGAGTTACCGTTTGAGAACTCCTGACTTCCAAATTTATAATGACTATGGCCACAAAGCAAGCTCACAAAACCAGATTTACCGGCATCTTGCTTTTTGTCTGAGAGGAGAAAAAAAAAAAAAATCCTAAATTCCCTCTACAGTATAACAGAGACCAAAATATCTCAATACTTTTTTCAAAAGCCAAAACAAGGAGGTGCCTAAACAGACATCCAGTTTTTGGGCCCTCCCTTATTAATTACAGGTATTTACAGTATCTCACAAAAGTGCGTACACCCCTCACATTTTTGGAAATATATATCTTTTCATGTGACAACACTGAAGAAATGACACTTTACTACAATGTAAAGTAGTGATGTACAGCTTGTATAACAGTGTAAATTTGCTGTCCCCTCAAAATAACTCAACACACATCCATTAAGGTCTAAACCGCTGGCAACAAAAGTGAGTACACCCCTAAGTGAAAATGTCTAAATTGGGCCCAATTAGCCATTTTCCCTCCCCGATGTCATGTGACTCGTTAGTGTTACAAGGTCTCAGGTGTGAATGGGGAGCAGGTGTGTTAAATTTGGTGTTATCGCTCTCTCTCCCTCATACTGGTCACTGGAAGTTCAACATGGCACCTCATGGCAAAGATCTGAGGATCTGGAAAAAAATAAATTGTTGCTCTACATAAAGATGGCCTAGGCTATAAGAAGATTGTCAAGACTATGAAACTTATCTGCAGCACGGTGGCCAAGACCATATAGGAGGTTTAACAGGTCAGATTCCACTCAGAACAGGCCTCGCCTTGGTCAACCAAAGAAGTTGGGTGCATATGCTCAGCGTCATATCCAGAGGTGGTCTGTGGGAAATCTATGTATGAGTGCTGCCAGCATTGCTGCAGGGGTTGGGGGGGGGTGTCAGCCTGTCAGTGCTTAGACCATACGCCGCACACTGCATCAAATTGGTCTGCATGGCTGTGGTCCCAGAAGAAAGCCTCTTCTAAAGACAATGCACAAGAAAGCCCGCAAACAGTTTGCTGAAGACAAGCAGACTAAGGACATGGATTACTGGAACCATGTCCTGTGGTCTGATGAGACCAAGATAAACATATTTGGTTCAGATGGTGTCAAGCGTGTTTGGCGGCAACCAGGTAAGGAGTACAAAAAGACAAGTGCGTCTTGCCTACAATCAGGCATGGTGGTAGGAGTGTCATGGTCTGGGGCTGCATGAGTGCTGCTGGCACTGGGGAGCTACAGTTCATTAAGGGTACCACGAATGCCAACATGTACTGCGACATACTGAATCAGAGCATGATCCCCCTCCCTTTGGGGATTGGGCCGCAGGGCAGTATTCCAACATAACAAACCCAAAACACACCTCCAAGATAACCACTGCCTTGCTAAAGAAGCAGAGGGTAAAAGGTGATGGACTGGCCAAGCATTTCTCCAGACCTGAACCCTATTGCGCATCTGTGGGGCATCCTCAAAAGGCAGAGTCACGCAAGGTCTCCAACATCCACCAGCTCTGTGATGTCATTATTGAGGAGTGGAAGAGGACTCCAGTGGCAACCTGTGAAGCTCTGGTGAACTCCATGAACAAGAGAGTTAAAGCAGTGCTGGAAGATAAATGGTGGCCACACAAAATATTGACACTTTGGGCCCAATTTGAACATTTTCACTTAGGGGTGTACTCACTGTTGTTGCCAGCGATTTAGACATTAATGGCTGTGTGTCGAGTTATTTTGAAGGGACAGCAAATTTACACTGTTATACAAGCTGTACACTCAATACTTTACATTGTAGCAAAGTGTAATTTCTTCAGTGTTGTCACATGAAAAAGATAATAAAATATTTACAAAAAATGAGGAGTGTACTCACTTGTGAGATACTGCATATGAGCCTTCAATTTAAGCACTCACATCAGTCCATGCCCTCAAGGAGCTTACAATCTATGGTCCCCACCTCACATGAATACATACTAGGGCCAAATTTACCTTACTAGCATGTCTTGAGTGAGTATTCTTACTGCTTTACCTGTTTACCACTACCCATACATTTTGTGCCACGAACATACCTTTCCAAGCTGCAGATGGTCCCACTTTTCGTTCACAAAGTTCACAATCTCCTCAAAATCAAAGTATTTCTTCTTACTCAGTACCCCCAGATTATAAAGGGTGAGATGCACAATGTCCACCCTGTAAAAAAGGCACAAATTCATGGCATCACCATCAGGAGGCATCAGAGAGCACATCCCACCTCTCCCTATGACTATACTGACAAATTGGAGGACTTTTGCAACCATTCTAAAAAAAAAAAAAAAAAAAAAAAAAAAAAAAATCATCAAGGACCTGTCTCTAATCCTCCAGAGACAAGGAATATATTTCTCTTCTCCCATAGACATGTGTCAAAAATAGTTGGAATGAAATAACATGCAACCCAATCACAAGTTCTCTGTAATACAGGAAGGCGGGAAGTCTTAAACCTTCTGGTTATAGTGCCACCTATGGGAGAATTGGATACTGGCAAAACAAACGCAAACATAGGGCTAATGCAGAATAACCATCTTGCTACCAGCATGCCTCTGTTTTTTGTTGGTGTTCTAGGAGGATAGATTTTTCTACAGTTCTGCCGTGTTAAAGTTCAATGAGTTTTTGCTACCACCTTTAATGAAGACTCTACATCGCAGCTGGAGTTTCAGCTCTTCTAAAGCAGCTTCTTTGGGGCAGCCATCTTTTGCCTGACTTTGGAGTTCCACATCATGTAATGATAGACTTGGAAGTGACCTTTGGGCACAGAGTCTAATGTAGAGTGCTTTTCAGACTCCATTTAGCTGCAGAGCACTTTCCAGGTCCAGAGCCAGTGCCTCAACATTTGCCCTGCCCCTGAAACCCACTTAGTGAGGAGGGTGGTCAGGCCAAGCACAAGGATCAGCTCAATTACTAGGGTCACTGGGCACCTTTTTTTTTTCTCAAGTTCCTGTAGGTTTTAATGCAGAAGAAGGAGTTAAAGCTGGGGTAGGGAGCACAGACATGCGGTGGTGGGGTCTAGTGTCATGCTCCACACTCAGTTTCTTGCCATATAGCTGTTTGAAAGAGGGGAGTGTGGAACTTCGTTCCATTCCTTCTGTCCTACTATATTGACTTGGTTACTTCAGCTGTCCAGGATTTGTGAGTACCTGAGGCCTTGTCTCTTACCCTGGGGCTATGTTGCCTTACCACCACTGGTTACACTCCTGCTCTCTCTTCAGCAGTTTCTGTATCTGATTTTCCCATGGCCTTCGTGGTTTCTGAGCCTTTGCCTAACTGTCTGTTTCAGAGTCGTTCCAGTCCTTGACGGATGAGCCTTTCCCTTTTGTTGCAAGAGCAATCTACTGTTATTACTCCCGAATTTAAAAAAGTAAACTGTTGGCTCTTATTGATGCAAGGTGCAATACTCTGAAAACTAGCAGAACAGCCCGTTTTTTACTAGTGCCATTTCCAGCCTCAGGTTGTTAAAATCTTTGCAGCTTAGGAGGTTTTCCGCTTTGCACCCATTTTTCCCCAATTCTTTTTCCATATAGATTGGAAACATCCTGACAAGCTCTTTGATCCCCTTAACATTTATTAGCCTTGTATCCATTTTGTGCCAAGGTGGTCCCATTTCCACTGTGGATCCAGTGTTTTACCTTAACAAGGCGCTTACTATTCTGGTAGAAGATGCACCTGTCTTTAGGAGGACCCAATTAGTTAGCAGTTAGAAGTCCTTTTAAAAGGCTCCATTCTCACTGCTGGGCCAGACTCCTCATTTGATCTGAGCTGTGGTCTTACTTTGCCAGACCATGTCTGTCTGACAGCTCAAAATCTAACTGCTGCTGAGGTTGATTTTTTGCTTGTGTGCAGAGCTGATGACTGCAGTGTTGAATTTTAGCTGCGTCTAGTTCCTGGAAGACTCCCATCTTCTTTCTTACATGGGTTTCATGTCAGTGCATATGCATAAGGGGACTACAGAACCAGTGTAAAAATGCTACTGGTGGCAAGAGCTTCCCATCTTCTCCAGTGGAAGAAGTCTACAGGACAGACTGCAAAATCTGCTGCCTGTATGTTAACAAATGTCCCATTACTTCACTCCCTCAACCCCCATGTTGTGACTACCCCAAGCCTGGCTCCCTGTCCACCTGCAAGTCCTGTTATTTTATATGTCTGCCAAATCCTCAGAAGGACCTTCCACTGCATGAAGATACATCTCTATTCTCAGAGTAGGTGGACATTTTTTTTTAACCTTCATGCACTTGTACAGCTTGCATCTCAGACGCTTGGGTGTAGGAGGTTGTGTCGCTGGGCTACAAACAGGTTTCGCTCCCTGCACCCCCCTTCAGTTTCCCATCTCCAATCTACCTATGTCACTGCACAGTTCCTCAGATCTCCAATCGAGCACTCCTGTGAAAACTTCTTCCTCGCCTTCTCCCAATATCAATATAGAGGGCATACTAGTGACCCTCATTGCTCCAGACTGGCCCAAGTGGATGTTGTACACGGACCTGCCAAGACTCCTTGCAGATGCTCTGTATCAAATCAGCAGCATCTTCTGTCTCAAGGACTAATTTTCTATCCTGCTTCATAGACACTAGTTTTACTGGCATGGCAGATGAAGCCCAGGCTCTGAGGGACAAGGGCACCTCAGAGTCTACAATTTCTGTAATGCTAAAAGCAGGTCAACTTCTCGCAAGGTCTTTTATGAGACATAGAAGGCATACATCACTTGGTGTTGAGTCTCAGGGCTTTCAAACCTGGAATTTCCTTAGAGTATTCATTTTCGTCTTCTTACAGCCAAGTTTTGATCAGCGACTGGCTCAAGTTTCTTCGCCTTCTATGTTAGAGACCACTGGACTCTCACGCTGTGAATAATACTGTTTTTAAGGGGGTCTCCCATGTAGCTCCCCCTGTCCGTTTCCCTGATACTCTGAATCGCAGAGAGAATCGTATTCAGATTCCAAACTACTGTTTAAGCCCATCAGAGAAATTTCACCCACAGGGTTGTTTCTTGTAGCCATCACCTTGGCACAGAGTATCTGAACTGAAAGCCTTATCCTCCAAGCAACTCTCTTTGGTTTTGCAATGCTGTGTTGAATCCCAGGACTTTCTTCCTGCCTTTCATCTCAGCTAGGGCATTGTTCTTCAGTCCCTCTGTACAGATCCAGTTCAAAGGGAAATTTCTCTCCATTGTTCGGCTATAACCAAAAGTCTCTCAACCACTGCTTATTTCAGAAGAACCAATTTCTTTTTTGCTATCCTGAATAGACCCTTGAAAGGATGCTCCAGATTCTTGTTCCACCATCTCTAGGTGGCTTAGACATATCATCATTCAAGCATTGGAATCCACACTTTCCTGTCAAGTCACACTCCACTACATCAGTGAGTACTTCTTGGTCTTTTCAGAATCAAGTGTCGGTTTCCTGGATTTGAAAGGTTGCCACCTAATCTTTTCAACCAGGTGGACGTTGCTGCTGTATCCGATGCCAGCTTCAAGTGTCAGATCCTCCACGTGTCACTTTGAGCTTTTTTGAGCTCTTAGCTTTTGTTTTTGTTTTCTTGGGCCTGTTAGCGATTGTTTGCTGTGTGACCCACCCTGCTGTAGTTCTGCATTTGGACTTCCATAAAGTTTAAGACATCCTGTGTCCCTCAATGGACAAGAAAGAAAATAGGATTTTTGTGCTCATTCGTAAAATCCTGCTCCTAGGAAAACATTTTAGGGTTCATTGAGGGGCACAGGTCCCACTTCTGTTTATGATCATGCCTTTGGTGCCGCTTTCTTACAAACTAAGGCATGTTTGTAGTAGGAAAACACCTATATTAAGCTGGCCTACAATCTTTGCTTGGCAATGTCCAATCCTCCTGTGGACAGTATAACCCCTACGGTTTAATACTTCCTTTGTTACTCATTGAACTCCAAGAAAATTATTTTACGGGGAGTGCAAAAATCCCATTGTCATTATTAGGGCTTGTGTCAATAGCATCAGTTTGAGACTCTTCTTGGATCACTCAAAATTCATTGATGGGTGCATTGGACCTGCAGTTAACCTCCTTCTAGAGGGTTGCATTTGCAGAGCCTTGTATGTGAATGCATAACCCATGGACATAGACCCTTATTCAGTTGTTAGGACCACAGATATCAGGGTGCCGTGACGAGGCTCTGTGGCTTACACATGCGTCTGCAAATGTGTGCAGACTAAACCCGTTTTTAACGCATACTGTTAGACAGGTTAAATTTGGCTGTCTGCGAGCTGTGGCAAGTAGGCTTGGATTTTTTCCTGGGCATTCCCCAGGCTTTGTTGGTATCCGTTTGTAGCCCTCCAATGCCGCTTACTGCGATAGCCAGCTATAAATGAGGGTGGTGGCAAGTTTTTTTGTGTTCACGTTGGTGTGTGTATTGGTCCAGCAACGCACTAGCGCCTTTGCAGCCATAGTGCTATCTGCTGGGTGTTTGGTGTGCTCCTGTACCTTTAAGAAGGGGTGGGCTCTCCTTCAGTCCACCTGCCCACATTTATCCATCAGAATGCATGTGCCTCCACTGTGGGGACACTCATTTTTTAGTGTTAGGACCACAGATATCAGGGTGCCGTGACGAGGCTCTGTGGCTTAGGCATGCGTTTGCAAATGCGTGCAGACTAAACCCCTGTTTTTAACGCATAATGTTAGACAGGTTAATTTGGTTGTCTGCGAGCTGGTGGCAAGTAGGCTTGGATTTTTTTCCTGGGCATTCCCCAAGCTTTGTTGGTACCTTATTCAGTTTTAGCAGAGGGAAGTAGGTATGTTGGGACTTAGAATGCCAGATCTAGAAGTTCCATATAATAGGAAAGCAGAAATGTGTGCAGAACAGCAGTCATTCCGAATAAAGACCTGCTTTTTTGAAAACAGTAAGTAACCACAGCACCAAGTGGAGAATTTGGCGTGTTAACAATAATCACTTTCATCCCAGAACTAAATAGACCCGCCACCCTGTCACATGTCAAATAATAACACTTTACACAAACTGATTTGGCAGCAAGTACTCTGCGGACCCCCGAGGCAGAACAATCTGTGCTTACACCACTTCTGCTCCAAGACAAATTACTGGTGCATGTTTGCAGGTGGAAACAACCCACTTCACACCTACTGCTATGGTTAACTACAGCACAGGAGTACAAAACTTCTGCTTATTGAACATCTCATTTCTTGACTCTCCTCTCCGCCACTAGATTAAATAAAATCTATCCAGTTTCACGTGAAACCAGATCACAGTGTAGTAGATCATTATCAAAAACATTGCATACATTTAGCACTGCTGAACAAAGAGTAAAAATCGCCAGTTTTGAGATTGAAATTTCAAACTGCACAGATTTAGATGCTGTAGATTAGTACTCAGAAAAAGGACACAAACTTTCAGTTGAAAAAATAAATAAATAATAATAATAATTATATATCAGGACTCACCATCTCAGAGGAAGCCGCTTTATAAACTCCGTACCTTGATTGCAAACGGAACAGAAAAACATAAAAAATCTGGCAGGAAAAAAAAAAAAAAAAAAACAGTAAAAGCTATGTAGATGCTAAGAACATGATTACAGTGGGGCTAATGTTGCAAAAGTAACATCTGGGCGATATGTAGAATCACAACTCAGCTTTACAAAAAAACATATTAATTTGACCTGCCTGCATTCAGTCTTTGTTGGCACTTATTTCCATGTCTGGGGGTGCAAACAACTAACTTAATGCAGCTTCACTGCACTATAAATAAATAGTTATAAGTGAGAGAAAGGCATTTAGGGGATATGCTATACTTACTGAGAAACGTTTCACCACAAGCTGTAAGAGTAGATTGAGAAGAGACCAACTGCAGGCTGTGTAAACAATTTCTACTATTAAAATGTAAACATTTTTTTTTTCGATTATGTTACCCTAATGCAGCATTATCACCATGCCCGTCCATAGCCAGAGAACACAGTGTGATGGGACACAGTTCATGTAGGTTTGTAGACAGACATGCATGCAATTGTTTGAGGTAGGCAAGTCATAGCACAACTCTGCTTCTCTCTACTGTCACCCACACACAGATGGAAGTAGAAGGGATTAAAGAGATATACTGTCTGAACAGAGGCTGTCAGAAGCAGGACAGGTTTTTACATTTCTGTGTTTTATGGGGATCCAAGTGGCCCCTCACAGGGTCAGTTCAGATCTGTTACCAGCCAGCAGGCATCCACAGCACACTAAGCCAGAGGGCGGCCATCATGTTCTGAACGGAACGGGTTAACGTGGAGAATATCCAGCTCCCTGGAAAGGCGGAAAAGTCTCATCTGCTATGAAAGGCCCTCTGCCGGGTCTCTTAGGAATGTGGAAGAATGTACAGAATGCCATTGAGATGAGGAAACCACACTGAACTCACTCTGAGAAACATTGCTTCAAAGTGACTGAGCGCAGAGCCTGGCCACCCTCTGCCAAAGACCGCCAACAATCACTGGGCAGTGGCCTGGATGCTCAAAAGTAAAATCCAACAAAAAACTAAAATGTACTCAATGCAGCCTGAAAGAATCTAGCTAGGAATATAAAAACCAAAAAGGTAACAGATGGACGTTTCCTAGGAGATCAGGCAGATGTTATGGAACCAAAGACCCCAGCAATCTCTGCACAGTTACTGCCCAAAGTGAATATACTGTGAGGGAAAAGTCAAAATCCCTGAGATGTGTGCAAACCTGGTGGCCAACTACAAGAAAATGTGTGACCTCTGATTGCCAACAAGGGTTTTGCCACCAAGTCATGCTTTGCGAAGGGGTCAAGTACTTATTTCACTCATTAAAATGCAGTTTTCATATTTAGTTTGTTTTTATTACATTTTAATTTTTTTAAAACACCCATGTCCCAATTCATAGCAACCAATCAGCTGTCTATTTTTTCTGTAGGCAGGTCAGTGAAAATAGGATTTTTGATTGGAAGCTACACTATTACCAAAAGTATTGGGACACCCTCCTTTTCATGTACGTTAACTAATGGCATCCCAGTCTTAGTCCGTAAGGTTCAATATTGAGCTGGCCCACCATTTGCAGCTATAACTGCTGACAGAGGCTTCTTACCACGTGATGAGCTAAGACCAATCACAGCTGATCATCGCGAGAACCAGGAAGTGCCGGAAAATGGCATTCCTCGGTTTGCGCTGACAGGGAGAGCAGATCGGCGGCTCTCCCTGTCAGACGGGGGGGGGGTCTGTGCTGATAATCTGCACATTGATTATCAGCAAAGCCCCATCAGATGGGCCAATCAGTGCCCCAATAATAAAGTTTGCCAGTGTCCACCACAGTGCTAATCAGTGCCCAGCATTAATACCTGTCAGTACCTGCCCAATCAGTGCCACATGTCAGCGCCCAACAGTGCCACCTCATCAGTGAAGGAGGAGAAAACAAAATTTTTATAACAAACGAAAAAAAAAAAACTTTTTTCTTTCAAAAATGTTGTTTTTTTTTAGTTTGTTTAGCAAAAAATAAAAACCGCAGCGGTGATCAAATACCACCAAAAGAAAGCTCTAGTTGTGGGAAGAAAAGGATAAAAATGTAGTTTGGGCGCAGTGTTGTATGACCGTGCAATTGTAATTCAAAGTGCGACAGCACTGAAAGCTCAAAATTGTCCTGGGCAAGGAGGAGTGAAAGTGCCTGGTATTAAAAGTGGTTAAAGTTCATGTACGTGTAAAGGCAGGCATCCCAATACTTTTGGTAATATAGTGTATGTCACATCATTAGTGCCAATAACTGGGAGGAGGCATGTGATGGGTGCTATTTGCTGATGAAACACCACAATCAGTTAGTACTCACAGCAATCAGGCAAAGATCAGGTTGTGCAGGATCTGCCCAATAAAAGAACACTAACTGTGTGCATCAATTCACTTCTAATACTGAGGCGTGTCCCAGAGGTTCAGTAAAATACCCAATGATAAACTGAGGACTCACCTCCTGCTGAGATCTACCCATATTCACAGCCGGTCCCCCACTGCACATAGCGCGATGTGCTTTGTTAATGGCCCGGTGGCAGGGGAAGGAGGGGGGGGGCTGAACTTCCAGCTGACTTTGCCGTGGTGAGATCAGCCAGAAGTGGGAGTGAGTACCTTTCAAAACCAGGTACCCGCCCCCGAAAAGGTGCCAAAATGTGGCAGTGGAGGGGAGGAGGCAAACAAGCGGAGCTTCACCCTTTGGGTGGAGCTCTGCTTTAAGGCCTCCATTCACACTTTGGTACAGACGTCAGCTTTTCTGCACACGTTCTGCAAGAGCTCAAAGAAAACAATGGTTCTCTATGTGCTGCCCTGTTCACACCACAATGTGCAGCTTTTTTTCTGCGCAGGAATCTGCAACGAGTATTTGCAGTTTTCTGCACAGGAAAAAATACTGACAAAATCAACATTGGTGTTACAGGGTACATAAGCTATGTGCATGAAAACTGATGTCAGTGAACATAGAAACTCACTGAAACGCACACGAAAACTGATGTCTCTGCAAGTGAAATCTGCGTTGTTTTCCCATCATTTTTCATGCACGTATGAGCCCTTACTTCAGGAGAGACGAGTATTGTTAGTCTATATATTCTAGCAAACATTTTAGGTATAGCTTCATTTGAACGTGTACAGCTTTGATAAGGATCTCCCAACAGAAATTCCTGCGCCAACATGTTAAGGTTTTCTGGCTATTTGGTAAAGAAAGGCCCTCTGTTTTACTACACAGCTCACATTCCTAACGTTGTGTCTGTATGACACGCAGAATGAAAACAAGCTGTTGTAACAGCCCCCTTCAGTACAATTTAAAAAAGGTAATAAGCTGTCAGCAGTGAAGCATTTAATGCCTGTTAACAGCTCTGCGCAAAGTGTCAACAGTCAGGAGACCATATAAATACCCACAGATTTCCCCACACCATGTGGGGGGGCTTCATAAAATAACTCAGAACTGAGGCTCTACCTGTCACCAAACAGCATGGGCTCATTCAGACACTGGATACATGCTTCATGGAACCACTGCCGACATCGGTAACACTGGATCATCTTCAGGTACCACCTATTGAAGAGACCAGAAAAAAATTCTAATTGTTTTACAGAAAATTATAGTTGCACCTTTACCCTCTACAATGACCTGTGTTTTATTTAGAGGCCATTTACATCTCCCCTCCTCTATTCACAAAGCTTAATACATCTTCCAGCTGCTGCAGATTCTGCATACAGAGAAGAGTTAGATTACATTTGTTACAGCAATAATCCCAGTTTTTGCTTTTCTGTGCAATAACGAAGAGGTCCTGGGTTTTGTGTAGTAATCAACTTTTCATAAGAAGGAATTACACTTTTACTCAATACTTGGTTGTTGGCAAGACCTCTAGAGACATCTATGGGAAAACGAGCTCTGAAGACGCATACCTCTGGTGGGGAGAGGAGGCCGAATTAGCGTCATGTACTTTTAAGCCCTGGTTCACACTGATGCAATGCAGGAAAGGCATAAGATTGGTTTCCCCGCATCGCTTGGCAATCACACGGCGTCCATGCGATCTGCTGCGGGTTCCAATATTAGATTAACACCACGGAACAGATCTAAAAAACGCAGTGTGATTGCCAAAATCAGATCATGAGTATGAACACCCATGCAATGCGATTCAGGTGCGGGGGAAGGAAAAAAAAAAAAGAGAAGAAAAAAAAAAAAAAAAAAAAAAAAAAAGGGTCCTGCACATTTTGGTGCAGATAAGATGCGACTTGAGCCATACAAAATGTATGGCTCAAATCACACCACAATGCATCGCATGTGATGTGTTTTGCACACACTAGTGTGAACGTATTCTACCTCTACGTGTTACTACCTACCTCTAAAAAGGAGACTGGCTCCTAATCTTGTGGTCTGGTAAAATTAAAGAAGTAACAGTATTTGGAATATCTCCCCCCCACACACACACACACATCATGTTTGTCTTACTCTCCAGGCCCTCCGCAGTAACAGTAACACTGCTGCTGATTGGTTCTATGTGGAGAATCCCAGTCCAGCTCCTCCGGATTGTATGTGAGCAACATCTTCACTGTCTGCAATGCTTTGGCAATGGGGCCTTTCTTCAGAGCGCCCCCTTTCTGCAGAGAAGAGAACCGCATTAGTGCTATCCACAATACATTGTCTATATTGTCAGCTCGATGGAGAATTTCTGCCATTAAGCCACAGTCAACGTTAGCCTCTGTAACCATGCCATTGCAGATACACGGTCAGGATGGTTCTGTTAGTTCCAGGATGGATAAACAAGAACCTTTCAACAGAGAATGTGGCACACCAGTATATAAATATTACACACACACACACACTTCCTATGCTGTACCCAAATAAAATGCATGGAATTTTAACTCACAAATAGAGAGAAATATCCAAAGAAAAAAAAATAAAGCCGTTTTCATCAAATTTAGGCCAATATAATTGGTTACATATTTTTGGTAAAAAAAAAAAAAAAAAAAAAAAAACAATAAGTGTATAGAGATTTGTTTTCGCAAAGGACATGGATCTACAAACTATGGGATATATACACTGGAATTTCTCTTGGTTTTTTTATACCAGTAATGGTAGTGATCAGCGACTTAGCAGGACTGCGATATTGAGGCAGACAATCGGACACTAAGTGGCACTTTCACACTAAAATCAGTGTTAAAAATTATGCACTCACTGTACTGACACTGGCTGGAAAGAAGTTAAATACCTAGGGCAATCAAAAGGTTAACTGACTAGCCAGTGTTTGTGTGTTCTGTATGTGCCACTTTTACTAAGGAAAGTGATGCGATTTTATACCATGACACCCCCCCCAATCAGAAAGGAGCTCTGCTTTGTTTACATTACCTGTGTCTCCGCCCGACGATTGGCAGGTGCCAGTGGACATCCCTGTCATCTGCTGTGAAGAACAGAAGCGGTGTGTGCCCCCTAGGCGTAAGTGCAGAATCTCACTAACATATAGACATACACACACACACACACACACACACACACACACACGTACGTACAGCATCTCACAAAAGTGAGTACACCCCTCACATTTTTGTAAATACTCTATTATATCTTTTCATGTGACAACACTGAAGAAATTACACTTTGCTACAATGTAAAATAGTGAGTGTACAGCTTGTATAACAGTGTAAATTTGCTGTCCCCTCAAAATAACTCAACACAGCCATTAATGTCTAAAACGTTGGCAACAAAAGTGAGTACACCTCCAAGTGAAAATGTCTAAATTGGGCCCAACTAGCCATTTTCCCTCCCCGATGTCATGTGACTCGTTAGTGTTACAAGGTCTCAGGTGTGAATGGGGAGCAGGTGTGTTAAATTTGGTGTTATCGCTCTCTCTCTCTCTCATACTGGTCACTGGAAGTTCAACATGGCACCTCATGGCAAAGATCTGAGGATCTGGAAAAAAATAATTGTTTCTCTACATAAAGATGGCCTAGGCTATAAGAAGATTGTCAAGACCATGAAACTGAGCTGCAGCACGGTGGCCAAGACCATATAGGAGGTTTGACAGGTCAGATTCCACTCAGAACAGGCCTCGCCTTGGTCAACCAAAGAAGTTGGGTGCATATGCTCAGCGTCATATTCAGAGGTGGTCTGTGGGAAATCGATGTATGAGGGCTTTCTTGGGTATCACCTTCTGGGGCGACAGCCATGCAGACCAATTTGATGCAGTGTGCAGCGTATGGTCCAAGCACTGACAGGCCGATCCCCCACCCCTTCAATCTCTGCAGCAATGCTGGCAACATTCATATGTCCATTTCCCAAAGACAACCTCTGGATATGACGCCGAGCACGTGCACTCAACTTCTCTGGTCGACCAAGGTGAGGCCTGTTCTGAGAGGAACCTGTCCTGTTAAACCACTATATGGTCTTGGCCACCGTGGTGCAGCTCAGTTTCAGGGTCTTGGCAATCTTCTTATAGCCTAGGCCAGCGATGGCAAGCCTTGGCACCCAAGATGTTTTGGAATTACATTTCCCACAACGCTCAACTACACTGCAGAGTGCATGAGCATCATGGGAAAGGTAGTTTCAAAACATCTGGGGTGCCAAGGTTTGCCATCACTGACCTAGGCCATCTTTATGCAGAGCAACAATTCTTTTTTTCAGATCCTCAGTTCTTTGTCATGAAGTGCCATGTTGAACCTACAGTGACCAGTACGAGAGCGATAACACCAAATTTAACACCTGAGACCTTGTAACACTAACAAATAACTTGACACCGGGAAGGGAAAATGGCTAAAAAAATAATATCAGCTGACATTTTTTGTTAAACCTATCTGTTCACAACTAGGCGTTGCCATTTTTCGGGCGTTTTTGCAGCTTTTTTGTATAGGCGTTTAAGGTTAAAAGGTCAATGTAAAAGCAGTAAAACGCCTGTAATCTGCCAAAAAAGAAGCTCCTGTACTTTGAGCAACAGGCATTTTGCTTCAAGTGACAGAACGCTCAGATATGAACATGGGTCATTGAAATGAATGGGATTTGTCTTGTTGTGAACGGAGCCTAACTGAACAAGCTGAAGTTAGAAGCCAACTGGCTACCATGCACAGCTGTACCAAAATTTGTACTCTCCAGTTTTAGTAGATCAACCTCAATGTGTGCTTAAGTTGATAACACACAAATACAATTCTAACTTCTTGTGTCTTTATTGAACACACCCATTAAACATTCACAGTGCTGGAGGAAAAAGCAAGTTAACCCCTTGATTTAATAGCTGGTCGAACCTCCTTTGGCAGCAATGACTTAGGCAAATGCTTTCGGTAGCTCTGGATCAGACCTGAACAACATTCAGGAGGCAGTTTTTTTTTTACCATTTCTTTTTAAAAAACTGCTTCAGCTCAGACACATTTGTAGGAGGTCTGGTGTGAACCTCTCTGTGGAGCTCATTCCATAGCAGCTCTATGGAGTTTTGGAGTGGCTCAGTCACAGCCTAGAGTTAAAAGGTGCATTTTTTTCTTTTGAAGCCAGTCTGTAGTGGATTTACGTCGGTGCTTAGAATCATTGTCCTGCTGCATCATCCAACTTCTACTAAGCTTCCGAAGACGGACAGCTACCCCGACATTATCCTGTAGGATACTTGGGTTACCTTTGGAGTTCATTCTCCATTTGATGATTGTAAGCAGTCCAGGCCCTAAAGTAGCAAAGCAAGCCTAAATCATGTTGTTCCCTCCACCGTAATTCACCGCTGGGATGACGTTTTGACGTTGGTAAGCTGTGGCCTTTTTGCGCCATACATAGTGCAACGCATTCTTCCTGAACAATTTAACATTTGCTTTATCAGTCTACAAAACATTTTCCCAGTAGCATCCGTGTTTGCCAAACGCCAGGCGCGCATCAAATTTTTTTTTTTGCAGTGCAGTGGCTTGCTCTGGTGTGTTCTCCTGTTCAAAGACTTGCGTATGGTGGACTAATGAACAGAGATATCTGGCAGTTCCACTGATGTCTTCAAGTCTTACTGGTGGGTTCTTCTTTACCTCACTGAGGATTCTGCATTGTGCCTTGGAAGTCATCCTGGCTGGGGCGCCCACTTCTGGGAAGAGTAGCCACAGTATTAAACTGTCTCCATTTATAGACAATTTGTCTAACGGTCAACCGATGGATGCCTGGACACTTTGAGATTGCCTTGTTTCCCTTTCCAGCCTTATACAGGATTAACAACTCTTGATCGCATGTCTTCAGGGAGCTCCTTTTTGCGATGCATGATTAACATTAGCTAGTCTTCTTATGAACAACCATCTAAAATGT
Organism: Aquarana catesbeiana; assembly: GCF_042186555.1. Taxonomy (NCBI): domain Eukaryota; kingdom Metazoa; phylum Chordata; class Amphibia; order Anura; family Ranidae; genus Aquarana; species Aquarana catesbeiana. The sequence continues at coordinate 201,904,978 of NC_133332.1, read as the reverse complement.
TTGATTGCCTTATCAAAGTAGCTCTAAACCCATTTTATTAATTGGATTCCAGGTGTGCAAACTACTGATTCCTAATGGCTTTCGTTGAAGTATTTAGTCTATGGGTTTACTTACATTTTTCCGACGGTGCTGTGAATGTTTAATGGGCGTGTTCAATAAGTCGTTAAATCTGTCAATGCACGACAAAAAATGAAGTTGGTCTTAATTAGCTGCACTTTTGTAAAATACAAACGGTCTGTATTTTATATTTGGTGCAGATGTTGCGCCACAATGTAGAAGAGGAGCAAATTAGAACTACCTGAATTTGGTGCACAAGTTCCTGTCAGAACTAGAGGTTGAACGATATGAAATCGGCAGATATTTGGCCTTTAAGAAAATCGTCATCGTCATCGATTACCTCCCTTCCCCACACTCCACTGACAGTTTCACACACTGAGCGCCTCTGTGTGAAACTGATTTGCAACTGAATGCAGAGAGAGGAGCTGTCAGCATTCAGCGTGATGTCCGGGGTGGGGGGGACCCAGATATCAAAGACTAGCCAATGGGATGAGATCTGGGCGGGCCGCTAAGTGTATGTTGCCCCGTCCACTTCCTTAAGCAGCTCAATCATTGGCTGGTGTTTGATAGCTGCAGTGCCCCGCCCACCCCCATCACACTGAATTCTGACAGCTGGTCTCTCATTCAGTTACATATAGTGTAACTGAGACTGACAAATTGGCTCAGTGTGAAACCTACCAGTGCCAATCAGTGGCAACCAGTGTCACCTACCCAAAAAAAAAAAAAAAAAAAAAAAAAAAAACAACCACACAACAACGGCATCATATATCGGCCGGCCCGATTTCTAAATATCGGCATCGGCCAGAGAAAAACCCATATCGGTCAACCTCTAGTCAGAACCAAAACTTTTGCAGATGTTTTTTGAATCAGGAGTTACACATTAACAAAAGCAATTAATGCCAAAAAATTGGCACAGCAGCATTATTGAATTCTTTTCATTGTGTTTGTCTGTTTTTGTGACCTAGGAGGATAAAAATCACATTTTATGTCAAATTACTGCAGAAATGCAGTTAACTCCAAGGACTGGACATACAATACCGATAAAAGAGAAAGTTTACAATTTAATGTTAAAAAAAAAATAAAAAAAAAATAAAAATATGATATAATAATAATACTATGCTCCAAAAAATTAAAAGGAACACTTTGAAAAAACATCATATCTTAAAGGGGAAAATGTCATGCTGGATAGCTATGCTGATATGGACTGGGTAATGTGTTAGGAACGAAAGGATGCCACGTCTTTTGATGGAAATTAAATTCATCAACCTACAGAGGGCTGAATTCAAAGACACCCCAAAAATCAAAGTGAAAAAATGACGCAGCAGGCTAGTCCATTTTGCTGAAATTTCATTGCAGCAACTTCAAAGGGTACACCATAGTTTGTATGGCCCCACATGCTTGTATGCATGCCCGACAACCTCGGGGCATGCTCCTAATGAGAGGAAATGGTGTCCTGGGGTATTTCCTCCCAGATCTGGACCAGGGCATCACTGAGCTCCTGCACAAATTGAGGTGCAACCCGGTGGTGCCAAATAGACCGAAACATAAATTCCCACAGGTGTTCTATTGGATTTAGGTCAGAGGAGCGTGCGGGCCAATGGTATCAATTCCTCCATCCTCCAGGAACTGACTGCGTACTGTTGCCACATGAGGCCTGGGCATTGTTGTGCACCAGGACCCACTGCACCAGCGTAGAGTTTGACACTGAGTCCAAGGATTTCATCCCGATACCTAATGGCAGTCAGGGTGCCATTGTCTAGCCTGTAGAGGTCTGTATATCCCTCCATGGATATGCCTCCCCAGACCATCACTGACCCACCACCAAACCAATCATACTGAATGATGTAACAGGCAGCATACCATTCTCCACGGCTTCCTCCAGACAATTTTACATGTCCTCAGGGCGAACCTGCTCTCATTTGTGAAAAGCATAGGCGCCAGTGGAGGACCTGCCAATTCTGGTGGTTAATGGCAAAATGCCAATCGAGCTTCACGGTGCCGGGCAGTGAGCACAGGGTCCACTAGAGGATGCCGGGCCCTCAGGCCACCCTCATGAAGTTTGATCAGAGACATTCACACCAGTGGCCCACTGGAGATCATTTTGTAGAGCTCTGGCATTGCTCATCTGGTTCCTCCTTGCACAATGGAGCAGATACTGGTCCTGCTGATGTGTTAAAGACCTTGTACAGCCCTGTCCAGCTCTCCTAGAGTAACTGCTTGTCTCCTGGAATCTCCTCCATGTTCTTGAGACTGTACTGGGAGACACAGCAAACCTGGCAATGGTACGTATTGATGTGCCATCCTTGAGGAGTTGGACTGCCTGTGCAACCTCTATAGGGTCCAAGTATCGCCTTGTGCTACCAGTAGTGACACCGAGCCTAGCCAAATGCAAAACTAGTGAAAAACATTCAGAAAAGATGAGTAGGGAAAACAATGTCAGTGGCCTCCACCTATAAAACAACTTCTGTTTTGGAGGTTGTTCTCTTTGTAGCCCATCTAGTGCACCTGTTATTTTCATTAACACCAAAAGCAGCTGAAACCTGATTAACAACCCCCTTTGCTACTTAACTGACCAGATCAATATCCCAGGAGTTTAATTGACTTGCTATAGTTTAAGCAGCTCAATCATTGGCTATACTCTGCTTAAAAAAAGTGTTCCCTTCATTCTTTTTAGCAGTGTATATAGCATATACAAGCCATGTTGTAATTAAATGCTTAAAATTTCCATTCCTTTTCAAATCTGAGCTACTGTTATTTTCTTTAAAATTCAATACAATACTGCAACCTTGAGGCATTCTGTACAGCCTTGGTGTATAGAATGCCCCCAGAAATATAATTCCCTGCTTGTGTGATTGGCTCACTGATTTTCTTAGAATACATACCACCAAGATACAAATCAAATTTTAGTGTCAGTCAGATACTCCCCCAAGGGTTAAAACACTTCTAAAAAGGGATGCAGACACTGCAACTTCTCAGAGTGCAAAAACGTGATAATTAACTGGACCCTTTCATTCAGATACACTCTGCACAGGACATAAGAAACAGACATTTCTTCAGGAGTAAGAAAAAGCTTCTTCAAAATTTGTTAAAACCCCTGCAATGCAATTACCCAAAGGGTATGGTTTTCTTCTCAACAAAAGTGGAGTTACTCTCCAAGGTGAACCTGTACTTTTCCTATGCAGGGCAAAGTAACAGGTTTGCTTTAACGTCAGCCTCAGCAGCTGTTAATACTTACCTTCCTGCTTCTCCCTCTCTCACCAATGTAAGGAGAAACAGCCATAGAACGGTTACAACTTGGAGCTTACAAAGGGCTGAGGACTCTCTGCATGCTCCCAGGTGACAGAACTGGGTATCCTACACATGGAAGGTAGAAGAGCGCATTAAAGGCTTGCCCATACCCAAAAAATATGTATGCTACTTGCCTTTCAGCAGTGGAATGAAAGCCTAGAATAAGAAACTGGCAGGTCTGCCATTAAACCTCTTGCTTTGCCCTACATGGGCAAACCAAAAGTCCCTCTTACGTAGATGTAATGTCAACCACAAAAAGCTCATATACGCGTTAACTTTTCACTTCCAAAAATCATTAGTGGGGTGAAAACATCCTGTCCCTTTTTCTCAGTTGTACTGCTGCTTTGTCAACCTGTCACACAAGCTTTTGAAGGGGACTACTATAAAAAAACAAAAAAACACACCACACATTATGCAGGCACGGCCCACTGTTGTCACCATCAGGAAGCCCATTCTGGGAAAAGTAAGATAACCTTAGATCTAGTGTACATTTGAGTTAGCCCTCTGAGGGCATTTCACATGGTTTGGGGGTACATGTGGTGCAACACCATTCAGTTGAATGTGTGGCATTTGGTGGGCAGTACTGCCTGACAAACATGAAAAGGGGGAGGGGGGATTTTTGCCACACTGCAAAGCATCATGGCATGCATACACCCAGTTAGCTGCTTCTGCAAAATGAACCAAAAAGTAAAAATGTGGCTCAACCGCACTGGGAAAGTGCATGGCCTAAAATAAATTAGGACCTGTAATATATATATATATATATATATATATATATATATATATATATATATATATATATATATATATATATATATATATTTTTCATAAAAACATGAGAATGATCTTATGTCTGCCGGCTGTCGCATAAACATGCTCACCTTGCCTTGTTTATATAAATGAAGTACAGAGGAGGAAAGATGAGGGCCAGCAGAGAAGGGAAAGAAACAAGGTTATAAATTCTGCTTTATACTGTACAACGCATACAACAAGCACACTGCTGTCATAGAATATGTGGGCCTTCTGACCACATGGGCCTAGGGACTGCTGCATAACTTACAAACCTCGGGTCTCTGGCCAGCATTAGTGAATCTGCTTCTAGTAAGCCAATTGTGTCTGGAGCTTTTAAAAGGGCTGCATAAGTTTAATATTTCCAGACACGACTTAATACTGACTGTGGGGTCACAACATACAAGCGTTGTGCACAACCACGTAATGACAATTAATTTACTACGATACTACACAGCTCCTGCCAAAGCCCAGCCTGGATGACAGCATCCGCAAGCACACCGTTTTGTGAACTTGCTCACACCAAGCTTGTTCTCCAACCATTCTGCTAACTAAACCTGGTGCACTTTATTATAAGGAATATCCAGCTAAAGAAGAGACCATTAGACTTTGTGTGTGTGTGTGTGTGTGTGTGTGTGTGTGTGTGTGTGTGTGTGTGTGTGTGTGTGTGTGTGTGTGTGTGTAACTACAAACCTGCCATAACTGGCTGGTGAAGAAAATTGCTTCCATGGAGAGTGGGCCGATCTTAGCAAAGGCGATTCAGTTCAAACTATGTAACCAAGTAGATGTAACTACAGTGAAACCTTGGTTTATGAGCGTTTTGAAAGACAAGCAACTTTTTTCTACAAAAAAAAAAAAAAAAATTTGCCTTGATCTGCGAGCGCTGTCTTAACCACTTCAGCCCCGGAAGATTTGGCTACTGAATAACCAGCCATTTTTTGCGAATCAGCACTGCTTCGCTTTAACTGACAATTGCGCGATTGTGCGACCTTGTATCCAAACAAAAAATGTCATCTTTTTTTTCCCACAAATAGGTGGTATTTGATCGCCTCTGCGGTTTATTTTTTGCACTATAAAAACAAAAAAAAAAAAAAAGTGACAATTTTGAAAAAAAAAAAAAAAACAAAAAACACACCCACAATTTTTTTTTACTATAATAAAATATCCCCCAAAAATATATAAAAAACAAAATTTTTTTTTTTTTCCTCAGTTTAGGCCGATATGTATTCTACATATTTTTGGTAAAAAACGCAGTAAGCGTATATTGATTGGTTTGCGCAAAAGTTATAGCGTCTACAAAATAGGGGATAGTTTTATGGCTTTTTTATTATTAATTTTTACTAGTAATGGCAGCAAACTGCGATTTTTAATCAGTACTGCGACATTATGGCGGACACATCGGACACTTTTGACACATTTTTGGGACCATTGGCATTTATACAGCGATCAGTGTTATAAAAATGCACCGATTACTATAAAAATGTCACTGGTGGGGAAGGGGTTAACACTAGAGGGCGATCAAGGGGTTAACTGTGTTCCCTGTTTGTGTTTCTAACTGAAGGGGGAGGGGACTGACCTAGAGGAAGTGACGGATCGTGGTTCCTAACTAATAGGAAGTCACGATCTGTCACGTCTCTCAGAACAGAACAGGGATTTGTGCAGAAGAAAGAATTACACTCACAATGTAAAGGAGTCTGCTGCTCATCCATGTAAAGCCACTGTATATACAGGTATGTACTGTGAATTCGCTGGTGTACAGCATACAGTACAGCTTTGTATGTGGCCAGAGATTTGTAGGTGATGGTGGCTCTCAGCGCTTCCTGGAGACACTCACACACCTGGAAGTGATGTCAACAGTTCCCGAGTACTCTAGGAAGCGCTGTGAGCTGAACCCTGTGGCCACATACAGCATTGTACTGTACACCAGCAGCTTTACTGAACATACAGTGCTGTATACAGAGAGGCTTTAAATAGATGAGCACCAACCTCTGGCCACATACAGAGCTGCGTACACCAGTGGCTTTACTCTACATACAGTATACATAGTGGCTTTAAATAGGTGAGCACCAGACTCCTTAAAGAGGAAGTAAACCCTAATGGGTTTACTTCCTCTTTGTTTTCCTGCAAAGGTAAAGCATAATGGGCTACTATGCATCGCATAGTAGCCCATTATGTGTCACTTACATGACACAGGAGCCTGCGAAGTCACCGCTGTCCCCTCTGCTACGGAGCGTCCATCTTCTTTCTGGGTATCGTGGCTCCGGCGCTGTGATTGGTCAGAACCGCGATGACGTCACTCCCGCACATGCGCATGGGACCCGCCACTAATGGCATATCGCCGTTAGCAGCGGCATGCTCAGTGCGCCTGCGCGCCGCTGTCTACGGCCCATGTACATTTTGAGTGATTACCAGAATAAAAAAAAAAAAAAAAAAAAAAAAAAAAAGGGAAATCTTCCAATGGGGACACTAGTTCTGGTGACTACCATGGATTTTCCTCAATTCCTGCTGTGGCTATGGGACAGCAAAAGGAAGGACACAGACGGCTAATAACAAATACACACCACATGACAGGAATTATGACCCTCCACTACTACAAAATGGATACAAAGTTTTGCCTTCAGCTCTGCTTTACCCTACGTTCACACATATGCATTTTTTAGTGCGTTTTGCAGTTTGCAGAAACGCACTACAGTCCACTTAAAATGGTTTCCTATGGTACTAGTTCACATCTATGCATTTTGTGACCATTTTGTGCATTTTTGGAAAGGATTAGGGACTCCCCCCCCCCCCCCCCCCACGATTTGCGGCTAATAGGTTTCAATGGAGCTGCACCAAAAACGCAAGTGGTGCATTTGTGATGCAATTTGATGGGTTTTGTGGTTCTTATTTTACCACCGTATATAGCTGGTTGCTAAGCAGGTTGTTAGGGACACAGCGGCCGGCTTCCCTGCGCCCCCCCACACACACGCCAATTTAAAATAGGTGCATAGGTGTGAACTTAGACTTAAAGAACTCTAGGATGCAGAGTTTCAGACGGAGGTGAGTAGGTGTAATGTGAATTACTTTTAGCTCCTTGTCCCAGTGGCAGATATCTTTAGGTGTTAATATTGGTAAGGCCATACACTAAAAAAGAAGACTGGTTGTCTTCTGAACATTTTTTCTGTCAACAGAACACCAGAGGACAGAGACTTCACACCAGAACATCTCGTGCCTCACCATCCTGAAGGTCTGCTTAAACAGATCTTTCATTAAGCTGGTAATAGCAGGATAATGGGGGAATTTGTTTCTTACCCGGACAGCCAGCACGAAGATGCAGCGCCTGCAGAACCAAGGCTCTAGAATGGTTTGCTCCCCATTCTCCACAGCAGGTATGTGGCACTTTTGATGGTACCCTGAAATACATAAAATATTTTACATCAACTCACAAAACGCTACTATAACTACCAAGCCTCCAAGGAACCCCTCCACATAGAAAAACCTATGCGATTAGATTCTGCCTCTTCAATGATTTTAGCAGTTTCACAATTTTTTCAACCTTTTTGTTAGTTATACTGGAGTGCTTCTAAAAACTGTAAAAGCACTATAGTTAGAGGAGCTGCTAAAAACAAGACATGCAATTGTAGCCATTTTTTTCCCCGAATTACAACAGCTCTCCTTTCATTTCTCCTAAAATGCAAAGCAGCTAATGCGCAAACTATACCAACAGCTTCAGAATTAGGTGTATATGCAGAATCTCACAATATATTGGCTGACAGCATAGTTGGCGCAGGGCATTATAAGCCTGCACTGCATCGGAACAGCCTTTTTCCTAGGTTCCAACATGTTCAAATGTAAACATGCTTAGCACGACTGATCATTAGTTTTTAGTGCCGAGATAAGCAAGCGTAGGAGTCTTATGTTCTAAAAAACAGTTCTATAGGGGTTTATTTAGAAAAAAGGGTTATGTCAAATTTTGATCCTCATCCATGTCCTTATTAGCAGAAACCAACATACCAGGAAGGAAGAGTTATGGACACACACACACACACCAAAATATTAAATATGTGCATGTCTCTGGCAGCTGGAGATACCAAAGCTGGTGTTTAGGAGAGTTTTTTCTATTAACCCCCTGCTTTCCTGTGTGGCCTATGTTCAGATATTTTAGGAAAGAGATGGAATGGGAAAAGGTGAGATGTTCCTACAGACTTGCCCATGTTCCCAATACATTCCTAACAATGTTCTACACTGCTTAGCTGCTGAGCACAGACAATAAGGAATCTCAACTCCCAGCGTACCTCCCACAGGGGTGAAGCGGGATTAACAGAAGCCTGGCATTGCTGACCTTCCCTTCTGAAAATGCTAGCTGGCAGGCTGTCACAATAACCCTTTGGCTTCAGGACTGACTCTCTGGCCCAGAATACATATGCAGATCAGGAGTACTGACATCCTTCCAATTTTCCTGACTGTTATGCTTGTTCTAGGTCAGTGGCTCATAGTATGTTAAAGCTGGAGACAATTAGCCAACTAGCAACTTTAGAAGAAGTCAGCAATGACAGTCTCCATAGATACAGCAGTGCAGGTCAAAAAAAAAAAAAAAAAAAGAGAAGGGGAAAGTGAAATCTGCCACGTGTGGCTATGCACAAAATGGAACATCTACAATTCCTCAACCATATTAGCAGTTGCCTGTGTTTTAGAAGAGCTATTGACCTTCCCCATCAACAATTAAATCTACAACTGTGAGTACATGTCATTATACCAGGCGATACTGAAATTTTACTTCCTGCATTGCAAGACTGGCACAAATACCATGCTAAAATTTATCTGGGGAAATATAGATCTGAAATCTCCTAGCTTTACATCAAGCAAAATAAGATTTCAAAGTCCCGTGGTGAATCCTTGGAAGTCACACTGAATCTGGATGTCAGAAGAGCCACATCCGGGGTACCTCGTCGTGACCAAAGCTCCTCATACACCTCTGGGAGAAAAGAGCCCACTTCCTTGGAGAAACCTGCTGACTGCTGAGAAAATCCACCTTCCAAATTTTCCAAGCCTGGAATGTGGACTGCGGACAGTGAGAGAACATAGATTTCCGCTGAAGAAACAGCATGAAGTCCACTCCCTCCTGGCTACTTCTGGTGCCTCCTTGATTTATGTATGCCACCGCCATGGCATTGTCTGACTGAACTCCTACAAGTCTTATATGAACGCCCTGCAGCTACACTGACCAATGACGTGGGGCAAGGCGAATCACCCTCAATTCCAGCATGTTGATGGGCATCAACCCCTCCGGTGACCAAATCCTCTGGCCTGAGGTTATCCAAAACACCACCCCAGCCCAGCAGGCTGACTTCCATTGTCAAGACCCTCCAGGGTAAAAAGGAAGAAACCATTTTCATATTTCCAGCATGTGTGAGGATATCCACCAGAGCAGAGAAAATCTCTGGAGTAACAGCACCGGGAATCCAAGGACTGTGTCCTCCTTTCCCAAGCCATCAAGACATGCCATTGGAGGGGCCTGGAAGGAAACCGCCATCTTACCATCCCACAAATCAAAGGGATTTATCAGCATCTTCGGCAAGTCCACCTAAGCTCCCAGAACAAGACACTTAAAGAGAGGATCGTTATCTCGGGTCAGACTCAAACAGCTCAACCTTAGAGCTGAGATTAATGCTGACTTCTTTAAATACAGAACCCATCCAAACATTTCCAAAGTGTGCAACAATTGGGGCACATTGGTGTCAAGAAGTGAAGCAGGTGGCCCAGTAACCTATAATAGAACACCCAGAGAAATCAGGAGTCCCAGGATCAGAGCCAGGACCTTCGTGAACAGTGTAATGGCGGCGATCTGCAATTTTTATCGTGACTGCGACATTATGGCGGACACTTGACACTATTTTGGGACCATTGTCATTGATACAGCGATCAGTGCTATAAAAATGCACTGATTACTGTATAAATGACACTGGCAGGGAAGGGGTTACACACTAGGGGCGATCAAGGGGATAAGTACATCCTAGGAAGTGATTCTAACTGTGTGGGGGAGGGGGGCTAGCACTGACAGGACAGCTATCACTGCTGCCGATGACAGGGAGCAGTAGATCCCAGTCATGTCACTAGGCAGAACAGGGAAATGCCTTGTTTACATAGGAATCTCCCCGTTCTGCTGCTCCTCGACACCGGCGGACAGAGACCGCAGACCCGCAGGCACAGAGTACGCGGCGGGCGCGTGCCCACAATGCCGCGTCTTAAAGTGGACGTACAAGTACGCCCATTTGCACAGCTGTGCCATTGTGCCGACGTATATAGTCGTGCACTGGTCGGCAAGCTAATAACAACAAACAACATATACAATACCTACGCAAACCATATTGTAATTTAAGGGTATTAAAAATGAACCTTCCTTTTCAATCTGCAGCACTGTAATTTTCTGTAAAATTCAATGCAATATGGCAACCAGGAGGCTTCTGTACACAGTGTACAGAACTTACTCGATTGGCTCACTGATTTTCCCAGAAGTCTGCACTAAGATACAAGTCAGATCTTAGGCATCCTCTGAAACAAAAATTTCACTTTTGGTGACATACTCCCAAAAGGATTAATTACCTCTAAAGGGATGCAGATACTGCAAATTTTCCTTGTTAGAACGGTGCAAGTGCACCAGCTGTATTTAAATAGTAATTGATCAAATTGGATAGTATAAAGTGCAGTCGATTAAAAATGATTGAGTACAAATTTTGTACTCAATCATTTTTAATCGACTGCACATTATACTATCCAATTTGATAAATTACTATTTAAATAAAGCTATTATTTTGGCACCTATCCTTCATGATTGACATTCGTTGCTAATAGTAACCCCTTTTCCTCCTTGGCCCACCTCTATTGGGCCAAATCCTCCTCCCCCTTCCCTCCTTTTGTTTATATGCTAATGGTTACAGCAACAATACCTTAACGGGTGAAGGATCTAACACTGATCATCTAATGTACTAGTGGTATACTTGCATGTTCCCCCCTCCCCCCATGTTCTATAAGTGCACCAGCTGATTAGAATCTCTATAGACACTCCCATTCAGGAATCAGTATGCCAAGGACATAGTTGCACATACAGCTTTTTCTTCAGCGCAGAAAGAGGTTGGAAATCTTTAAAATCCTTGCAATTTACACAGCTCACCCTGAGGGGGAATGCTTTTTCTCACAAGAGTGAAGTTACTCTTTAACCTTCTTTTTAAGTGGTAAGAGTACTCTTACCCAGTCACCTTTTGGATGGAATCATCCCAAGCAGGACCAAACAAACGTTCCCAAAGAAAAGGTAAAACATTATATGCTGCCCAACACTTCTCCCATAACTGCAAGTGTTCAGACAAGACAACCAGCCAAGGAAGTTGCTATATGGAGTCCTTTAAGGCATCCACATAGAACCTAAGAGGTGCATAGGAAATTCTACAGGTATCTGCTCATTTCAGTATCACCACTAGTAGGATCCTGGTCCTTCAAGCAAGACCAGACTACAAGGATTCGGCCCATGCCTACAGTAGAAATTGCTGGCTGTAAACCCCCACCAGAACCAATTAGGCTTTTTGTCCAAGGGATCTTTAAATACTGGGACCTCATTCACTGGACATGTTAGGGTCTTACCGAGATCAGAACTGATGGCTTCACTGAAGCCATTCTCCATTTTTTTAGTGAACTCCCTCTCCATGGGGTATTGCTAAGCAAACCTTTTTTTGGCTGTACACACCTTGTAAGGGTGAGTCCAGGGTGTACAGGAAAGGACTGGGGATGTTCTGGTAGGTTGCCATGATCCCAATTATGTAACCTTTGGAGCAGAGGACTTGGGAAGTGGCAACTTTAAATTGGTAAGAGTTTATTTTAAAATCAAACCATATATTGCACATTTCTGTAGTTAAAAACCATGCATTCAATGTTGTATAAGCTGCAGATCAGCAAATTCTTGGCAACAGTCCTTCCAGACGACGCCTCTGTATGTGGTGATGTCACGTTATGTACTGTATAACGCGTTTCGACATATGGCTGAGGTCAGCCACGCCCCTGGTGGCAACAGTATGAGGAAACGCGTTGGAAGGTACCTAGCGTGCCATCACCACATACAGCAGCCGCCAGCTTGAAGGACTGTGTTGCCCAGAGTTTGCCAAGCTGCAGCTAATACAACATTAAATGCGTGTTTTTAACTACAGTAATGTGAGTGCAATATAGTTTGATCACAAAATAAACTTGCCGTTATACAGTATTACACAGAGTTTTTGTCATATATAATCCCCTACAATGAGTGTGGCGTCGAGGAGCTGAGGATATCAGGAGCTGCTCCGAGTGTGGATTTGTTTGGGGTTTATCCCCTACAGAATGTTTGGCTTATCATTCATTTGAAAGCCAACAATTTCTGGTAAGCAGCCACTTCACAGGACATTTTGGGAGCCTTTGGGTCTGCAGGTCTTCTCTATCAGAATAATTTTGGGAAGCATCACCTTCTTTGTTGCACACTTTTGGACTTAATTTTTACTTACATAAAACACCTAATTATTTTTATATGGACTGTTTTTATCACTATTTTTCAACCGTTTTGTATTGCACTGTTTGTATTATATTGATTGTGTTGTATCTGTTGACCTGTGCCAGCAGATATATATATATTTATTAGTTCTTGTCTAGCACGGATTTACACTGGCTTTGCCAACTTTAGCGCATTTGTGAGGTCAGGCACTGATGTGGACGAGAAGGCCTGGCTCGCAGTCTCTGCTCTAATTTATCCCAAAAGGTGTTCTATCGGGTTGCAGGCCAGTCAAATTCCTTCACCCCAAACTCGTCATCTGTCTTTATGGACCTTGCTTTGTGCACTGGTCCAAATCATTTGGTGGTGGTGGTGGTGGGGGGGGGGGGGGGGGGGGTATGGCATGGGGTTTTTTTTCAGGTGTTGGACTTGGCCCCTTAATTCTAGTGAAGGGAATGCCTAAGGTGTCAGCATACCAAGACATATTGGACAATTTCATACTCCCAACTTTGTGAGAATGGTTAGGGGATTGCCCCTTCCTGTTCCAACATGACTGTGCACCAGTGTGCAAAGCAAGGTCCATAAAGACATGGATAAGAGAGTTTGGGGTGGAGGAACTTGACTGGCATGCACAGTGTCCTGACCTCAACCTGATAGAAAACCTTTGGGATGATTCAGGCCTTCTTGTCAACATCAGTACCTGACCTCACAAAAGCGCTTCTGCGAGAATAGTCAAACATTCCCATAGACACACTCCTAAACCTTGTGGACATCCTTCTCAGAAGAGTTGAAGGGTGGGCCAACTTGATATTGAACACTACGGACCAAGACTGGGATGCCATTAAAGTTCATGTGCGTGTAAAGGCAGGCGTCCCAATACTTCTGATAATATGGTGTACAATTATGCAGGGTACAGTGCCAACCAGCAACATTACAGGCCATCCCTGCATGTTCAGAAAGTGGTTTGGGTACCATTCTTCTAAGCATAGAAAAGCTGCAGGAAATTGATCTGCAAAAAGACAGTCTTCCAATTCCAGATGCAACCATTTAGAAGCTAGGTTTTCGTGCAGAAACTACACAGATATGATCACCAGCAAGATACTAGCAAAAAGAACTGAAGCCTTTCCTAACGGGGAGGGGTTATGCCTGGGAAGGGGACTTTTTTGCCAGTGTCCAATCACATGAACGTGACAGCATAACCCTATTGTAATGGAGATCAAGATACATTTCTTTATCCTACATAGCAGGACATAGGGTATGTAAATGCCAACAATGAATGTCTCTTATTTGGTCCCTTTTGGTACGTTAAATATCTGTACCAAGAAGTGCAAAATAATACATGTTATTCATGCCAGATATCTAGTGAAACAATAGATTATGTTGTTGTCTTTGCTCCTGCTGACTGTTATCAACGACACTATTCTTAGCTTTACAGAACCATGTCTCTATATTATGGACAAAAAGAGAAGGATACAGTTCTACAGTTATATCTTGGTTCTGTTGCCCTGACACAAAGCCTGAAAACAAAACTCATGCCGCCACCACATCTAAGGACCGATAAGCTGCAATAAGGTTTTGTTTTAAGTTTAGATATGCTTTAACCACACACACACACACACACACACACACACACACACACACATTTCAGGGATTTCACATAGTTACTGTATTTCTATACCTGCCCTAGGTTAGAATTACTGACGATCAACGGGAGCCATATTCCATCTATATCCTCCCTACATTAGGATTATTGGCAATCAATGGGAGGCATGCCATATTGAAGTTTTGCCCCATAACCAGACTCAATGCACAAAAAGGGTTGGGGTCTTTCTGAAATTACATTTGAGTTACTTTATGTGGTCAGTTTACAAGCAAACAATATTTAGAAGATTTTTGCTTTTCATGTTTATTCAGAGTAGCTGCAAATCTCTAATTCTTTCAGACAATTTAAAAGGAGAAGTCTACCTACCAAGTCCACACTTTCCACAGATGAGGATCTGATTGTGGGTCGCAGAACTCTTCCCGCTACAAACATTACACTTGGGTTCCTCTCCGGGTACGCCAGCTGAAGGAGATACATCAGGTTAATGGTTACTAATGGACACTAAAAACAAATGTGGCAAATTAATTCAAATGAAATTCTTACAAAAAGTGTACTATACTCCTCAGCTTACACAGGATTTACCCCCAAAGGTCACCGGGCTGCCCTTGTTGTGGGGCTGCAGTGAACATATTTTCAGATGTTTTGGAGCTGTCCAGGAGTAGCACAGTTTTTGGCGGATGTGTTTGAGTTTATCAACCTCAGTCTTCAGCTGACCCTTCAAGTTTCCTCTGAGCTGGTGTTGTTGGGCATTCCAGATGACGCACAGAGGCCCCAGTGTATTAAACTGCTAATTTCTTACTTGCTCTACTAGGCCAAGAGAAAAATTATACTTAAGTGGAACGCTTCCTCCCCTCCCTCTGTGGCTTCCTGGGTGAAAGCTATTAAACGAAGTCCTTCCTATGTATAAATTGACTTCAATATGTAGGAATTGTCCTGGAAAATTAGATGGGGTATGGCAGCTATGAACGGCCCAGTGAGAGGGTACTACTTTCTATTCCTCTACTCTCGGTGGGGCCATGATATGGCTGCGGTCTTAATCTCGTATATTTTGTGGTGAATGCATGATGACAGCATTTCTACTGTGTATATGCTCTGACTTTATACTCTGTACCATGCCATGAGGGCACTATGCTCATGATACTGTCAGTTTTTGTTCTGCCCTAATTCTATTTTTAGAATGATAGTTGAGATATTCCCAATCAATCTGTTTTTGTTTTTTTTTTCCTGAGAAACGGATATGAAGAATCTGCTATCATTATCACTTTTACTCTAATTTTTTTGGGCTTCAGTCCTAAATCAGTGTAATAAGGAACAATGTCTTTCATCCCCTCAATGTAATAAGGAACATTCGCTTAATTCCCCTCATATTTGGTCATCTTCCCATCCATATGGACAGCCTTAGTACTGTCCTGTTTAACTTCTATAGTTAGGAATATACTTGAGAGTTTGCTAAAAGATCACAAAACACAAAGAGTTGTTGCTAGAAAACAATATTTTAGACAATAGACAGCATGGATTTACTAAATACTTAAGTTGTCAAACAAATATGCTTTTTTATGAGAAGCAAACTTAGATTTAAAAAAAAAAAAAAAAAAAAAAAAAAAAAGAGTCGCTGTGGATTTAGTATACTTGACTTTGCAAAAGCATTTGACAGTTGCCTGACATGGCTTATGTGTAAGGTATAGTACATAGGCTTAGAGAATCTAGTTTGTAAATAGATAGAAAACTGGCTAAATGGCTAAAAAGGGGCATACAGGGGGTCCCCGGGTTACAAACAAGATAGGAACTTTAGGTTTGTTCTTAAGTTGAATCTGTTTGTAAGTCGGAACAGGTAAATTTTTTAAGTGTAGCTCCAGCCAAAAAAAAAAAAATCGATTTTTAAGTTTTGTAGATAGCATAGGGAAGGGTTATCACCCCTGTAACATTTGTTTTGCTGTCTGTGCCCCTGTTCAGAAGATTTCACCTCACTTTCTGTCCCAATGACAATTGGATTTTGAAAATTTGGGGTTATTAGGAAAATAAGGATAGGTGATAAAGCATCAGTGGAGACACCTTTTTCCCATATTAACTCTTACAGGAGAGAATTTCCCTTCCTAGGGGTAGATTTCCTCTCACTTCCTGTTGTCTCCTTCCGTTTGTAAGTAGGAGTCGTTTGTAAATCGGATGTTTGTAAGTAGGGGACCCCCTGTATTTAGAGAATAGTGATGAATGATTCACACTCAGAATGTTCCAATGTTAACAGTGGTGTACCCCAAGGTTCTGTGTTGGGACTCTTACTTTTTAACACAGGTATAAATGATATAAAATTTGGGATTAAATTGTACCAGTCAAGTATTTGCAGATGACCCCAAACTGTGCAAGCTCAGCTATGAAGAAATATTAGTTAAAACTGAAATGATTTGTAAATAATAATAATAATAATAATAATAATAGGAAGGAGGGGAGAGTTGATGCATTATTTACATGCTCAAAATACAACTGGATGTTTACTTCACATTTTAAATCCAAATTTACAATATTTATAGGTAATACCACCAGCGATTGATTATCCCAGGGAATATCCAATTGGCTTCTGGGGGGGGGGGGGGCGAGGGAAATAGGAGGATCAGGAAGAAAATGATCAACCCCCACCCCAGGGTGAATTGGATTATGATTTATAGGGTTTTTGCCTTCCTTTGGATCAACTGTGGAGTTAAGATTTTTTTGTAAGGAGGTTCTCTATGTACTTTGTTTTATCTGTTGGTTGAACTAGATGTGGACTTGTGTCTTTTTTCAAACATGAATAAGTAACTGTCTTCATTGCAAAGAGAAGAAACTGAATCTTGTTAGTAGCATAAAACTCTGGCTGGCTGTAGAATGAAGTAAAGTGTATGGCAGATTCTCATAGTCCAGTGCAGAGCGCCCTGGCATACATACCATGTTGAATGTCTTTCCAAAGGACCCAGTACTTAGAGTTATCTTCAAATGTCACAAGACAACTTTGCTTTGAACTGCTGACCTGCAAGGAAGAAAAAGAAAAAAAAAAAAAAGTACATTCAGATATCAGTATGTAGAACAAATCATGTAACTGCACAATGCCACACTAATGGAGAAGAGAATTCAATGGGAGCAGAGCAGGGAATGCAGCACCTTTTTCACATCCAGGTGACATAGGCATCCAGTGGACTACAGTTTCCTTATTGCTTTTTTTGTTCTCGCTTTACGCAGGGTAGCTCTAAGGGCAATTCGGAGCTGCAACACTGAGGCCATCAGTCATAATAGGAGGCCATAGTTTGGCCAGGCACTGGATTCCTACACTATAGGAAATGCCCACAGCAGCTGTCTCATGATGACTTCAATGCCCATTGTTGGAAACCACAAGGGGGCAGATAGGTGATCAATAATTAGTGCTTACAGCGACCAGTTCCACTACAGGAAGTAGAATGAGCCTTTCTGAAGCAGAAAGGCTTATATACAATGATGCTGACATTTCAGACATGAAACATTTGTTTGCGATATAGCGAATCATTATCTTGGAACTGGTTATTTATGTTAAGTGCCTAGAAGTTAGAAAAAAAAAAAAAAAAAAAAAAGTTCCAAAATATCCAATATCTCTATGAATTGATGGCTGAAGACTTCCCAGCAGCTCACCCTTTTTATCTTCCCCAGATAATAGAGTCCGTCCGTCCACCTGCAAAGTACATACTGGCCTTCTGCTTGACTGACCAACAATTCTGGGCAGTCCTGCCCGCTTTTCACAGAGTTTTCCATGGCAGAACGGCGCAACCTGCTACAGGTAGGGTAGACATCCCTCAGTGCCAGCTCCAAGCTGCGATTCTCCATCGCCAGAGATAGGTCCCTGCAAAATAAAAAAAAAAAAATTATATTATATTATAATATAATATAATATAATATAATATAATATAATATAATATAATATAATATAATATAATATAATATAATATAATATAATATAATATAATATAATATAATATAATATAATATAATATAATATAATATAATATAATTCTAAACCCATCAAGCAAAGTATACTGTAACAGTGCTACAAGCCAGGCCCCATACAGATCCCAATGCAGAATACAGATGTGGGCCCCTCATATAACATTCCACTACAGATCCAGTTACAGTTTCTGGACACGGATCTCTCGCATAACCTATCAAATACCAGTGTAGAATCTGGACACTGGCCCCTTACAGCACATCCCACTTAAAGGCTCAAGTACGAATCTGGACAAGGGCCCCTCATGTCACATCCCACTGCAGGTTCAAGTGCAGAACCAGGACATGGGTCCCTCATAGCATGTCCCATTACAGGCTCAAGTACAGAGTCTGGACACGGGCCCCTCACAGCATGTCCCATTACAGGCTCAAGTACAGAGTCTGGACACGGGCTCCTCATATTGCATCCCATTCATAGGTGTGAGCAGACTATTGCATTAGGGTGTGCACCCCAAAACACACATGCTTTTATCTGCAGCCTCAGCTGCACTGCACAGTGAATGAATAGTGCTCTGCGCCAAGCGGCTTCCTGTTCATTCACAAACTGAAGCATAGTAAACACAACACTTTACTATCCTTTAGCTATGAATTAACACATTTAGAAAAGGAAAATGACATATTGACAACCCTCTTCCCCTGTCCTCCTTCCTGAAACTTCCCCCGCAGCCAGGGGGAAGAGGAGAGGATGGAAAAGAGCTGCACTGCGGAGGGTGCAACACGGCCAAGTAGGGGCAATCGGCACAGAGTGATTAGGGGGTGTGCCCAGGCACACCTGACACAATCCTTGCGCACGCCTAAGATCCTAGTATAGGTCCAGAATACAGTGCAGAATCTGGATATACTAGGGTCTATATTGCTGAGCACCTTCTAAAAAAAAAGTTAGTTGCCCTGTTTCACTGACTCATTGGCTTCAATACTTTGAGTCAGTATGAATTTGTAGTCATTTGGCCAAAAAGTAGACTATCCTTAAATGCATCAAGTCTTTTAAATAAATGGCAAAACAAACAACGAACTGAAAATGCAATAAAAAGTAACTGCGTAGGAAACAGCAAAAAGATGTAAAAAGCCACCAATATGTTGACTATAGAAGGTTCCTGGTCTGATAGGACAGCAGGGGTGTAACTATCTGAAATCTGTAAATGTTTGTTCTTGTTGCTGAACACTACTAATCCCATTTCATACATCTATTGGGAGTCCAAGTAAGGTCAGTTTTTTCAGGATATTGCTGTAATGAACAGAGAAAATGGTTTACAGGCAATCTATAAAGTTTTACATGTAAAGGGTAAAATGTCTGTTGGCTGCTAGATGTGAGATGCGGTGCTGCCGTTCTGGATATGAGTCAGTAGCCAGCAAAGTCTTCCTGTGTCAAAACCATATGACTGAGGCATGCTGGGAAATGTGGAGATGCACAAAACCATAAATACAAAGCTTCTCCTATGTTGAAAATGAGCAGACCACACAGAACTGGGGTGCCGGAATCTGGGGGTTGTGCAGGGATGACACAATCTGTAGTTCACAGGAATAGGAATGCATGGTTATTTATAGATGGGCAACTCACATCCTCATATTGATTAGTGGTTCCAAATGAATAACTACTGCAGCAGGAAACAGACACAAAAGATACACTCCAAATCTTTCCAAATAACTGTTCTGCTTTATTATGTCGCAAGTTAAGGTTTTTATACACATGATTACGTAGGTATCACATTAATATTAAAATTGTACTTTTATGGTAACAAGGGGCGCAACATAGGCAGGCCAATTCTAATCAGGACTCGAAAGAATGTAAACATGTACTGAAAAAACATTATTAGCGCCGTGTGCACAGTGGGGGCAGTGTGCAACACATATAAAATAGAATACAATTATATACAGAACTTACAAATTTCCTTTACAAGTATCCATAAAAAAAAAAAAAAAATATACTGCAAAAGGGCAGATTTGCATAAAATGGTGCCCAACTATATACAGTGCTATAATCCACTGTAGTCCAGCCAGTATGACAGGAGCTGGACCCCTACTGGCCTTTACTAGTCAGTGTCCCCCCCTTGTGGAAACTGCAGGGCATCACAGCACTCACCTGAATGGACAGCCCTTCCAGATGTCATTCAATCCACCTGCAGTAGATACGACTGTGTGTATATTGGCTCTGCAGCAGATGCGTTTGCTCGTTGCTCGTATATTGATTCTGCTTCTCTCCACAAACCAGAGCATAGGTGATGGCCACGGGAAGCTCTCTGTGCTCTGCGTTTCCTGTTTTCTAATAAAATTCTCCCTGACACCCTGCTGTCTCAGCATACACTGGCAGGTGCACAGTGGCCCCCCAGGTGACCCACAGAGGAACTCTGCAGGCAGATGATTCTAATGAGCCCTCCATGCACAACCATTATATTGACGAGTCAGCATTACTCACCAACCACAACGGCTGCTGTGCAAAACCTCCCATCTGTCAAAGAGCCAGAACTAGTGACAGCGTCAAGGAGCGAAGCATGCAGCATCTCATCATTCCTCAGTCACTACTCTCTGGCCAATCATCAGAAAGTTTTACTGATGAAAGGGTAGCACAGGAAAAAAAAAAAAAAATATATCACTTGGGAGGGGGGGAGGGGGGAGAGAAAGCTGGAGTGAAAATGAGTATGTAAGGAAACTTTCCCAAATTCTCCTAAGTTGCAGTCATAGAAGGCATCTGGAGTTCACCCGCCTGTCAGTGCTTCACTGACATCCTGATCTCAAGTCATTGGGCTGCAGATCCGCTGATACACCCCCCCACCCCCCTCTCTCTCCTGCCTGGAGTGCCCCGGCGCCTTCTCTCGTCCGTTACAGGAAACGTCCAGCAGGTCAGCCAAAAATACACACAAGCCGGCTTGAAGGCGATTGGCTGCTTCAAAATGCACAAAAAAAAAAAAAAAATCCTTGTGCATCATTTGACAGGAGAGAACATTAAACCGTCAAACTCAGCCTGACACCCCAAATGTGACACCTGAGTCATCCTACTGTGTAGACACACAGGGAATTAAAGAGCCAGCACACCCAGATAATGTACACGACATTCAGGGAGATCATCTGAACTGAGGATATGTGAAATGAAAGCCCAGGCTGGTTACATATGTTACAATCTGACTGTAAAGTCCCTATGAGTATACAGATATGTAGCCCGAGGACCTGCCTGGAAAATCCCATTCATATCCAATCACACGCTAGTAAATCTGAAGATGCAATCAGAATGATCCCTCTCCTTATCCCAGGGAATGCATACAGGGGGCATCAGAAGCTCCCTCATATTTTTCAATTACATTTTATTTTGGCGTGCAACCACCCTCTGATGTCACCTGGACACTGTGCTACAACTGCGAGAGAGGACACCCCATGGCAGTGCACAAGGCTGCAAGTGATTGCACCCCAATATATTACCCACTAAATACTGGGTGCATGTATTGGCCCCTAACCTACTGTATGCCCCCCACCCCCCAATGCATTATACCAATGGGCAAGAAGACCCAGTAACCCCACAGGAGCCCAACCTTACCATTAACCTCTGCATGACCAGGGCAGAGTCTTGCCTTGTCATTAACCCCCAGATGACTGAAGGCAAAGCCCAGCCTTGCCATTAACCCTTGCTTAGCTAGAGGTAAAAAGTTCAACTCTGTCATTAACCCCTGCATGAACAGAGTCAAAGCCCAGCCTCACCATTAACCCCAAGTCAGTCAGTTCCCAGGTTCACCATGAGTTAACCCCAAGGTGACCAGATTCAGTTCCCAGCTTCACCATTAACCTCAAAAAATGACCAGAGTCAGATGACCCCAGCCCACAATTAACCTACATGACTGGAGTTAAAGCTCAGTCTCACCATAAACCCCAAGGTGACCAGAGTCAAATCCCAGCCTCACCATTAACCCCTGAATGACCAGAGTCAGAGCCCATCCCTACTATTATCACCTGCAGTGACCAGTCAGATCCTAGCCCCATCCATTAACAATTAAGTGACCAGAGAGACCTCAGCTTTGCCATT
Organism: Aquarana catesbeiana; assembly: GCF_042186555.1. Taxonomy (NCBI): domain Eukaryota; kingdom Metazoa; phylum Chordata; class Amphibia; order Anura; family Ranidae; genus Aquarana; species Aquarana catesbeiana. The sequence continues at coordinate 201,882,748 of NC_133332.1, read as the reverse complement.
AACCCTTGGGTGACCAGCGTCAGATCCCAGCCTCATCATTAACCCATGTGTGACCAGAGTTAGATCCTTGCCCATTACCATTAAGTGCCCACAGGTAGAGCCCAACCTTGCTATTAACCCCTAGGTAACCAGAGGCAGAGCCTAGCCCCGCCATCAACCCCAGGATGAATAGACTGATCCCAGCCATGCCAGTATCCCCTGCATGATTAGAGTCAGAGCCCAACCCTGCCATTAACTCTTGCATGACTGGATTCAGTGTCTAGCCCTGCCATTAACCCTATGCATGGCCAAAGGCACAGCCTTGCCATTAACCCCTAGCTGACTAGAGTCAGGGATGAGACCCCTCATTAACCCCTGTATAATGGAGTCAGAGCCCAGCCCCACTATTAACTCATGCATGACTGAAGGCAGAACCTAGCCCCACCATTAACCCCTAGCTTACCATTAACCTCTGCATGACCAAAGTCTGAGCCCAGCCACACCATTAACTCCTGCATGGCCAAAAGAATAGACCAGCCAGCGAACCCATGGATGACCAGAGTAAGCATCTGGTATTATTAACTCTCAGATGTCAGAGTGCTGCCCAGCCTCGTGATTAACCCCTTAGTGAGTAGGGCAAGAGTGCACCTGACGATGGACTGGAATAAGGCTTTGAATGGTAGTGCCTAGACTACCTTACGGTAATGCTATGTGCCTGGCTGTCATGCTGATCCTCTGGCTTTGACACTTTCTAGGTACGTGGTGCAGAGCATGCATCTAGCAGAGCCAGAACTCCGGATCTGCACTCCCTTTCCAGTCACTAAAAGTATCCAAGCCACAGATCAGCCTGGCAGCCAGACAGGTCAGCGATGACAGCCCCATGAGTCTTCCATGACAGGTTCCCTTTGATTTCACTATTAACTCCTAAAAGACGGTGTGTGGGCAGGTGAGGTCTGTATGAGGGTATCAGGCCGGGAAGGTAATATTGGGTGGCGAAGGAGGGTCAGTACCTGCGCCGTGCGGTCATCCCTCGGTCTGTCTCGCCATCTTCTCCAGAGTTTCCCGCGAATTACAGACGTTTCACTTCTGTCATCGCTCCGCCCACCACACCCGCCCCGAACCGCTATTGGCCGCCCGCCCACCGGTTTCCCGCCTCTGCTGTCATCGTACTCCGCCCCTCCTGTCATTCGGCCCCGCCCCCTGCTATCAGCTTCTTCCCCGTACGCTGAATGTGAGCGATTCCAGAACTTCTCCAATCAGCGCCCAGCGGTGGGGACCGCTACTGTGACATCCCCATCCTATACTATCACCAGACAGAACGCCTTCCTTCATATTCTTCTCTATCACTCCTGTCATCTCCACTACATCTACAGTGCCTTGAAAAAGTATTCACACCCCTTGAAATGTTCCACACTTTGTCATGTTACAACCAAAAACGTAAATGTATTTTATTGGGATTTTATGTGATAGACCAACACAAAGTGGCACATAATTGTGACATTGAAGGAAAATCATAAATGGTTTTCAACATTTTTTTACAAATAAATATCTGAAAAGTGTGGCGTGCATTTGTATTCAGCCCCCTTTACTCTGATACCCCTAACTAAAATCTAGTGGAACCAATTGCCTTCGGAAGTCACCTAATTAGGTACACCTGTGTGTAATTTAATCTCACTATAAATACAGCTGTTCTGTAAAGCCCTCAGAGGTTTGTTAGAGAACCTTAGTGAACAAACAGCATCAAGAAGGCCAAGGAACACACCAGACAGGTCAGGGATAAAGTTGTGGAGAAGTTTAAAGCAGAGTTAGGTTATAAAAAAAAAGATCCCAAACGTTGGGACTGGACAGGGTTAGCAGAGGATAAGGATGATGGATGAAGAATATCTAGATGTAGCGAAGATGACAGGAGTGATTGAGAAGAGCATAGAGAAGAGTATGAAGGAAGGAGTTCTATCACTCCTGTCATCTCCACTACATCTATATATTCTCCAGCCATCATCCTTATCCTTTGCTAACCCTGTCCAGTCATCCCCATCCTATACTACTACTAGACAGAACGCCTTCCTTCATACTCTTCTCTATCACTCCTGTCATCTCCACTACATCTATAAATTCTCCATCAGCAAAATTGGGCTAAAACAGGCAGAGAAGGGGCATTGTATTGCTTCCTCACCGCCTCTGAAGTGTGATCTGAACGCAGTTTGTAGTGCATTTTTCTATATGTTTTTGGGCTTGGCTTTTTTGGCTTAAAGGGGCACAGTGCAGTACATTTGAACTGCGTTTGTAGCACATTCCCTGCATTTGTGGTGCAGAAAAATGCAGCATGTTCTACTTTTTTTTAACTGAGCTGAACTGCACCGCAATGATTTGAACTATGCCCATAGGATTACTTTGAATTTGGGCTGTCTATGCGGTTGGAGTGCACTTCAAAATGCATCAAACTGCAGCCAACTGCGTTCTGTGTGAAAGGGCCCTTAAGCCAAGCCTATAAAATGTATAGAAAAATGCATGCAAACACAGTGCAAAATGCATGCAAATTTCATTTAAGAGCGCACCAAGCGCATATCAAGTGCGCCTCAAATGGGTTTCAAATTCATGTAAACATGCAATAAAAAACGCACAGTGATGTGCAGTTTCTGGTGTGAATGGGCCCATAAAAACAAAAAAGGCTATTAAAAAAAAACACGCTGCAGCAGCTGTCACTGCGCTACGCTCAGGTGTAAATGGAGCCTTAGGCACTTCTAGTGTCTGAGTATTAATGCATTCTACTGGCTAGAATATTCGTTTATTCTGGCTATTGGAATGCATTAACTCTCAAATGCTAGACATGTCCAGCATTTAGGCACAATTGTGCAAGGTTAGAAGCATTTTTGCTTTTTTTTTTTTTTTTTTTGTTTTCAGCCTGTAAACTCTCCTCTTCTAATATGCCTGTGATCGCCTATGTGTGCATGGACATATAGGCTTCAATAGGGGTGCTTTTACAGGCAGTAAAAGTGGCATTTTTAAGCTCTGTGTGAATAAGCCCTGAGTCATCATCCCACGATAAGAATGCAAATAAGAAAGTCCTGATTTCACTAGAAATAGTGAATACTAATTATTATTATTATTATAATACAGGATTTATATAGGACCAACAGTTTGCATGGCTCTTTACAAGATGAGGGCACACAGTACAGTTACAATACAATTAAATTCAGTATGAATCAGAGGGCCCTGCTCATTACTTCTTTATACTCAAAGTATTGAAGTCAGTGGATCAGCATGACAACCAGACAAGTAGCAAAGGTCAGCAGTGGTGTGTTTCTTCCTGTACAGGTGATTGCGCATACACTTGTCAGGCGGTAGTAACTTTCATGCTATGAGCATTTATCGCTGTGCATTCCGCTGTCTCCCCTTCGTCTTGTGCATTTTGCATGTTTGTGAGATGTGACAACACAGTTAAAAAGACTTGCCCCCTACACACCAGAAAGGCAGCTGGAGATTAGGGAAGTAAACAAGTGGCTGAGGAGCTGGTGTAGAAAGGAGGGCCGACTTCTAAGTCGGTTACCAGCTCTATAGAAGGGATGGACTGCACCTAAATAGGTAGAAGTGCAGATCGGCTGCTAGAGACGATTGCCAAGAAGTTATAGGGGATTTTAAACTAGGCGACGGGGGGGAGGGTCCAGAGGTAGAGATAGTCAGTGCAGAACAAATTCCAGAGGGTTGTATTGGGACATTAGTGGTAGGTTGACTAAAGCACCTAAACCCGAGGTAAGTACAGTAACAAATCCTATTTGCAACCTCAGAACATCCAATAAGGATATAGTATGTGTCCAGACTAAACTATGTGGCATGTTCACCAATGCCAGGAGTTTGGCGGACAAGATGGGAGAACTAGTGCTACTGTTGTACAAGGAGGATTTCGATTTTGTGGGAATTTCAGAGACTTGGTTCAACAGCTCTCATGATTGGCTGGCAACCATTCAAGGGTATTCCCTATATTGCAGGGATGGGGAGGGTAAAAAAGGGGGAGAGGTATGCCTGTATATCAAAAATGAATTACAAGTGAATGTGAGGGACGACATCACTAATGGAGCATGGGAGGAGATGGAATCCTTATTGGTAGAGCTCCAAAGGGAGGAAACTAAGGGGAAAGTAATACTGGGAGTTATGCTACAGGCCCCCTAACCATAGGGAGAAGGGGGAGGCGGACCTCCTATCACAGTTTGGATTAGCGGCAAGGATGGGAAGTGTCATTATAATTGGGGATTTTAATTATCCAGACATAGACTGGGCAGAAGGAACTACAAATTCATCTAAAGCTCGCCATTTCCTAAATGTCTTGCAGGACAATTTCATGGGTCAGATGGTAAATGCACCAACAAGAAACAAAGCGTTATTAGACCTATTGATTACCAACAATACAGACCTGATCACGGATATGGAAATACGGGGCAATTTAGGAAACAGCGATCTCATGTGAATTTGTTTCAGTATAAATCACACAATTAGGAAACATAAGGGGAATACAAAGACACTGAATTTCAAAAGAGCCATTTTCCCTAAACTACCATCCTTGCCAGAAGATACTAAATGGGATAAAATCTTAGGAACAATAAACACGGAGGAAAAATGGGTATGCTTTAAGAGCATATTAAATAAGGCCATTAGCCAGTGCATCCCAATGGGAAATAAATTTAAAAGAGCTAATAAAAGTACTGGGTGGCTTAACTCCAACATAAAAATGCATATAAAAGGAAAGGAGAAGGCCTTCAAAAAATACAAGGCTGAGGGTTCATCATCAGCATTCCAACTTTACAAAGAATGCAACAAGAAATGTAAGGGTGCAATCAGGGCGGCTAAAATAGATTAGGAAAGGCACATAGTGGAGGAGTAAAAAAATGCCAAGAAATTCTTTAACCACTTCCCGCCCGGGCCTATAGCAAAATGACGGCCGTGGTTCAGTTATCCTGACTGGGCGTCATATGACGTCTTTCAGGATAACAGGTGGTGCGGCATGTCAGTCTGACACACCGCCAGAAACGATCTCGGTAAATAGCCTCTGACGGAGGCTCTTTACCACGTGATCAGCCATATCCAATCACGACTGATCACAGTGTAAACACGAAAAGCCGTTTATCGGCTTTTCCTCACTCATGTCTGACAGAGGCGAGCAGAGGAGAGCCGATCGGCTGCTCTCCTGACGGGGGGGTCTGCGATGATTGATTATCAGCGCAGCCCCCGTGGATGCCCGCCCAGGACCACCAGGGATGCTGCCAGGACCACCAGGGATGCTGATCATAGATGGCCACCAGGTATGCCACCCTGGACCACCAGAGATGCCAGTCAGTGCCCAGATATGGAGCCAATCAGTGCCCAGACATGATGCCAATCATGCCTGCCAGTGCCATCAGTGATGCCTATCAGTGCCATCTATCAGTGTCCATCAGTGCCGTCTATCAGTGCCGCCCATCAGTGCCACCCATAAGTACCCATCAGTGCAGCCTTTTAGTGCCCATCAGTGTCACCTATCAGTGCCATCTATGAGTGCCCAACAGTGACGCCTATCAATGCCCATCAGTGCCATCTATCAGTTCCCATCAGAGTAGCCTCATCAGCGCCCGTCAGTGCAGCATCATCAGTGCCTGTCAGTGCAGCCTCATCAGTGCCTGTTAGTGAAGGAGAAAACGTATTTATTTACAACATTTTATAACAGAAACAAAGAAAAACAATTTTTTCTAAATTTTAGGTCTTTATTTGTTTAGCAAAAAAACAAAAAATGCAGAGGTGATCAAATACCACCATAAGAAATCTCTATTTGTGGGAACAAAATGATAAAAATTTTGTTTGGGTACAGTGTAGCATGATCACGCAATCAAAGCCAAAAATTGGCCTGGGCGGGAACGGTGGAAAGTGCCTGGAATTGAAGTGGTTAAGTATATAAATAGTAAGAAAGGGAGGTCAGATCATATTGGACCCATAAAGAATGATGAAGGGAATCTGGTTACAAAGGATGGAGAGATGGCGAAGGTATTGAATTTATTCTTCTCCTCAGTCTTCACGAGGGAATCGGAGGGCTTTTGTAACAAAAACTGCAATGTTTATCCTCATGACACGTCAGAGGAAGCACCCTCATGGCTAACAGAGGACAGAATTAGAAATAGACTTGAAAAACTTATTGTATGTAGATATGTAAATATGTAGAAGAATACATATCGGCCTAAACTGAGAAAAAAAAAATGTTTTTTTTATATATTTTTGGGGGATAAATGAGTTTTTTTCAAAATTGTCGCACTTTTTTTTTTATAGCGCAAAAAATAAAAACCGCAGAGGTGATCAAATACCATCAAAAGAAAGCTCTATTTGTGGGGAAAAAAAGACATCAATTTTGTTTGAGTGCAACGTCGCACGACCACGCAATTGTCAGTTAAAGCGACGCAGTGCCGAATCGCAAAAAGTGCTCTGGTCAGGAAGGGTTAAAATCTTCCAGGGCTGAAGCGGTTAAAAAAGGGCCAAGATAAATCCCTGGGAATTACAGACCAGTTAGCCTAACATCAATAGTATGCAAGCTCTTAGAGAGGATGATAAGGGACTATATACAAGATTTTAGTAACGAAAACTGTATCATTAGCAGTAATCAGCATGGATTCATGAAGAATCGTTCTTGCCAAACCAATCTATTAACCTTCTATGAGGAGGGGAGCTGCCATCTAGATAAAGGAAGACCCGTAGACGTGGTGTATCTGGATTTTGCAAAAGCATTTAACACAGTTTCCCATAAACCTTTACTGTACAAACTAAGGTCTGTCTGCATGGACCATGGGGTGAGTATGTGGATTGAAAACTGGCTACAAGGGCGAGTTCAGAGGGTGGTGATAAATGGGGAGTACTCGGAATGGTCAGGGGTGGGTAGTGGGGTTCCCCAGGGTTCTGTCCTGGGACCAATCCTATTTAATTTATTCATAAACGACCTGGAGGATGGGGTAAACAGCTCAATCTCAGTATTTGCGAATGATACTAAGCTAAGCAGGGCAATAACTTCTCCGCAGGATGTGGAAACCTTGCAAGAAGATCTGAACAAATTAATGTGGTGGGCAACTATATGGCAAATGAGGTTGAGCCCAGGTTCACACTGAGCTGTGGAAATGAAGTCGTGCAATTTCAGTCCTGCATGCCAGTCCCGATTTTCCGGCCGTGATTTCAGAGATATCTGTGCAAATGTCAATGTAAATCGCAGCACGAAATCGCAAAAAGTAGTACAGGAACTACTTTTTGAAATCGGTGAGGTGCCGCAAAAATGCAGTATCGCACCTATTAGGATAGTGCCATTGCCGACAATTGCCACCGATTTGACATTTCAAATCGTACCAATGTGAACCAGTGCTTAATGTAGAAAAATAATGCATGCTACTCACTAGCTGGAGAACCTCTGGGGGAATCTAGGATGGAAAAGGACCTGGGGGTTCTAGTAGATGACAGGCTCAGCAATGGCATGCAATGCCAAGCTGCTGCAAGCAAAGCAAACAGAATATTGGCATGCATTAAAAAGGGGATCAACTCCAAAGATTAAACGATAATTCTCCCACTCTACAAGACTCTGGTCTGGCTGCACCTAGAGTATGCTGTCCAGTTCTGGGCACCAGTCCTCAGGAAGGATGTACTGGAACCGGAGAGAGTCCAGAGAAGGGCAACAAAACTAATAAAGGGTATGGAGGATATAAGTTATGAGGAAAGGTTGCGAGCACTGAACTTATTCTCTCTGAAGAAGAGACGCTTGAGAGGGATATAAATTCAATGTACAAATACCATACTGATGACCCCACAATAGGGATAAAACTTTTCCACGAAAGGGAATTTAAAAACACACACAAAAAATAGAAGAGAAGTGGTTTAAACTTAAACTGTGTAGAGGGTTCTTTACTGTAATGCCCTGTACACACGGTCGGATTTTTCGACGGAAAATGTGCAATCGGAGCTTGTTGTCAGAAATTCCGACCGTGTGTGGGCTCCATCGGACTTTTTCCATCGGATTTTCTGACACACAAAGTTTGAGAGCAGGCTATAAAATTTTCCGACAACAAAATCCGATCGCGTCAATTCCGACCATGTGTAGACAATTCCGACGTACAAAGTGCCACACATGCTCAGAATAAATTCAGAGACGGAACTGCTCGGTCTGGTAAAATTAGCGTTTGGAATGGATATAGCACTTTCGTCATGCTGCAATGTTTTAAATTGTTTAATGCAGCGCACTCTCTTCTTCTTTAAAATGCACATAAAGACACAGTCTACCCACGTGGAGAGAGGAGCAGAAATGGACGGGAGAGAGGAGGAAAATAGGGGGAGGGAAAGGCAGGAGAGCCACTGACGGGCTCTAAACAGTCAAACAATTTTGTGAACCTCAGGATCCTCATTCAACCCCCCGGGGGTCATGCTACTGAGGGTGAAGATCCAATAGGCCTCACGTTTGCAGAGCCTTTGGTATCATTCATTATTTTGCAGGGGCATTCTGGTCTCCTTCTAGGGGCCCTGTGGTCCTCCAGTCCGTGTAGGCCGCTGCCTGTAAGGCAGCTGTAATCTCAGACTGACGTCAGGATAGCGCTAATGAGCGGCTGGCCTCTGACGTTTTAATCCCGCCCCCAGCAATATGGCGCCAGGCTGTCCCTCGCCGCTCACGTCATCAACGAGCTAGGTAGAATGCGGAGGAAGTGATGTGGATTCCGCCCCCTTCCTCCTGCCTAGAACGCAAACACATCGGCATGCGTTCCACAACGAGATTACCACGCTGAAACTATCGGCCCATTGCACTTTCTCTACTCCTTCCTCCGCTCACAGATCGTACGTACGATGCATGCGTGTTACGCTTTATATACACTGCGCATGCGTAAAACTCCGCCCGCCCCTGACGTTCTTTCTAGTCTATTCCCCGCCCCTTCTCGTTCGGCGAAGTGGGGGAAGAGCACATGGCAGAGACAGAGCAGGTGCGTGATAATTACAGCAACGAGGAGGAGGAAAGCCCGGAGCTAGAAACGTCACGATCCCAGAGGAGAAGATTTAAGGCATGTCAGAAAGGCCAAGATCATGGCGAAAGTTGTGAAGAGTCGGCACAGAAATTTTGGGGTACGTCGATCCAAGGATCAACTGAGGAAGCGGTGGTCGGACCTCAAATTAACGGAGCATGATCAGTATAGAAGGATCAGGAGAGTGCTGCAAAAAAGTAAGTAGTTGTCCTGTGTTCCTATTCTTTATTTTTATTACGTTTGTGCTGCACCAAGTGCTTTTTTTACTGTTGTACAGTTTAAAATGGCAACTTTTATGTTCATGGACACATTATTCGTTCGTAGGAAACATTGTTCGTTCTGCCAATAAAACACCATGTTTTGTCGAGATGAAGTTCAATACATTTTTTCTGGCCTACTTCTCTTAAAATAATTTTGGTGTCTAGATGGGTTTGTAACTAGAATGAACTGCAAACTAGATTCTGTGTAAGGAGAGGACACTCAGCAGCTTTTTACACATCTGGACGCTGGAGCACTAGTGTGGGACACCAGAACACCCTTTTTATTAGGGGACCCCACACAGGTGCTCCAGTGTATACTATAGGGGTGTCTCCATCTGTGAAGCTTGTACAAAACAGGTAAGTATTCAAGCTTGACAAAGGACAAAAATATTTCTTCATCTTGGAACTCTGCCAAAACAGACAATTGCACCCCACTTCCAAGCAATGTTTCATATTCCTATTTCTGCCATCAAATATCTGTGTGCTAAGTATACCTATTTTTTTTACATAGGGGAGAAAAGACCCGGAGGACACCACTCATCAGAGGAGACAACAGACCCCCCACCTCATAAAGAAGTGGAAATCCCACAAACACAACCAGAAGAGAAGGAGGAGGGGGACGTGGTGGAAATTGTCACCACAACAGGTGAGTGTCTGTGACCACAGGCTCAGGTAAGAGATGGATGCCGGCATATTTATAATACATGGTGTGTTTTTTTTTTAATATATTTTTAGGTGATCGTGATGTTGTGGATGAAGGTCATTTCACCAGTGAAAGTGCCCAGATCCTGATCAGGGAGATCATGGGGTGTAATAGAGACTTGGAAAACATCAAGCAAAACATCAATGATGTTCAAAACAAAATAAAGAACATCATTGATGTTTTAGGGAGAATTTAAAAGCCCTCGAAATCCCAAATTATTTCAGGTTTTTTGTCCGGAAATTTTTTTTTAACATTTTTTTATATATTCTCGAAAAGCCAAATTTTGAAGATGCACACAGTGTGTCAACATGTGCTTTCTGCGATCACAGGAGATCAATGTATGCATTTTGGGGGTGCAAACCCTTCCTCAATAATAAAGTAGCTGAGAGGAGGGGGTTGCACTCACAAAACACGTCCCTTGATCCCCCATGATGGCAGCTAGCACATGTTGACATTTGGCAATTTGTGTGCGTCTTCAAAATTTGGCTTTTCCAGGGGTGACTTCACCCCATCTGCTGAACACAATATCAAACACAGTTTATAAATACTCATGTCTGATAAAGCCTTCAATTTCTATAAAAGTTGAACTTTGTAAGTTCCAGAGTTTTGTATTTATTGTTGGTTTGAAACATACCTGTTTTACCTTAAAAGGCAATTTCTACTTTTATTAATGTGACCTAAAAATTTGTTATACAACAAACATGTTGGTTTGTTTTAAAAACCTTTTATAAATGCACATGTGATTGTGCTTGGATTAAAAAGATTGATAATCAACAATGTGTGGCTTCTTCTTTCAATGCTCATAAACATTTTTTGTGGTAAAATTGTTGTTTTCAGTGACAATGGGGGTTATTTACTAAGGGCCAGGGATTTTTTTCAGGGGGAATATGGTGGAACTCAGTTCCACCACCTCTGGCTCAGACCCTTGGGGTGGGGCTGCTCACCACAATCACTTGTAAACACAAAAGTCCGGTTTCTGTGTTTACAAGTGACAGCTCTACCCCCTGAACCCTGCACTCTGTATGTAATGCAATCCTGGTATTTAATGCCCCTTTAAGACCCTCCTATTGTTCGTGAAATTTGACTGTTCATACCCACTATTTGATGTGATTTGGAGGGTGTTTGTGGGTGGAAGGGTTTTGGGGGGTTGTGGTTGAGTTCCAGCACCTATTGTTTGAGAAAAAAAGTCTTGCTAAGGGCAAATCCACTTTGCACTACAAGTGCAGTTTCAGTGCAGTCTCAAGTGCACTTGTAGTGCAAAGTGTCTTTGCCTTTAGTAAATAACACCCAACAGTGCTTTATAATTTTACAGAATCACACCATTTTCACGACTCCCCAAATTTCAGTCAGGGTCAGCTAAAAGAAAGACAAGCAGTAAATGTAAGCAAATATTTGTTCAGTTTAAAAAAAAATTTTATTTTAAAAACGTCTCAGACATTGTCTGGCATATCGATGGCCCCCCTACTGGGAACTCAGGGGGGACAAGCCAGAACGGCCAGCTTCAAGTGCCGTCAGGGTTGGTTCATTGAGATTAATTCTGGCTTCAGGCCCAACTGAGCCAGCATAGTTGACAGAATTTCTCCTTAAAAAGTTGTGGAGAGCACAGCAAGCTAGGATGATGTGATTGAGTTTATACTCCGCCATGTGTATCGGTGTAAGAAATAGGCGGAACTGGTTGGCCATTATTCCAAACGTGTTCTCCACCATTCTTCTGGCTCTGGCCAGCCGGTAATTAAAAACCATCTGGTCCGGAGTGAGGGTCCTCATAGGGAATGGCCGCATAGATTGGTCCCCCAGCGCAAACGCTTCATCCGCAACGAAGATGAATGGGAGTCCTTCCACATTGTCTTCTGGAGGTGGCAAGTCCAAGCTGCCATTCTGTTGACACCTGTAGAACTCTGTGTGGGTGATGACTCCACCATCTGAAATCCGGCCATTCTTCCCCACGTCCACATACAGGAGCTCGTAAGTAGCCGACACCACCGCCAACATCACAATACTATTGAACCCCTTGTAGTTGTAACAGTATGACCCCGAGTTGGGTGGTGGGACGATGTGGATGTGTTTCCCATTAATTGCCCCTCCGCAGTTAGGAAAGTCCCACCGCTGGGCAAAGTGGGAGATTAGACACAAACATTCTTGGCCAACATCAGTATAACATTTATTTTAGGGAGTATTTAAAGACAAAGGTATAAGGTCCACCTATCAGATTCCCCCCCCCCCCCCCCCATGGGCCATTTAAAAAAAATTATGGGGGGAGATGTTTTGGACAGGTAACCCTCTCCACTTCATTGAGAGATGAATGCCTAAATAATGTGTATTACTTTGGTCAGCCCCTCCTTACTTTACACTATTGGCAGCCCACTGGACAGGTAAGAAGTGTCATAATACAAAGAGATAAATACACACTGTACACATTTTAACACATTTTTACATTCTGCTATTACCTATCAAGATAATAATAGGATACAAAAACTTTAAACAGTACCATTTGAAAGTATTCAGGCAGGCCCTTGCACTACATGCTTTGGGGAATTAATCCATAAATCTGACCACAAAAGAGGTGGGTATAGTGTGTATGGGTTTGGCAAAGTCAGCAGATAGAGGATTGGTATCAGCCGAGTTAGCAGTTCGGGGGAGGGAGGGTTCCAAATGATTTTGGGACCCAAAAAAAAGCCTCTGGCACTCTGCCTGAATTTAAAGCACACATCACAATTTTCATCATTTTAGGGGGTATTTAGGGTAAAGCACTACTATGGAGCTGACAAAATACATTGTTAAGTGACTACACTAGGCGAATATAGGCCCAGGAGAGCATGCTGAGGAGGTAAGTGAAGGCAAATATGTATGAGGGACAAAAAAAATTACATAAAAATCCAGCATGCATGAGGACAAATGGGACATTCACAGCATATTACAATCATGGTAATTAGGGAATGAGGAAAGAAATACAATATATTATCAAACATTAAATACAATAAAATGTGATGTTAAAGGATACAAATCTTACCTTAATATACTCCTTCTGCAGGACCCAGATGATGGCAGAACAGGTCTCTGGGATAATGATCCCCAGAGCCTGGGGGGAGATGCCTGTCGGGAACTTGAGGTCCTGCAGGCTTCTCCCCGTCGCCAAGTACCGCAGGGTGGCGACTAGCCTCTGCTCCGGAGTGATGGCTTGCCTCATGGAGGTATCCTGCCTGCTGATATAGGGGGTCAGTAAAGCCAACAAACGGTGAAATACGGGGTACGTCTTCCTGAGAAAGTTCCTGAAATCGTCAGGATTATTCTCACGGATCTCACGGAGCAAAGGCATGTGACAGAACTGGTCACGCTGGAGCAACCAATTGTTGGTCCATGAACTCCTCCTCCTGTTCATGGACTGGGCTTGTGTCAAAGTAAAGACCCCAACACCAAGCCCCCGCACAGCACGAACTCTACGATGAGTACGTATACGCAACATGGCTAGAAAACGGTCGGCTGCTCAGAACGGAGTAACAGAACGCACTGAAGAACAGCAAGCCCTGTGAAGAGCGACCTGAAAATCAATAACGAACGAACAAGAACACAATGACAAGTCAATGGTAACTCGCTGCACGCACTGAAGAACAGATACAAACCCACAAGCACAAACTGAACAGCAGAAATACGATCTGAAAACCACGAGTCTGAAAAGTGCAAATCGTCTCTCACCAAACTTTTACTAACACGAGATTAGCAAAAGGAGCCCAAAGGGTGCCGCGCTTGGTATTGAACTGCCCTTTTATAGTCTCGTTGTACGTAGTGGATGTCACTGCGTTCTTGGCGTTCGGAAATCCTGACAACTTTGTGCAACCGTATGTATGCAAAACAAGTTTGAGCCAACATCCGTTGGAAAAAATCCATGGATTTTGTTGTCGGAATGTCCGATCAATGTTCGACCGTGTGTACGGGGCATAAGAGTGAAAAGGATGATGTGGAATTTCCTTCCACAGACGGTGGTCTCAGCGGGGGGCATCGATAATTTCAAAAAACGATTAGATAAGCGCCTGAATGACTACAACATACAGGGATATAAAAATGTAATACTGACATAAAAGTGCACACATAGGTTGGACTTGATGGACTTGTGTCTTTTTTTAACCTAACCAACTATGTAACTATGTAAACAACTATGTAACATGGAGTCAGAGCGTTCAATGAAGGAAATCACCTGCCAATACTCACCCCCCCAGGTCTCTGTAACATGTCAGTGCAGGAGGACAGAGAGGGGATGACCCAGCAATGAGTTCTCCATGTGCTGTGCTCACCTGCACTACAAAACTGATACAGTAATGCAGGCAAACACCCCACCTAGAATGGTAAAGGATAACTCTACCTAAAAGTGGACCTTCAGTCATTTTTTTTATATTTCCATCTATTAAATCTTCTGCTCTTGTTGTTTTAACTTTGGATAGTAAACCTTTTTTTTTCCGCCAGTAAATACCTTATACAGCCCACTTCCTGTTTCTTTTCTGGTAAAAAGCCTAGGCTTATGATATCATGCACAACTCTCTCCCTCTCTCTCTCACTCTTGTGAGAGTTTACCAGGAAGTGAAGGGGGTGAGTCATAAGAGGGCCAATAAGAGCTGCAGGGCTGCAGAGGCTGAAGGTGTGCCTCTGTGTGTCTGTGTAAATCCAGGAAGTGAACAGGCAGCAGCTTCAGCTGCCCACAGTTAAAATGGTTGCAGCCAGACTCAGGGGAGGGAGATTTCTGCAGCATATTTGGCAAGTACAGAATCACAGTATATATAAAATAATATGCAAAGTGGTTGGAGGGAAGCTTCCAAATGGCAAAGATGTTTTTGTACTAGGAGTCAATCTGTGGATAGTGTAGGCAAGGAACAAAGAGCGACAGAGAACATAGACCTGAAGTGTGCCGTGGTCACATGGTCAGTATGCCTAAAAGGGGGCATACCCAAGTATGAAATGAAATGAAATGAAAAGAAAAAGAAAAAGGGGAATGGGAGGGTGGGACACGAGAGCCTACGACCACAAGGGAGGAGGCAAAGGAGGGCAGGCTTTATGCAGCCTGACTCCTCCTACAAATACAGGCTGACCTGCGGTCAGCCTTACACTTGTACTCGGAGTCAATCTGTGGATAGTGTAGGCAAGGAACAAAGAGCAACAGAGAACATAGACCTGAAGTGTGCCGTGGTCAGTATGCCTAAAAGGGGGCAAAAATAAACACAGTAGGATGAAAGCTAAACAACCAGATTTATTACACACAGAATTAACGTGCAATCTGCCAGATTGACAAAACGCTTGTGGCACCTCAAAAGAGGCTCTGGGACGTTCCCAGAGAAACAAGCCGCGCTCCACCTACCCAAATACCAAATAATAAGGGCCGGGGCCCCCTGGCGCAAAGCTGCTCCTATCCTGAATGAATGCCAAAGTATGCTAAAGGGTCCAGACCCTGACTGGCCAAAAAAAGGGGCGGCAATGAAGTATGCATAGAGCTGCGGAGAGGGGAGCGTTAGGAAAAGGCAACAGAGGACCAACCCTGGGTTTGTCAGATGTAGCACTGAGGAGCTGGTTTAAAATGCAGATGTAAACAGAAAAGGCCGAGGTGCAAAAACCAGTTGATTGGCCAACAATAAACTAGACCCTGGGCCAGAAGAGCAACTCCCCTGGCCTCAGGAAACACAAAAAGGCCAGCTATAGCGCTGCCTTGAGCACCAAGCTGGTAACCAATGCAAAAGGAGACCTTGAGAGCATGACAGATACTTCACGAAAAAATATGACCTACGATGGGAAGTCTACTGAGCACAGCAGGAGGGCTACTCTTCAGGATCCCTGAGGATGGCTTAATAGAGTGCGCAGAAAATAAGAAAGGCCTGTCAGGTCTTCCAACAACATGAAATGCTGAGCCAGATATGCCCCGATAGTGCTGTGGGCCGATATGAGTTGGAAGAGGCAAAAAACAGAAAAGCAAATAGGAACTGGATATTAACCGTCAGGACGAGGAAACCTTGACCGGAAAGCCTGGAAAACATGCCAAGCAGTATCAGGAGCCTTCCTGGTATTCAAAATAAAGACTTACGATCAAGCCTGCTGCGTCCGCCAAATAGAAACCCAATCCATTACAAATGCTAGAAATCAAAGAGAAGGCATGATGCCAGCATTTGCATTCTAGACCTGGGCCTACTGGTACCAGCCTAGGCACCGAGAGGGTTCCGGAATCCACTAAAGCCTCTGAGCCAGTAGAAGCTGCAATAGGCTGACTTACCAATAGTTCCATACAATAGCCACTCCTGGCCGGACGTAGCTGGGAATTAAAGGTAGTGTGGTTTTGGGACAGGGAAAACCACAGTCCGCCGGGTAACCTGCTCTGCACTCGCGCTCGACGTGCAAGGAAACAGTAACCTAAATAGCTGGGAAAGCAATCCCCTGTGTTGCAATACTGCCGTCAGGTCAAAGAGTGCTAGCTATGTGTAAAAAGGAAGCCTTGGGACGGACCAGGACAGAGAACATAGACCTGAAGTGTACCACACGAGAGCCTACGACCACAAGGGAGGAGGCAAAGGAGGGCAGGCTTTATGCAGCCTGACTCCTCCTACAAATACAGGCTGACTTGCGGTCAGCCTTACACTTATTGCAAATTATGTGAGCAGACTTCAGTTCCTCTTTAACACACAAGTTTTTTATACTTTAAGAGACACCACGTGACTCCGCAAGATATAAAGTCTCCTCTGCTTTTTATTCCCTGTGTTGTGAGTGTCATTAATATAGAGCAGGGGTCTCCAAACTATGGCACTCCAGTTGTTCAGAAACTACAATTCCGATCATGCCTTGTCATGTCTGTGAATGTCAGAGTTTTGCAAAGCCTCATGGAAGGTGTAGATCCCTGATCTAGAGTTTGGCCTATATGAACATGAATATGTTTATATTCAGGCTATCTGCCGTCTGCATTGTAACTGCATACCAGGAATGTACAGCAGAGAAGGCCTCTGCTCCACATGGTTGACATCCCCAATGTTAAACAATACACCAAATAAACACTGGGTATTTGGGACTTTCAAAACACCAAGATCAAAAAAAGAAATATATAAAATGTCAAAGTTTACTGTTACATAAATAAAAACATAAAACAATTGGCTGATTGCATAACAGTAAGGCTCCGTTCATACCTAGGTGTATTTGGGCGTTTTTCTGCTGTAAGCCTCAGCTCTAAAAACGCCCAACAAGCAAAATCCCATTCATTTCAATGGCCCCTGTTCACATCTGAGCATTTTGTCACCTGAAGCAAAACGCCTAAAAAAACGTCTTTCATTTTTTTTTCTTGTTTAATTTACTTTTTATTTTTGCACTATCCTTTTAAAAAACACTTTTTGGGTCACTTTTATTCCTATTACAAGTTATGTAAACTTCCCTTGTAATAGAAAAAAAGTATGACAGGACCAATAAATGTGAGATCTGGGGTCAAAAAGACCTCAGATCTCATATTTACACTAAAATGTAACAAAAAAAAAATAAAATGTCATTTTTTTTTTGTTTTACAAAAAAAAATTAAAAATTCCCCTTTAAGAGCATTGGACGGAAGTGACGTTTGACATCGCTTCCGCCACCCAACGCTATGGAGCCGAGTGGGGGCCATCTTTCCTCCACTCTGCATCCAACCTGAGAGGGAAGAGGACCCGATCGTCTCCGCAGCTACCGATGGCTTCGGTAATTGGCAGAGACGTCCAGAGCACGGCGGGAGGGGGGGGCCTTCTCCCTCCCCCGATAAAATTCATCTTGCTGTGAATCTCCCGCGGAGATTACTTTTATCTGAAAGGGACCATCCGCTCTTGAAGAGGATACCGGGTTTGGCAGCTAGTTTCTGCCATAACAACGGTACTCCTCTACAAACAGACAACGTACAACTGCAGCGGGCGGTCCTTTATTTACATTCATTTTGGGAAATAATATTTTGCAAAGGCAAAACCTTTTTTTTTTTGTAGTTAGGAATGGACTAGAGAAGGATAAGGACACCTGCCCGTTTCTATTGCTCTCTGTGCCTTTAGAAAAGAAATTTACCCTTTACCATTATCATCAAAAGTGAAACCTAAAGAAAATCGCAAATTTTGTCTTAACACCTGAACAGTAAAGAGGGGATATCTTCCAATGGGGACACTAGTTCTGGAAAACAGAACATTGTATCCTACTTACCCTAATTTTCTTTTCCTGGTGCCTATCCATGGCAGCGTACATGAGATAGCTGCTCCACCTACTTCCACCCACAGGACCAGTGCATATCTATAAAATATTAACACCCACACAACAGCCCATTCCCTGTACAGTGATACCTCGGATTGTGAGTAACGCGGTATACGAGCGTTTCACAAGACGGGCTCTATTTTTTAAAAATCATGACTTGATTTGCGAGCGCTGTCTCGCAAGATGAGCAGGACTCAAGCCACTGGTGTATGTATTACCGTATGTGGCCAGAGGTCCGGGGGGGTTGGAGAACTCGGAGACGCTCGGAGACACTCCCAGCTGGGTGGGGCAGGCGCAAAGTGCGTCGGAGCACCCGAAAGGGTCAACAGTTCCAGAGTGTCTCCGAGCGTCACCAGCACCCCCGCACCTCTGGTACATACAGTACTGCATACACCAGCAGTAGTTGTGGAACGAATAATCTGAGTTTCCATTATTTCTCATGGGGAACCTCGATTTGCTATACGAGTGCTTTGGATTATAAACATGCTTTTGGAACAAATTATGCTGGTAATCCAAGGTATTACTGTACATCGCTAGGAACTAACTGGGTGGGTTTGGTATGCTGCCATGGATAGGCACCAGGAATTTACCGTAAGTAGGATACAATTTTCTGTATCCCTGGTGCCTCCATGGCAGCATACATGTGATAGATCAATAACTAGCTACCAGGGTGGGAAGCTTCAGTAATGTATAATTATGGGAAAGTGAGTAAGCCAATGGCTTCCTGCCAAAAACAGGTGTAGTGAGGACTACTAAGCCCATCAGTATTGCTGAAAGAATGTGCCATAATAGAACCGGATTGGCTCCCCTGCCTGTCATGTTGGCTGACATCTCTGGATGAAGTGCCCATTAACATCAGATGCTGCTGAAGGAACGTACAGCAATTACTTTTGGTGATTGATTGGGGGTTAACATTTTATAGCTATGCTCTGCTCCTATGGGCAGGGCTACTATCACATGCAGTGGCGGCTGGTGAAGTTTTAGGATGGGGGGGCGCCAGACCTACCCGTCCTTTTTGACTCCTCCCAGTTCTCATAAGCCCCACCCCTTATAGAATCCACCCGCTCTGTCACCTGTATTCCACTTGCTTCCATCCATAGTGTCAGGAGTATACAGCTCAGCATTACAGGACAGTGTATATGACTCAGCCTTACAGATTAGGGTATACAGAGCAGGATGTACAGATCAAGGTATACAGATCAGGGTATACAGATCAGGGTATACAGATAAAGGTTACAGATCAGGGTATACAGATCAGGGTGTACAGATCAAGGTATAGAGATCAGTGTATACAGATCAGGGTATACAGATCCGGGTGTACAGAGCAGGGTGTACAGATCAGGGTATACAGATCAGTGTATACAGATAAAAGGTATAAAGATCAGGGTATACAGATAAAGGTATACAGATAAGGGTATACAGGACAGGGTGTACAGATAAAGGTATACAGATCAGGGTATACTATAGATCAGGGAATGCAGATCAGGGTACAGCAACTCCCCCTGCAGCTCTGCACACCCCCCCTCGCGGCTCTGACAGCCCCCGCTTATGGCTTTGACAGCACACCCCCCCACAAGTGGTCCGGCACTTACCGCAAGTCCTGAGTCCACCACGGCAGCCGTGGTGGCGGGGATGTCCGCCCTCGTGTCATAGGATGCCCTGGTGCTTTGACCAATCGGGAAACAGGCCTGTCGACTTGCCTCCCTGATTGGCAGGGAGGAGCGTTAGTGTGAAAATAGCGAAAATTAATTCACTATCGTCACACAATTAGGTGGGATCAGGGTGCACTCTCTGCACCCCAAGCCTATTAGAGCCTCTGGCTCTAATCAGGTGCTTCAAAAAGTACCACCCCTTCCCGCCCCTGCCATAGGAATCCATGCATCCTGCGTCCTGAAAGGGGCCGGGCGTACGCATGGGGGTGGGCGGCGCCCGTGCGCCCACAATGCACGGGCCGCCCCTGATCGCATGTATGCTGCTATGGAGGCACCAGGAAAGTCATTTCATGTTCTCTTACATGTCAAAAGACTGGAAAAACATCCTCTGTTCCACAATTAGCTGAAGTAAAATTGCATTGCATTCAACTTCTGTGTCAGAAGTGGCAGATTTACATAAAGTGGCATTTGAAACAGAACATTGTCACTGGTCAAAGGATTATCTGAGAACCACAATGCCCATGAAAGAATAAGTGCTCTGTACCTACTGAATGTAAAGAGAAGTGTTCTAAAGATGACGCAGTTTTGTTGACACTCGTGTAACACATATGTGTAGCTGCAAAGAGGGTGGGCTTTATTGCCCACACATTGCACATATGTGCCCATGGGTGGCAAAGATTTCTGTGCTGAGAGTGTGCTCACTGCATGCTACCAGCACAATGATTAAGCTGTCAAAGTCAGCTCTCAGTCCCTAGTAATGATTATGAGCCAGTGGGAATGGATCTTGACCATGTGACTACTGTGACAACCAATCAAAGTGGTTACATGATCAGGCAGACCTTCCTGGACACCAGCGCTGGGTGAAAAGGAGGTTATTGATTTTGACATGTCAAACATAAACCCTAAAGTCACCTTAAAGGCTTGTCGACCAGCCGCCGCAATTATATTGTGGCAGGTTGGCTTGGCCTCACAAATCGATGTACTGGTATTGCGGCCTGTTTAATGGCTATAGCAGGCATGGGCGCGCCGCCGGAGGCATGTCACTGATGCACGTGACCGCCGGCTGCGATGTCTGCCGGCCACCCACGATCACTCCACAGAGAGGCAGAACAGGGATCTGCCAGTGTAAACAAATGGGTCCCCGTTCTGTCAGGGGATTAGAGGGAGATCGTCTGTTCCTAGTGATGTTGGGGATATTTATTATAGCAAAAAGTAAAAAATATTGTGTTTTTTTTTTTAAATTGACGCTTTTTTTTATAGCGCAAAAAATAAAAACTGCAGAGGTGATCAAATACCACCAAAAGAAAGCTCTATTTGTGGGAAAAAAAGGACGTCAATTTTGTTAGGGTACAATGTCGCACAACCGCACAATTGTCAGTTAAAGCGACACAGTGCGATATCATAAAAAATGGCCTGGTCATTAAGGGGGTAAATCCTTCCGGGGCTGAAGTGGTTAAAGAGTACCAGTCACCTGCCTAATGCTATCACATTAGGGGGGCTTCTTAGTTCCTTTGTAATGGTAAATAGAGTTATGCCCCATACACACGGTCGGATTTTCCGACGGAAAATGTGTGATAGGACCTTGTTGTCGGAAATTCCGACCGTGTGTGGGCTCCATCACACATTTTCCATCGGATTTTTCGACACACAAAGTTTGAGAGCAGGATATAAAATTTTCCGACAACAAAATCCATTGTCGGAAATTCCGATCGTGTGTACACAAATCCGACGCACAAAGTGCCACGCATGCTCAGAATAAATAAAGAGATGAAAGCTATTGGCCACTGCCCCGTTTATAGTCCCGACGTACGTGTTTTACGTCACCGCGTTTAGAACGATCGGATTTTCCGACAACTTTGTGTGACCGTGTGTATGCAAGACAAATTTGAGCCAACATCCGTAGGAAAAAATCCTAGGATTTTGTTGTCGGAATGTCCGAACAAAGTCCGACCGTGTGTACAGGGCATTAAATGTGAAAAAATAAAAATAAAAAATATGATAAAAAAATAATAAGATAAATAAAAATAACCAATACATTTTTATAGCACGGTGTTGCCCCACATACATGCTTGACACATTTGGTATCTATTTACTCAACATAAGCTCATTTTTATATCTCGTAGACACATAATGGAATTTAATTGTGTTTATGTATACTAAGTCATTCATAACAACATATATTTGATAAACAGCTGCACAAGTATCATGCAATATAAAAAATTCTAACTCCTGTTTTTATTCTTCAGAGCCTCTGCTTTAAGAATATATGTAATGGGGGTTTAACCACTTACAGACCGGAAGATTTTCCTGCTTAATGACCAGGCCATTTTTGCAATATGGCACTGCATCGTTTTAATTGACAATTGCGAGGTCGTGCGATGCTGTACCCAAACAAAATTGACAGCTCTATTTGTGGGGAAAAAGGACTTCTTTTGGTGGTATTTTATCACCTCTGCGTTTTTTATTTTTTGCGCTATAAACAAAAAAATAGCAACAATTTAAAAAAAAAACACAATATTTTATACTTTTTGCTATAATAAATATCCCCCAAAATGTTTTTAAAAAACAAATTTCTTCATCAGTTTAGGCCAATATATATATTCTTCTACATATTTTAGGTTAAAAAAATAAAATAAAATAGCAATAAGCATATATTGATTGGTTTGCGCAAAAGTTATAGCGTCTACAAACTATGGGAAAGACTTATAGCATTTTTATGGCATTTTTATTATTTTGACTTTTTTTACTAGTAATGGCAGTGATCTGTGATTTTTAGCGGTACTGCAACATTGCGGCGGACAGTTCGGACACTTTTGACACATTTTTGGGACCATTGACATTTATACAGCGATCAGTGCTATAAAAATGCATGGATTACTGTGTAAATGTCATTGGTAGGGAAGGTTTTAGCACTAGGGGGCGATCAAGGGGTTAAATGTGTTCCCTTGTGAGTGTCTCTTACTATGGGGGGATGAGACTGACTGAGGGAGGAGATATATCACTGTTCCTACTTACTAAGAACAAACAATATGTCTCCTCTCCCCTGACAGAACAGGGATTCTGTCAGGTCCCCCGCCTCCGGCAGCTCTTAAAGGGGAAATCGTACCCCTACTCTGTTTTGCGGGAACGTGCCACTTTGCCAATGTATATCAGCGTGAGCCGGTCAGCAAGTGGTTAAACAGTTTTCCAGAAAAAAATGCAGATATTAACATGTGTGTGAAGACTGAAAAAAAAATGCTGCAGAGAAGGGGTTCAAGACCAGCTCTCATCAAATCTTTTTTGATGGATTGGAGAAGAGATAGAACCTCCTTTAGGTTATCATTATGTGTCCCTGTTGGGCAATGTTCTACTCACTTCCTGTTTTGGTGACAGCTGTCAAAAGTGGGTGTTCCCTCTCTTTAGAGAGATTCCCTTACACTTCCTGTTGTGTTTTTGGGACATGAAGTGTGGGAAATCTTCCGAATAGGGACACATCCTTTTTCCTAGCCAAAGCCAAAAATACAAATAAGGATTCATTGGTGCTAGGGTTTAAATAAATGCAGCAAAATAACTTTTTTAAAAAATATTTTAAAGAAAATAACATTTAAATGTGTGCTATAGAATACTGGGTACAGTGTGCACATGAGAGGCTTATAACCATCTCTGCCAAGTTTTTGGGGTACAAAAAGAGAATATTTTCTCTGTTTTGCTATGATATGGTGGGGATGGCCTGTTCTGTCCACTTTCTCTATTGGAGAAGGAGGAGAATGATAGGACACCAGGCAAGTTCACAAGATATATCCCAGACTTTGCTCAGTTCAGCATCACTCTTGAATCATGATGTGTAGTTCAGGAAATGATATTGTAACGGCAAGGCGGCTTCGCCCCTCCGGCCAGAGATCTTGGAGGTAACGTTTGCTTTGCAAGATGGAAACAATTAGACGGAGCAACTCTTGTGAAACAAGTTGACTCATGCATTGTCTTTTTAGCTTTCTCTTTCTGTTTTTTTTTTCTGAGTCATTTTTTGTGTAAGAAAATATGTTGGCTGCATTAAAAGGCTGAATAAAAACATATCCAGTTTAAGGGGCCATTAAACATTATTTATGAGCTTAAAAGAGCTTTAATGGTACTCATAGATCATCAGCACTAAAGATGGTACGATGGGGGAACTATCATAACATAAATCCCGGTAACAAATTAGAATTTTAGATACATATAAATCTGAGTTGGCTACACTCAGGCTAAGCTAAAAATAACTGTTTTTTTTTTCTCTAATTTTGAAAATAACAATCCATACGCTGTTGTATAGGCTTTGTGAATTGAGCTTCACCAGTAGTAGATGGATGTGCCATGTTGGTGAAACCTCATCCAATGGGACTTTTTTTGGGTGAAGTGGGGAAGGGTAGAATCTCTGTCAAGTTTTTATTTCTGTCTGTGTTCCCTCTGGGGAGAGTCACCCTTGAAATTTGTCTTGGGAATCATTGTCACTGGTAAAAAAAAAAAAAAAAAAAGTGATGGAAAATCAAAAATGAATTAACCATAACCGGTCATGTGGGGCCATATATCATAGTGACAGATGTCTAAAAAAAAGAGTAATTTCCCTCACTTCGGAGAGGGTTCCTCTGACTTCCTGTTGTGTCACCAGGACAGAAAGTGAAGGGAAATCTCCCTTTGTGACACATACAAAAAAAAAAACTTACACTGATCCTTCTAAACATTTCATACTGAATTCAAAACTAAAGTTGTGGCTATGGTTACAGTTTACAAATACCAGCATAAATAGTGAATATCTTATCCTATGAGCTGGAACTGGAGTTTTTCTGAAGATTCCTGTGCCTTCTGTGAAAGAAATGACATTATGTATTCAGGCCGTTTACGTACGTATACAGTATCTCACAAAAGTGACTACACCCCTCACATTTTTTGTAAATATTTTATTATATTTTTTCATGTGACAACACTGAAGAAATGACACTTTACTACAATGTAAAGTAGTAATTGTGTACAGCTTATATAACAGTGTAAATTTGCTGTCTCCTCAAAATAACTCAACACACAGCCATTAATGTCTAAATCGCTGGCAACAAAAGTGAGTACACCCCTAAGTGAAAATGTCCAAATTGGGCCCAATAAGCCATTTTCCCTCCCCGGTGTCATGTGACTTGTTAGTGTTACAAGGTCTCATGTGTGAATGGGGAGCAGGTGTGTTAAATTTGGCGTTATCGCTCTCACTCTCTCATACTGGTCACTGGAAGTTCAACATGGCACCTCATGGCAAAGAACTGTGAGGATATGAAAAAAAGAATTGTTGCTCTACATAAATATGGCCTAGGCTATAAGAAGATTGTCAAGACCCTGAAACTGAGCTGCAGCATGGTGACCAAGACCATACAGCAGTTTAACAGGACAGGTTCCACTCAGAATAGGCCTCACCATGGTCGACCAAAAAAGTTGAGTGCACATGCTCAGAGTCATATCCAGAGGCTGTCTTTGGGAAATAGACGTATGAGTGCTGCCAGCATTGCTGCAGAGGTTGAAGGGGTGGGGGGTCAGCCTGTCAGCGCTCAGACCATATGCTGCACACTGCATCAACGTGGTCTGCATGGCTGTCATCCCAGAAGGAAGCCTCTTCTAAAGATGATGCAAAAGAAAGCCCGCAAACAGTTTGCTGAAGATAAGCAGACTATGACATGGATTACTGGAACCATGTCCTGTGGTCTGATGAGAACAAGATAAGCTTAGGTTTGGTTCAGATGGTGTCAAGCATGTGTGGCGGCAACCAAGTGAGGAGTACAAAGACAAGTGTGTCTTGCCTACAGTCAAGCATGGTGGTGGGAGTGTCATGGTCTGGGGTTGCATGAGTGCTGCCGGCACTGGGGAGCTACAGTTTATTGAGGGAACCATAAATGCCAACATGTACTGTGACATACTGAAGCAGAGCATGATCCCCTCCCTTCAGAGACTGGGCCACAGGGCAGTATTGCAACATGATAACGACCCCAAACACACCTCCAAGATGACCACTGCCTTACTAAAGAAGCTGAGGGTAAAGGTGATGGACTGGCCAAGCATGTCTCCAGACCTAAACCCTGTTGTGCATCTGTGGGAAGATGGAGGAGTGCAAGGTCTCTATCATCCACCAGCTCTGTGATGTCGTCATGGAGGAGTGGAAGAGGACTCCAGTGGCAACCTGTGAAACTCTGGTGAACTCCATGCCAAAGAGGGTTAAGGCAGTGCTGGAAAATAATGGTGGCCACACAAAGTATTGACACTTTGGGCCAAATCTGGACATTTTTAGGGGTGTACTCACTTTTGTTGCCAGCGGTTTAGACATTAATGGGTGTGTGTTGAGTTATTTTGAGGGGACAGCAAATTTACACTGTTATACAAGCTGTACACTCGCTACTTTGTACAAAGTGTCACTACATTGTAGCCAAGTGTCATTTCTTCAGTGTTGTCACATGAAAAGATATATTAAAATGTTTACAAAAATGTGAGGGGGTGTACTCACTTTTGTGAGATACTGTACATATGCAGATTTAAATCTGTTTTGTGCTACATAGTTTCGCTCTTGCACAGCGGATAGAGAAAATGCTTATAAAGCAAAGAGATTTTATCACTTGCTGTAAATAATGCTGATTTAAAGAGGAACTCTTGTGAGCAGGCGGTTTTTGAAAATAGTATAGTCAGTGTGAGGATGGGCTTATGACGCATATGCATATTTGCATGTACGCACTCATAAAAACTCTTCTAGCTTTTTTTAATCAAGGGAGTGTGGTATATACGTGCATTTGCGTGTTTTTGTTTTTTTACTGATCTATATGCAGTGCAAATATTAGCGTTTGTGTGTACAGGCCCTTTAAAAAGAATGGGCTGCATTTAGAGCAGTAAAGAAAAAAAATGCCTAAATAGTGGCATTTTTAGGCTTGTGTGTACAAGAGGCCTAAAGTTAAACTAAGTGGACATTCGGGACATTTGTTTCTTGGAAAACGTCATTTTGATCAATGGTCTCATTGACTGTTTCAGTTATATATTCTGTAAAACATAAGCCATCTTCCTTTGGACACTGTAAGTAAGCCATTCTCTATGAAGTAAAATTTTTGTTGTGACAAGCTGTCATTTAATGTCTGGTTAACATAGGGACTGGCTGCTGAAAGAGGCATATGGCTGAGAGGCAGAATGAGTGACACAAACTACTATTTGCAGTCACTGGGTTTCATAAAAATTACCTTTAGCAGTCTCATGATTTAACCACTAGGGGAGTTAACACAAGGTATACCAGCATGCTTATGGGCTTCTAAATATTAAACAAATAATTGCAGACCCAGCAAACAAAGTCTTGAAATTTACTGAAAGAACTGGCAGCAAAAGAAATGCAAAGTTTTTCTTCTGTGTTTTATTTATTTATTTATTTTACAGTCAATGGCCAAAGTAGGTAACTGAAAGCAGATTTTTTTTTCTTTCTCAGGTTGTATTATTATTCAAGAGATACTTTGGCAGCCTGCAGTTCTATGACAGCCTGTCTGTGCATGCCTGACAGAACCTCAGAAAAGAGGTATTTATATTTTATTTCCTGTGCTATTGGGAAGGTGGTCTGTTACTGCACTCAGATCTAGTGCTAAATTGCATAGAGCAAGTTCTGTACACCATACATAGCCCGTTCTGTACACCCAAATGAGCAGGTTCTGTACATTGTACATAGGTTCTATACATCCTAAAGAGCAAGTTATGTACACCCTATAGAGCAGGGGTAGGCAACCTTTGAGAGATGGAGATCTACTTGAAGAACACTGATGAAGTCACAGATCACCGGGCATGTCCCCCACCCTCCAAAAAAAAAAAAAGAAAGACAGTAAGGTCAACCTTTTTTTTTGTTGATAAAATAATTTTACTCAGAACAAAAATTATTACAAGTGAGTGCAGGGTTTAGGAGTGCGTTATGCAGAGAATCCAGGGTTCACCTGTGCATTACGCTCAGAATGCAGGGATCAGGAGTGTGTTACACGCAGAATGCAGCATTCAGGAATGCATTGTGGTCAGAATGCAGGGATCAGGAGTTGGCTGCGGTCAGAATGCAGGGTTCAGGAGTGCATTGTGGTCAGAATGCAGGGTTCAGGATTGGGCTGCGGTCAGATTGCAGGGTTCAGGAGTGCATTGTGGTCAGAATGCAGGGTTCAGGATTGTGCTGCGGTCAGAATGCAGGGTTCAGGAGTGCGCTGCGCTCAGAATGCAGGGTTCAGGAGTGCCTTGCACTCAGAATGCAGGGTTCAGGAGTGCCTTGTGCTCAGAATGCAAGGTTCAGGAGTGCCTTGCGCTCAGAATGCAGGTATCAGGAGTGCCTTGCTCTCAGAATGTAGGGTTCTGGAGTGCCTTGCACTCAGAATGCAGGTTTCAGGAGTGCCTTGCGCTCAGAATGCAGGTTTCAGGAGTGTCTTGCGCTCAGAATGCAGGGATCAGGAGTGCCTTGCGATCAGAATGCAGGGTTTAGGGGTGCGTTGCCCTCAGAAAGGAGAGATTGGGGGGGGGGAATGATCTTAAGGGTGGTAGAGGACACAGCTATGCGGTTGACCCTGTACATAACAGTGTCCTCTGCCCCTTCACATCACCCCCCCCCCCCACACACACACAGTGGTGTCTTCTGCCCCCCCTTTTCCCTACAGCAGTAACCTCTACCCCCCCTCCCCCATCCCTTCCTTGCATTCAGAATGCAGGGTTTAGGGGTGCGTTGCCCTCAGAATGCAGAGATCGCGCGGGGGGGGGGGTGATCTGAAGGGTGGTAGAGGACACGGCTATGCGGGTGACCCTGCCCATAACAGTGTCCTCTGCCCCCTTCACATCACTTCACCCCACACACACAGCAGTGTCTTCTGCCGCCCCCTTTTCCCTATAGCAGTAACCTCTGCCCCCCCCATCCCTTCCCTCCCATAGAACAGTGTCCTACCTGTTTCCACAATGGAGACCAGGAGGCAGCACAGTTCTGAACAGAGGGAGGGAGTTGGCAGATTGACTTTTCATATTAGCCAGCTGGTGATTTTCTGCTTAGGACCACCCTGTGTCCTAGCAACCAACCACCAGTGGTTTGGATATTATCCGCCCGCTATGCAGCCTACATTTAAAGCTCTAGCAATATTGTGTCCCAAGTACTTTTCATAAGCATTTACTATTGGTGGAGCCTCATCGCTGCCAAGCACAGTTTCTGCTACACTGATGTTGGAAACGCATTGTATTTCAAGCCTTCTACCACCCCGGTCTGGCGTCCATCTGACACCTCCTTTGATTTAATCGCTTCTTTTGTTCTTTGAACATGGAATCATTCCAATTGAATTAAAACATATGTAAATATATTCAACTCTCAACCCCTGATGAAGGTACCAAAATACTGGAAACGCCTCGGGTATTAAGGTACACCACCCTTCGGAGAGTACATATGTCAGTACATTCTTTGGACTGACGTTCTGTTTTTTGTTTGATGCATCTATGTAATGTGTAGACATTATACGTCTTTTTATCCTAGATCATATTTAATAAAAAGATACTTTTTTATACTTCAGAGTTGGTGGTCTTTCAAAGTCCCATTCAGGGGATATTTCTTTTTGGTCTATTGCACTAGGGATGGGACCACCATACTCTACATCTGACATAGTGGAGGTCTCTCTTTTTTCTAATCACCAGTGGTTTAACATAAAAAGTTAATTTGGCCGGGTCCTCCTTCCGCCCTCAGACCTGAACTGTGCTTCCTCCCGGTCTCCGCTGTTCACTGATCACAGCGGCGGAGGATGGAGGCGGGAGGGAGAGGGAGAGAGAGAGACTGGGACATAGATGGTGCCGCAGAGCCGCGGAGGAAGCTGGAGGTGGGAGGGAGAGAGAGAGAGAGACAGGACATAGATGGTGTGGCGGAGGCTGGGAGGGGAGACAAGGACCGGCACGTAGAAGGCAGGGGTCGCCAGCGCAGGAACCTGTTCGCAGTCCACCCATCACCTACCTGCGGTTGACAGGTGGACCGCGATCAACGGGTTGCCGATCCCCGCTATAGAGCAAAATTCTGTAAATGCTACATAGCAGGTTCTGTACACCCAAATAGGCAGGTCCTGTACATCCTACAAAGCAGGTTCTGTACACCCTACTGAAGATGTTCTCTACAATTTACAGGGCAAGTTCTGTACACCCTGTATAGCAGGTTCTGTAAAAACTACAGTACAAATTCTCTATACCCTACAGACAGGGGTCAAGTCCGGTGAAAAAAAAGTGTGGGAACTCACCCAAGATCTCCCCCACCCCCTCAAAAATAAAAAAGTGTGAGTGTGTGTGTATATATAACATGCTCCTTTTTTAACAAATAAAGTGCAACATTTATTATAAAGTGTCAGTTTACGAGGACACCTCCAAAATTCACATGTATTAAACAAATAAATATAGAACAGATGTAACAACAAAATATTTTCACCTGTATGCTATACTAACAAAAAAAAAACACCACGATGTCTGATAATGGTTCCCTCACAGGGAATTTCTAAAACAAGTTGCAATGACTGGGGGCCCCCTCTGCACTATGTCTCTATGCAGGGTCTTTATGAGGTCTGGGGGCCCATCCTGCACTATGTTTTTATGCAGGCTCTGATATGTGGTGCCCCACCTGCCCCAAGGTGTCCACACACTTGTGTTGGTCTGTGCAGAGGAATGATGGCCGGGAGTGCTAAGTGGCCCCTCTCCTTGGGCTGCCTGTATTTATTGTGCAAAGTGGGTCCCAGGCCTCCCAGGAAAACGCAGCCTCGCCCGTGCTCAGGAAACACAGCCTCGCCCGTGTCCAAGAAACGCAGCCTGACCTGTGCCCAGCAATGCAGCCTGACCTGTGCCCAGCAATGCAGCCTCACCTGTACCCAGAAATGTAGACTCAACTGTGCCCAGAAATGTAGCTTCAACTGTGCCCAGCAATGCAGCCTCACCTGTGCCCAGCAATGCAGCCTCACCTGTGCCCAGAAATGTAGCCTCACCTGTGCCCAGCAATGCAGCCTCACCTGTGCCCAGCAATGCAGCGTGTGGTTTGTTTGCCGCCCCCTCAAAAAAAAATGGAGTACCAGCCGCCATTGCTCTACACCCTACAGAACTGTACATACTTCAGAGCAAGTTCTGTGCACCTCACTGATCAGGCTCTGTACAGTATGCAGCTCCAGCCACAACTTTCTAAATCTACATGAGCCAGTCATACGCTGATGCAGACTGAGAAATAAAAGCAGATTTCTGCTTTCTGTCGAGGACATGTGAGTATTACATGTCAGTATTAATTGTACTCAATATATTTTCAATAAATGTATTATGCAATTACTTGGATATATTGAGCAGCTCTGTACAGACAATGCTGAACCATTCACATCAGTCTGTACAAACGGAGCGTACACTCTATTGTGTTTGTTAAGTCACATAAAATGATTATGGTTATACTTTTATATATCTCTGACATACAAATACATCAGCCTCTGCACCAGAGAAGCTCAAATGTCCCCACAGACCCCACCACAGCCACACATATTATTATTATACATTTATATTCTGCAGCACTGTACTGAGAACACTGAGCCATTTTGTTCAGTCTCTGCATCAGAGAGTTTACACTACAATTCCTTGGAAAGGAGGCAGTGGTAAAAATAATTCCATTGTCCTTTAAAGTGACACTTATTTTTGATTTTAAAAAAGAAAATTCTATGCCAATATGTATTCTTGACGCAAGAACACATTCTCTCTCTCTCAGCCTCCTTCAAATTATTATTTTTTTGTTTTGCTGCTGTGATCTGACTTCCTGTTAAAGGGTGGCTATATTTGTTCTCCGTGGTCCCACTGTATGTAGGAATGTAGCCACCCTCTCTTGCTTGCTCCCAAGAGGGACTAGAGAATATGGATGGGATTTGTACTGTACATAGAGCAGTGCTTGACGACAACTAACATGCACTGGTCATTCCAAACTAATAGAAGCGAGAGGGAAAAGAAGAGGTTTGGAGCTCATGGAGGACCTTTTTAAAAAGTAGCAGAAAACCACAGTAGAAAACAATTTCATGAAAAAATAGATTACAGGGTCATTAAATAGTGGATGTGAAAAGAATATTTTTTGAGAATAGAGATATCATTTAGTGTCACTTTAAGCACCTGTTGACCGCTTATAAAAAGTCCTGTAAGCAAGTGGTTACTACAAGATCATGGCTACAGTTGCAGTCATGATCTTGGTACAGATTTTTACAGCTAGAAATTAGCTGTTTTGTAAAAGCAATCCGGGGCACCTCTACAGCTGCCCAATGACTTTTACGATACAGTGGGGCTGCCCCCCCCCCCCTCCCGCTGTGGTGGTTTCAGGGCTCTCCCATTCCTCTGGTTCCCAGGTGTTAAAAGTCGGGATCCCTTCAACCAGAGAAGACAAAGGAACATCAATTCCCTGATCTCTTCTGTGACAAATGAAGCTGGAAGCTATGAGGATTTTGCCACTTCTGTTTTCAGGGCTGTCATACCCTG
Organism: Aquarana catesbeiana; assembly: GCF_042186555.1. Taxonomy (NCBI): domain Eukaryota; kingdom Metazoa; phylum Chordata; class Amphibia; order Anura; family Ranidae; genus Aquarana; species Aquarana catesbeiana. Next base: position 201,850,461 of record NC_133332.1, on the reverse strand, counting down.
GCCAGGGAAGCAACTGTAAGTATAATCTGTGCTTGATCAGCTGCTTTGGAGGGCAGGGGAGACATTGGGGGTTTAATAGGCCCTGATGTCCCCATAAATAATACCTGTCACTGCCAGAAGCTATTGCAAAATAAGTTTGTTAGCCTTTGTGTGATAGCAGCAATAAAGTTAAATGGAAAAAAAAAGTAAAAATAGTAAAAAACAAAAATAAATGCAAACACGTACATAGGTCCCACACGCATATGTAAACAGTGATTGCACCACACATGTATGGTATTGCCGCGGACATCAACTGGCCATCATTCATGATTAAGTTGCACGTCTTGACATGCTTGATATCTACTTACTTGACGCAACCTCATCTTTTAAAACATTTTTGAAAAAAAAGGGTATTATATTGTGTTTGTGTGCACTAAAATTAATTTTAGTGTATTTTTTCCTGAAAATGTGCATTTGATAAATTGATGCTTGTGACATAAAAATTCCACTGTTAACTATGTTGGTTTATGGTTCGCGCAGCACCTGCTTTTTAAAGTATAACTAAAAATTTTTTTTTTTTATTTGGATAGAGTGGAAAGGTATTAGAACACCTGTCAGTTTTTATTGCTGTCAGTGCCCCCGTTAAGGAGATTCACCCTCTCTTTTTATCCTATTTACCATTATCATTGAAAGCGAAAGTAAAAGAAAATCCCACATTTTGGGTTGTCCCCAGAAAAGTAATAAAAGGGGAAATCTTCGAATGGGGACACTAGTTCGGGTGACCTGGGGATCCCCAAGGAATTTACTTGATTTACAGGGATTTCCTCTCACTTCCTGTTTGGATATGGGACAGAAAGTGAAGGGAAATCTACGCAATAGGACACAGATGACAAAAAAAAAAAAAAATCTGACAGGGGTTATTGAAAATGAAAAAAAAAAAATTTTGCCTATAGTTCTACTTTAATTTTTGGTTGATCCTTTAGTTGAGAAGGGATACACAATTGTAAAAAAGCAGCTTCCACAATTAGGATATTTCTACCACTTTAATAAGCGCAGGTTCTCCTTTGTTTCATTTGTTTCCCCTTTGAAGAAGATCCTAGTGCTCATCTCTTGGCTGCAAGCTTGACTGACACATTTATAAACTCTTGACATCTACAAGGCATCCTCAGTCCTCCTTAGAAGTGGAGTGTTTCTTGGTTGCCATTTCTTGTTGTGCAAGTCTTGGTTTTCCTGGAAAGCGTGCTGTGTGTATATGTCTCCCCCCGAAGCAGAGATTGGCCTATCCCAGCCAAATTGCTTCCAAGCTGTTTCCTGTGTTTACACGGTTCGAACAATCGGTGGAGCGGCTGACGTGGTTTCAGGGAAGAGGTCCTTTCTGCCTTCCCTGATGATAATCTGTAAACCCCTCACATAGCAGCTCCGATAATCCACACTGATTCATAGCCGCGACATCTCTGCCATCGCCCCCTGCCAGGAAAATTTCATTTTTAATTGGGAGATATTTCCACGGCGCTCAGATCAGCACACTTATTAGAGGAGGGGGGAAGAGGAAAGTGAAGGAAGAGCCAGAGGGGAAAAATATGAAATCCGAGCTCAACTTTAAATGTGATGTGACAGTCTGTTTATACTGGAATCTTAAGATGTTCCTTAAGGGGAAAGTTTACCTGTACGCCTTAATAACACACACACACATAGATGCTTCCTATAGCCTGAAAATCCCCATATGTAATATATAAGTGTTATTATTTTTATTCCACATACAATTCTGTTCTTAGAATTTTTTTGGATTCTACTTTTATTTAGTCCTGGTTCACACCTATGCATTTTTAGTGCATTTTGCAGAAACACACTATAATCCATTTAGCATGGTTCCCTATTGGATACGTTCACAGCTACAGTATCTCACAAAAGTGAGTACCCCCTCACATTTTTGTAAATATTTTATTATATCTTTTCATGTGACAACACGGAAGAAATTACACTTTGCTACAATGTAAAGTAGTGAGTGTACAGCTTGTATAACAGTGTAAATTTGCTGTCCCCTCAAAATAACTCAACACACAGCCATTAATGTCTAAATCGCTGGCAACAAAAGTGAGTACACCCCTAAGTGAAAATGTCCAAATTGGACCCAAATAGCCATTTTTCCTCCCCGTTGTCATGTGACTCATTAGTGTTACAAGGTCTCAGGTGTGAATGGGGAGCAGGTGTGTTAAATTTGGTGTTATCGCTCTCACTCTCTCATACTTGTCACTGGAAGTTCAACACCTCATGGCATAGAACTCTGTGAAGATCTTAAAATAATAATTAATTGATGCTCTACATCAGGGGTCTCAAACTGGTGGCCCTCCAGCTGTTGCGAAACTACAAGTCCCATCATGCCTCTGCCTGTGGGAGTCATGCTTGTAACTGTCAGTCTTGCAATGCTTCATGGGACTTGTAGTTTTGCAACAGCTGGAGGGCCGCCAGTTTGAGACCCCTGCTCTACATAAAGATGGCCTAGGCTATAAGAAGATTGCCAAGACCCTGAAACTGAGCTGCAGCACGGTGGCCAAGACCATACAGTCATTTTACAGGACAGGTTCCAGTCAGAACAGGCCTCGCCATTGTTGACCAAAGAAGTTGAACGCACATGCTCAGCGTCATATCCAGAGATTGTCTTTGGGAAATAGACGTATGAGTGCTGCCAGTATTGCTGCAGAGGTTGAAGAGTTGGGGGGGGGGGGTCAGTCTGTCAGTGCTTAGACTATATTCCGCACACAGCATCAAATTGGTCTGCATGGCTGTCGTCCCAGAAGGAGGCCTCTTCTAAAGATATTGCACAAGAAAGCCCGCAAACAGTTTGCTGAAGACAAGCAGAGTGTCATGGTCTGGGGCTGCATGAGTGCTGTCGGCACTGGAGTGCTACAGTTCATTGACCACTGCCTTTCTAAAGAAGCTGAGGGTAAAGGTGATGGACTGGCCAAGCATGTCTCCAGACCAAAATCCTATTAAGCATCTGTGGCACATCCTCAAACCGAAGGTGGAGGAGGGCATGGTCTCTAACATCCATCAGCTCCATGATGTCTTCATGGAAAATAATGGTGGCCACACAAAATATTGACACTTTGGGCCCAATTTGGACATTTTCACTTAGAGGTGTACTCACTTTTGTTGCCAGCGGTTTAGACATTAATGGCTGTGTGTTGAGTTATTTTGAGGTGACAGCAAATTTACACTGTTATACAAGCTGTTCACTCACTACTTTACATTGTAGCAAAGTGTCATTTCTTCAGTGTTGTCACATGAAAAGTGACCTGGCCATTTTGATGATGGGCAACTCCTATCCTCATATTGATTAGTGGTTCCAAATTAATAACTACTACAATAGGGAACAGACACAAAAGATATACTCCGCATCTTTCCAAATAAGTGTTCTGCTTTATTATGATGCAATTGAAGGTTTTTATACACATGGTTACATAGGTATCAAATTAATATTACAATTGTACGTGTATGGTAACAAGCGGCATAACATAGGCAGACTAATTCTAATCAGGACTCGAAAGAATGTAAACATGTACTGAAAATATTATTAGTGCGTGTGCACAGTGAGGGCAGTGTGCAATACATACAAAATAGAATACAATTATATACAGAACTTACACATTTCCTTTACAAAAAGATATAATAAAATATTTACAAAAATGTGAGGGGTGTACTCACTTTTGTGAGATACTGTATGCATTTTTCAACTGCTGCGTTTTTGGAAAGGGTCAGGGACTTTTTTTAAATGCAACACAGTGTGTTTTTGATTCAACAGATTTCAACATTGGACACGCTGCAAAAAAAAAACCTCTCCCGTAATTTGCATCAAAAAACGTGTGAAAAATGCATCAAAAGCGAACGTGTGTGCAAAAACGCATTGCAAAAAGCACTGCAGAAATGGATCAATAGCAAACTGCATAGGTGTGAACCAGGCCTTAGGTGCAGCTTATAATTCAACAACTTTCAGGCTGTTCACACTTAAAACAGATGCGGCTGACAGCAGGGGTCCGGTGTGTCCCTGTTCTCCGCTTCAGGGACAAATCGGGCACAATTTTTGCCTGAATTCGGATCTGAAACTGAGCCAAAGACGTACAGGATTCCTGTGCAGTTCATTCCGCAGCCTCCCCGGAGATGTGTAAACTGGCTCAATTGAGAGCTGGTCACATTCTCCTGTCATGCGAATTGGATGCGGTGAAACCCGCATCCAATTCGCATAAGTGTGAACCCAGCCTCAAAGTGCATGCACTGCTTCTCTACTGAGGCTACTATGAGCTGAACTTTGGCAGCAGGTAAAAGTGATGCAAGCAGCTATTTTGCTACTCATTTCCAATGGCATCCAGTATACCTAAGGAAAGGAGGTACGATTATGAGAACATAGCAATGTGAAAAGTCAAAATAATAGGCATAACTCGAGACAAAACTTTTTGTTTACATTTTGGATAGAGTAAATGGGGGTGATAATCCCTATCAGGTTCTTTTTTGCCATCTATGTCCAATTGGGGGGGTTCTCTTCACTTCCTGTCCCATAGCCAAAACAGGAACTACTCCAAAGTAGAGGGAATCTCACTAAGGTCACGCTCATCACGATCCCCAGAACTAGTGTCACCATTGGAAGATTTCCCCTCTATTATTGTTCCCATAGAACTATGATGTGCCTACACCATTATGAAAACCAATAAAAAAAAAATTAAAAAAATACACATTTTATACACAGTCTGGTGAATTAACTGAGCTTTCTTTGCCAGAAACCTGGTGCAGGAAACTGTCTAGAGTGGTGTGCGCCACATTAACTAAGCAGATTGACCTGTTTAATGTCTTTCTTTGCCACCTGTGCCAGTTTCTATTTCAGAGTGACATATCAGTATAGAAAACTGGTGCAGATCCCCTCTCTCTTCTTGTGCAGTGATTACGCCATCTGAGCAGAGTCTGCACAGCACTCACCCTCCCTCCTGCACTCAGCTGAGCAGGAGGGTAGAGGAATCCATAGCATGAAGCTCCGGCTGTATTGCTCTGTGCTGTGCCTGTCACAGACACAACATAGAACATTAATGTAGCCCAGTCTGCAGCACTGGCAGGAAACAGATTCTGTATCTGAGCAGCCAGTGTTGTGCTCACCCTCAACCCAGTAGGAATGTGTAGGAGAAGAAGATTGTTGGAGGTGTAGTGCCACACAGACTGGGTGGGCTTGGTGGGCTGGAAGAGGAAAACTGCAGATCACGCGAGGTGCTGGGCCCAGGGAAGAGGTGGTTTTGTGTTGCTTTACCTGGGCTCAGGTGGAGAACTGTGGAGGATGTTGAGAGACACTGACTACATTTTAGGCTACTAGCAGACCACACACCACTGCTGGCCAAAACCCCACTACACTTTGACAAAAGAGGGACAATGTGGCCTGCCAGTATCACAGAGCCAGTGCCATTATCAGTGCTTAAAGGGACATTATCCTGAACGCTACAACATAACAGTTGGGCCCCAATGAGCTGGCCAGAAGAAGAGAAAGAGAGAGAGAGTATATTACAGATTGCTGAACTGTCTTGTTAGTGTAATTATCCTGAGTTTGGATTGCCCCAGTATAGGGTTTAGGAAGAGTTGCCCTCTATAAACATTTGCTTGTTTCTACAGTATATTTCTTTGGTGCATTATGCTTGCACTACTCTATGTTCATTCAACCCAATATACTGTATGTAAAGATGGATAGTTTTTTTAATATGATTTGGCAAATATTAATAAAATATTCAGTTATATTCAGGGGTTAAGCAGGAAATCCATGTAACTAGTAGGGGTGTCCACATATTTTGGATAATATAGTGTATTTTTAATTTTAATTTTAATTTTGTCATATTTTGTCATTGTTCTCATTCTTTTGTGCTGTAAATTGAAGCAGATATCCTTAGACAGAATTCTCATGTATGATAAATTTTTGCCAGTAAATAGGATTTTTCCTAAATAATTGGAAGAACTAATTGCCAGCAACCTGGAAACTATTTTCGACTAATATCCCTCACCTGTTTTCCTTCCTAGAAAGCTGTGGTCGTCAAATGTATGAAACTTTTTGAGTATTGCACTGTGAGTGGAAAGCCTGAATGGATAAAGTAAAAATCATATTTACAAACATTAGTGCCTGATGTATTCATATGACATCTTAAAGTACAACTAAAGGCAAAATGTTTTTTCATTTTGGATAGAGCAAGGAAGGGTAAGGCCTCATTCCCACGAGGCAGATCCACTCAGCTCTGTCCGCCAGCTCAGCAGGAGATCTCTCTGTTGATCTCCGCTGAGCCGGCGGATAACAGGTCCGTCTCTGCTCACTGAGTGGGGAAAGGCCTGTCAGAGCGCCACTGATTCCTATGGAGGGATCGAACGAAAACGGACAGCATGTCCATTTTCATCGGATCTCGTCCGATCCGCCAGGACGGATGCGAATGTATCGCCATACATCTGATTTTAGCGGATCGGATGTCAGCGGACATGGTAACCGCTGACATCCGTCGCTCCATAGACCTGCATGGAGTGTCCGTTCAGGTCCGCCTAAAAAACTGACAGGCAGACCTAAACAGTCTGTTCGTGTGAAAGGGGCCTGATAACCCGTTAGATTTTTTTTTTCGCCATCTGTGTGCCACTGGGTAGATTTCCCTTCACTTTCTGCCCCATAACTAACCTGGAAGTAAGAGGAAATCCCTGTAATTTAAGAGAATTCCTTGGGGACCCCCAGGTCACCAGAACTAGTGTCCCCATCTGAAGATTTCCCCTCTATTACTTTTCTGGGGACAAACCAGAATTTGGGATTTTCTTTTACTTTCACTATCAATCTTAATGGTAAACGGGACACATAGAGAGTGTGAATCTCCCTAATGGGGCAGTAATAAAAACTGACAATTGTTCTAATCCCTCTCTACTATCCAAAACAAAAAAAAGTTTTTCTTCTTTAGTTATACTTTAAAGAGGAACTGCAGTCTGCTCACATAATCTGTAATAAAAACATCTTTGCCATTCTGAAGCTTCCCTCCAATCACTTTGCATATTATTTTATATATACTGTGATTCTGTACTTACCAAATATGCTGCAGAAATCTCCCTCCACTGAGTCTGATGGCAGCCATTTTAACTGTGGGCAGCTGAAGCTGCTGCCTGTTCCCTTCCTGGATTTACACACACACACACACACATATAAAGACAGACTTACACCTCTGCTTGGATGATTACACATAGATATCTGCAGTCTCCTGTTATCTCTGTCCTCATCCCGCCCCCTCCAGCTCTGCAGCTCTCATTGGCCCTCATTTGACCCCCCCCCTCCTTGCTGGCAAACTCTCACGAGAGTGAGAGAGAGCTGTGCATGATGTCATTAGCCTAGGGTGGCTAATGACCAGACAAGAAACAGCAAGTGGACACGGTAAGGTATTTACTGGCAGAAAAAAAAGTTTTAAAAAATGTTTTACTATCCAAAGTTAAAACAACAAGAGCAGAAGATATAATAGATGGAAAGATTAAAAAAATGACTGAAGTGCCGCTTTAAGCTTACTACTCAAACGTTACAATCTGTTTGTACAATCTTTTTCAGATCTATCAACTAAGAATGGGCTCAGGCATGTTCGGATCAAACCCGTCAGGAAGCCAGCACTGCACACTGTCAATCATAGGCAACGTGTGTATGTGCAGCTGCTGGTCGGGAAATACCTTACTGCCTATGATTGGCGGTGTGCAGTGACGGCTTCCTGGCAGGTTCAATCCGAACACGCCTGATCATCACTACTATCAACAACTATATATTGGAAGAGCCTGCCTAATTAGAGACAGTTTTTGATTGGATAGTTTAGGTCCTCATATTATTTCGTTTTGGTAACCTAGAAGTTGATTGTTAGCACTTTGTATGGTCAGATTATAACATATATGGTTTTAAAATGCTCTACAGTTTATAGCTGGCCTTTGTGGATAATCTTTCTGGCTGCTGCAACAAGTGGTTAATTTTATCAGACAAAACTTCTCTAGAAGAGAATAGTAAGCAGCCGTGTCTGTGGATGGACTATGACAGGTTCTCAGACGTTGCTGGGAAATGTGATCTCTTGTTTGGAGAGGAACCATTTTTCAATGGATTCCATATGCTGAGGAGGCCTCCCGCCATGGCATTGGGGGAACACCGCTACAGTCATTTCTCATCAGTGCAAGGGAAAGGACAGAGTATTTCCAGGAGCAGTGACATACAGTATCTGGGTGTCACAAGGGGGGGGGGGGGACCGTGGTGCAGCAGTGGCACCAGGGGAGGACTGAGTGAGAGTGTGCTATACTGCTCATAAAAATTCTGCTAGCGGCCCCAAAGCAACCCTTATAAGATTAGCAGATTGTATCATGATTTTATTGTGAATTATTTCATAACACCACATAACTTCATGGTGTCTAAGGTCCAGATTGGGCCTTTCTGCGCTATGCAAATGCATGACACTAATCCAGGGCAGGTGGCATCCAGTATTCAGAAGAGGACAGTAGTTTGCCTCCATCCAGACCTCCTTCCACTCTCTGCCAATCTGCTACTGCTGCATTAGATGAGGTCAGACACATATGTAAGAGGGCTCTGAGGACTCTGGTATGGGGAGACGGGGCTCTAAGGACTCTGGTATGGGGAGAGGGGGCTCTGAGGACTCTAGTGTCATGGCGGGGAGCTGTGAGGACTCTGGTGTTAGGGGGGCTCTGGAGACTCTGACATAAGGAGGATTCTGAGGACTCTGATGTGAGCGGGCTTCTGAGGATAGTGGCGTGAGGGGGACACTGATGTGAGGGGAGCTCTGAAAACACTAATGTGAGGGAGCTTTGAGGACTATGGTGTGGGGCACTCTGATAATTCTGTTACGAAGGGGCTCTGAGGAGGCTCTAATGGGGCGATTCTAATGTAAATAGAGATTTCTCATAAAATGGGGGACTCTGATGTGAAGGGTGCTCCTGATATCAAAGAGGGAGTCTCTGGGTTAGTGAATCAACCACTCTCTGTTATGGATATAATGGCAGAGGATTAACAACTTGGTCCTGCATTTTTTGAGTTGATGATATGGTAAAGTTATCTTATATATGGGTGTCAGATGTTTGGATAGGGGTATAAACTCAGTACTTGCCATAGGTGCTATTTCTGTTCAGAAGAGTTGGGTTCATGCACATGGCTTCAAATTTATGCAAGATCTTGCTGGCAAATACAAAATATTAATTTAAAAATTGCATTGGGAATGTGTGTCAAAACACACTTTAACGCACAAAGAACACATGTTGATGCATGACAATAAATCTGCACAACACTACAAAAAATTCACCTCTATGCATACGTATAGATCTCAAGGAGCCCTAAAGTTATATTTGTTGGTTTTCTATGGCAATGGATTGTTACAATGCCTCCAGTGACAGCTGCTACAATGTATCTGGCTTCATATCCTAGACCAGGGGTAGGCAACCCTTTGAGCATAATGTGCCGAAAATTGTTTTCAAAGAAATAGAGAGTGCCAGCTGCATAAAAAAATATGTCAAATTCACACTATCGTTCATGAAAAGGAATCTTTAAATAGTGAATGCTGTAAATGACTTGAATAATAGTAAGAAATAAATATTGAACTTTGCATCTTCACACATCACATCACTCCAATTCCTACACCTTCACAACTCAGATCACCCCAATCCCTGTACCTTCACATCTCACATCACTCTAGTTCCTGCACCTTTGCACCTCAGTTTACCCCAATTATTGAACCTTCTACATCTCAGATCAGCGCTAGATCAGTCCCAATTCCTGTACAATCAGATTTCAGATCAACCCCAATTCCTGCACTTTCACATCTCAGATCACCCTAATTTCTGTACCTTCACAGCTCAGATCAGCCCACAATCCTGCACATCACACCTCAGATCAGCCCCAATTCCTGCACCTTCGCACCTCAGATCAATCCCAATTCCTGCATCATCAGATTTCAGATTAACTCCAATTCCTGCATGTTCACATCTCAGATCACCCCAATTTCTACTCAGCCCCCAATCCTGCACCATCACATCTCAGCCAGGCCAGCCTCAATTCCTGTACCTTCACATCCCATATAAACTCCAATTCCTACACCTTCACACCTCAGATCAACCCCAATTCCTGCACCTTCACACCTCAGATCAGCCCACAATCCTGCACATCACACCTCAGATCAGCTCCAATGCAGACCTTCACACCCCAAATTCCTGCACCTTCACATTTCAGATCAACTCCAATTCCTACACTTTCACACCTCAGATCAACCCCAATTCCTGCACTTTCACATCTCAGATCACCCTAATTTCTGCACCTTCACATCTCAGATCAACCCACAATCATGCACCATCACACCTCAGATCAACCCCAATTTCTGCACCATCACACTGCAGATCTCCCAAATTCCTGCACCTTCACATTTCAGATCAACCCCAATTTCTACACCTTCAAACCTCAGATCAGCCCCAATTCTTGCACCTTCATACCCCATATCAGCCCCAATTCCTGCACCTTCGCACCTCAGATCAATCCCAATTCCTGCATCATCAGATTTCAGATCAACCCCAATTCCTGCACGTTCACATCTCAAATCACCCCAATTTCTACTCAGCCCCCAATCCTGCACCATCACATCTCAGGTCAGTCCCAATTCCTGCACCTTCACACCCCAGGTAAACTCCATTTCCTGGACTTTCTGCACCATCACACCTCAGATTAGACCCAATTCCTGCTCCATCAAATCTCAGATCTCCCAAATTTCTGCACTTTCGCACTTCAAATTAACCCCAATTCCTGCATCTTCACACCCCAGATCAAGCCCAATTCCTGCTCCATCAACCCGCAGATCTCCCAAATTCCTGCACTTTCGCATTTCATATTAACCCCAATTCCTGCACCTTCAGACCCCAGATAAACTCCATTTCCTGCACTTTCTGATCCCAGATCAGTCCAAATTTCTGCACCTTCACACCTCATATCAGCCCCAATTACAGCACACCTGTAAATTAGTAGTGCCCAATAGCTAACATGGTTCAGCAGTGCAGGGGGCAGGGTGCAGCAGGGAATACCACAATGTTCAGCAGGGCAGAGGCCTGGGGTTGGAGGACAGAGGTCAGCGAGGCAGTGTACAGGGGTCAGTGGGGGGCAGAGGACAGAATTCAGTGGCAAGAGGATGGGGTTAAAGGACAGAGGTCAGGGGGTCAGTGGACAGAAGTCAGTGGGACGGAAGATGGGGTTAGAAGTCAGCGGGGCAGTGTACAGGGGTCAGCGTACAGAGGTCAGTGGGATGCTGTACAGGGGTCAGTACCAAACGCAGACAGTGTGCTTTCAGGGTCGTGCATTCGCATGGATTTCGTATCGGGAGCAGCGGTATGACATCCATGTGAGCTCACAACCCTGAATGCAAACTGTCTGCGTTTGTCGTTGTGCACTCACACCCTCATGGATGCCAAGTTGAAAACAGTGGCTGTTCCCATGTGGCTGCTGCGCCCCAATTGATACTAATGGTACTGTCTGCATGGGGTTGCATGTAACACCTGTGCATGTAAACATGGTCCTCACATGGGGTATCCTGTAGTATGCCCTGTGTGAATGAGGCCTTATAACAGAAATTAAAATTATATAGATATAAAAAGTAATGTATCTAAATAAACTGAATCAACAGAAATATGACATTTTTTTCCCTCTATCTGGTTGTGGGTCACAGTAGCAGCACATGTCATGGTCCTTATAGTATGCTAGTGTGCATAGTGTAGAGCAGGGGTAGGCAACCCCCGCCACACGAAGCCTCTTTTGCCAGCACTTGACTCCCTCCCCATCAGCAGAGCAGCGCAGGGAAGTGACACTAATGCATTCCAGTTTCAGAATTCTCCACACCGCACCTGCACTGAAGGGGAGGCACTGTGCCCCCACACATTGTAAAATATGACAAACATTGTTTGGTTCTCTAACTTTGCTGTAGCTGCGATCGTCAGCTTTTGTGATGGGGAAGAGTTTGGGTGCAGTTCTGCTGGGGGGGTGGGGGGGTGCGGTCCCTGTTTCCAGGAGGAGGAGGATGACTGTCATTGGCCATTGTTAAAGCCAATCACAGTCCAGCTAGCCCCACCCACCACCTGAAGGAAGATGACTCGCTTGGTTGGCACTACCAATCTCAGAAAGAAGGGATTCCACTGTGATTGAGAAAACCCCAATCAGGTGACAGTTTGTGGAATTACTGTTGAGCTTCTGGGAACTTTGTTGAAATTATTTCTGAACCTTTGTGTCACTTACTACTAAACCCCTGCACTCTGTGTCCCTTTAAGCCACAGCCAGTATTCAGCGCAATGAAAATCACACATAACTTTTCCTGTGGCGCAGAGAGCCGCACTTTTTTTCAGCTGCGGGGGCCCAACATATGATCCTGCACACGGGCTCACTGCTTTCAGAAAATACCCCTGACCTGAGCTCATCATTGCGCAATCAACATAGACGAGAAGAGGGTAATAGGTGGAGCAGATGAGCAGGATGGTACAGCGGTGGGGGAAATGAGCAGAAGAGGTTCAGAGGTGGGACAGAAGAGCAGGAGGATACAGTGGTGAAGCAGATGTGCGGGGTACTACAGTGGTGAGGCAGATGTGCGGGGTAGTACAGTGGTGAGGCAGATGTGCGGGGTACTACAGTGGTGAGGCAGATGTGCGGGGTAGTACAGTGGTGAGGCAGATGTGCGGGGTAGTACAGTGGTGAGGCAGATGTGCGGGGTAGTACAGTGGTGAGGCAGATGTGCGGGGTAGTACAGTGGTGAGGCAGATGTGCAGGGTAGTACAGTGGTGAGGCAGATGTGCGGAGTAGTACAGTGATGGGGCAGATGTGCGGGGTAGTACAGTGGTGAGGCAGATGTGCGGGGTAGTACAGTGATGGGGCTGATGTGTGGGGTAGTACAGTGATGGGGCTGATGTGCGGGGTAGTACAGTGGTGAGGCAGATGTGCGGGGTAGTACAGTGGTGAGGCAGATGTGCGGGGTAGTACAGTGGTGAGGCAGATGTGCGGGGTAGTACAGTGGTGAGGCAGATGTGCGGAGTAGTACAGTGATGGGGCAGATGTGCGGGGTAGTACAGTGGTGAGGCAGATGTGCGGGGTAGTACAGTGATGGGGCTGATGTGTGGGGTAGTACAGTGATGGGGCTGATTTGCGGGGTAGTACAGTGGTGAGGCAGATGTGCGGGGTAGTACAGTGGTGAGGCAGATGTGCGGGGTAGTACAGTGGTGAGGCAGATGTGCGGGGTAGTACAGTGGTGAGGCAGATGTGCGGGGTAGTACAGTGGTGAGGCAGATGTGCGGGGTAGTACAGTGGTGAGGCAGATGTGCGGGGTAGTACAGTGGTGAGGCAGATGTGCAGGGTAGTACAGTGGTGAGGCAGATGTGCGGAGTAGTACAGTGATGGGGCAGATGTGCGGGGTAGTACAGTGGTGAGGCAGATGTGCGGGGTAGTACAGTGATGGGGCTGATGTGTGGGGTAGTACAGTGATGGGGCTGATGTGCGGGGTAGTACAGTGGTGAGGCAGATGTGCGGGGTAGTACAGTGGTGAGGCAGATGTGCGGGGTAGTACAGTGGTGAGGCAGATGTGCGGGGTAGTACAGTGGTGAGGCAGATGTGCGGAGTAGTACAGTGATGGGGCAGATGTGCGGGGTAGTACAGTGGTGAGGCAGATGTGCGGGGTAGTACAGTGATGGGGCTGATGTGTGGGGTAGTACAGTGATGGGGCTGATTTGCGGGGTAGTACAGTGGTGAGGCAGATGTGCGGGGTAGTACAGTGGTGAGGCAGATGTGCGGGGTAGTACAGTGGTGAGGCAGATGTGCGGGGTAGTACAGTGGTGAGGCAGATGTGCGGGGTAGTACAGTGGTGAGGCAGATGTGCGGGGTAGTACAGTGGTGAGGCAGATGTGCGGGGTAGTACAGTGGTGAGGCAGATGTGCAGGGTAGTACAGTGGTGAGGCAGATGTGCGGAGTAGTACAGTGATGGGGCAGATGTGCGGGGTAGTACAGTGGTGAGGCAGATGTGCGGGGTAGTACAGTGATGGGGCTGATGTGCGGGGTAGTACAGTGATGGGGCTGATGTGCGGGGTAGTACAGTGGTGAGGCAGATGTGCGGGGTAGTACAGTGGTGGGGCAGATGTGCGGGGTAGTACATTGGTGAGGCAGATGTGCGGGGTAGTACAGTGGTGAGGCAGATGTGCGGGGTAGTACAGTGGTGAGGCAGATGTGCGGGGTAGTACAGTGGTGAGGCAGATGTGCGGGGTAGTACAGTGGTGAGGCAGATGTGCAGGGTAGTACAGTGGTGAGGCAGATGTGCGGAGTAGTACAGTGATGGGGCAGATGTGCGGGGTAGTACAGTGGTGAGGCAGATGTGCGGGGTAGTACAGTGATGGGGCTGATGTGTGGGGTAGTACAGTGATGGGGCTGATGTGCGGGGTAGTACAGTGGTGAGGCAGATGTGCGGGGTAGTACAGTGGTGGGGCAGATGTGCGGGGTAGTACATTGGTGAGGCAGATGTGCGGGGTAGTACAGTGGTGAGGCAGATGTGCGGGGTAGTACAGTGATGGGGCAGATGTGCGGGGTAGTACAGTGGTGAGGCAGATGTGCGGGCTAGTACAGTGATGGGGCAGATGTGCGGGGTAGTACAGTGATGGGGCTGATGTGCGGGGTAGTACAGTGGTGAGGCAGATGTGCGGGGTAGTACAGTGATGGGGTAGATGTGTGGGGTAGTACAGTGATGGGGCTGATGTGCGGGGTAGTACAGTGATGGGGCTGATGTGCGGGGTAGTACAGTGATGGGGCAGATGTGCGGGGTAGTACAGTGGTGAGGCTGATGTGCGGGGTAGTACAGTGATGGGGCTGATGTGCGGGGTAGTACAGTGGTGGGGCAGATGTGCGGGGTAGTACAGTGATGGGGCTGATGTGCGGGGTAGTACAGTGATGGGGCTGATGTGCGGGGTAGTACAGTGATGGGGCTGATGTGCGGGGTAGTACAGTGATGGGGCTGATGTGCGGGGTAGTACAGTGATGGGGCTGATGTGCGGGGTAGTACAGTGGTGGGGCAGATGTGCGGAGTAGTACAGTGATGGGGCTGATGTGCGGGGTAGTACAGTGATGGGGCTGATGTGCGGGGTAGTACAGTGGTGGGGCAGATGTGCGGAGTAGTACAGTGATGGGGCTGATGTGCGGGGTAGTACAGTGATGGGGCTGATGTGCGGGGTAGTACAGTGATGGGGCTGATGTGCGGGGTAGTACAGTGGTGGGGCAGATGTGCGGGGTAGTACAGTGGTGGGGCAGATGTGCGGGGTAGTACAGTGATGGGGCTGATGTGCGGGGTAGTACAGTGATGGGGCTGATGTGCGGGGTAGTACAGTGATGGGGCTGATGTGCGGGGTAGTACAGTGGTGGGGCAGATGTGCGGAGTAGTACAGTGATGGGGCTGATGTGCGGGGTAGTACAGTGGTGGGGCAGATGTGCGGAGTAGTACAGTGATGGGGCAGATGTGCGGGGTAGTACAGTGATGGGGCTGATGTGCGGGGTAGTACAGTGGTGGGGCAGATGTGCGGAGTAGTACAGTGATGGGGCAGATGTGCGGGGTAGTACAGTGATGGGGCTGATGTGCGGGGTAGTACAGTGGTGGGGCAGATGAGCAGGGGGTACAGTGGTGAAATAGATTTGCAGGGGGGACAGTGATCTAAGGTGTAGAGTTGCAGGATGTTAATTTCTTACCACTAAAGTAGTTTACAGTATTTACTTTATAAAAAATCCTTTTAGAGATTGAGTGTAAATGTTGAAATTTTTTGTTATAAAATCGGCACACTCAATTTCTTTGAAAACATTTTTCGGCACACTGTGCCCTAAAGGTTGCCTAACCCTGGTGTAGAGGCTGTGAGATGTTTTGTTCATTTCCTTTTATTTGCTTTATCTTCTTTTTTAACTCAAAGCCCTGGTTCACATTGGTACGATTTGACATGCGATTTGACATGTCAAATCGCATGTCAAATCAGCGGCAATTGCCGGCAATGGCACCGTCCTAATTGGTGCAACGCTGCATTTGCGGCGCCGCACTGATTTCAAAAAGTAGTTTCTGTACTACTTTTTGCAATTTTGGGCTACGATTTACATTGACATCTGTGCAGAAACCAGCACAGATGTTTCTGAAATCGCAGCTGAAATCTGGATTGACATGCGGGAGTGAAATTCACTCTCGCAGCTCAGTGTGAACCTGGGCAAATAGTCAAAAAGATGACTCAACTCTATGCTTCGGTGCACTAACATGCGTTTTGTGTGTTCCGCTTTTTACACAATGCACATCCATGCTGGGAACATTTATCTATGTGGCTTTGCGTTGAGCCTGCGTTCATCCATGCACCTGGTGTAAACAAGCACTAAGGATTGATTCACATCTATGCATGTTGCTTTTGAGCGTTTCTGCAGCGCTTTTTGCTGTGCTTTGTTTTTATCGCGTTTTTACTGTGATTTTGCTGTGAAAATAATTTTGCGTTTTTTGTGCTTTTTTTTGGGGGGGGGGGGATTTGATGTTGGACAAGTTTAAAAATGCAAAACGCAAAAAAAAAGCACTGTTTTGTATTTTAAAAAGGTCCCTGACCCTTTCCAAAATCACAGAGGCACAAAAACACATTTATGTGAAGATGTTCCTTAGGAACCCATAAAAAAGTGTCCTGCATTTCTGCAAAAAGCATGAAAAATTGTTTGGTGTGAATGAAGCCTAAGTGGTTGTCTGGATACACACCCCGTCCCTCATTACAGATCTTTTCCAGTCTGAACAAGCCATAACGTATCACACTTCTCAGGAGCTGTTGCTGAAAATAGACTATCCACAGCTTAATAACAAAGCGCAGAAGCAAGGTCGCTGTTTTCTCACAGGATCGCGGTATCACAATATAATTTGGATGACAGGTTCTCTTCTACGTGGGACCTCTGCAGTGCTTCGTTCACACAGGATCATTTGACTTTTCAACACAAATATTTAGCATTTTACTGAGGTAACCTCCACCAGGAAAGTGTGAATAAATATTGCAGCATATTTAGAAAAAAAACAAACAGAATCACTAAATATACTTTTTCCTTGCAGTGGAAGAGCAGCTAATATAAGCACCCACTGCCTGACTCCTTCGCAAAGGGTCTCTGTTCATGACCTCTTTAGTAGCTTGTATGGACTGACAGCCCAGCTCATGCAGGACTATTGCATAGGAGCCCAAATTGCATCCCAGGCAGTAGAAAAATGTTTTTGGTAAAGGCCAGTTTGCCCAGACATGGATAGAAGAGAAAATGTCTACAGATTCTAATCGCCATACATGAATCTTGTTTTTTTTCAAATGCTGCTTTATGCATTGACATACAGTACATCCTTAGACCCAATCTGTCCAGACAGCATTGTTATCTGCTGACTTTGAACCATCCATAGGCAGTTTAACTCTTCTTAACGCTTAACACACTGAAGTTGAATCCAACACAATACTACTTCACCTAACTACAGTACCAAGGATGGTTTCCAGTCTGTTGAAGCCTAATGCCGCGTACACACGGTCGGACTTTCCGGCATACTTGGTCCGGCGGACCAGAGTGTGCCGGACAATCCGCCCGTGTGTAGGCACCGGCGGACTTTTCCGGCGGACTTTTTCCCAAAAGCCCGCCGGACCTAGATTTGAAGAAAGTTCTAAATCTTTCCGCCGGACTCAGTTTCGGGCGGAAAGTCCGCTCGTGTGTGTGCTGGTCCAACGGAAAGCCCGCTCGTGTGTAGGCTGGTCCGACGGACCAGATACAACACGAGGGCAGGGTATTGCATCTCACGCTCGCTGCAATAGGAAAAACACATTTTCCTATTGCGGCGAGCGCGGGGCATACCAGGCCCTTAGGTCTGGTATGGATTATAAAGGGAAGCCCCTACGCCGAAAAAAACGGCGTGGGGTCCCCCCTAAAATCCATACCAGACCCCGATCCGAGCACGCAGCCTGGCCGGTCAGGAAAGGGGGTGGGGACGAGCGAGCGCCCCCCCCCCCTCCTGAACCGTACCAGGCCGCATGCCCTCAACATGGGGGTGGGTGCTTTGGGGGAGGGGGGCGCCCTGCGCCCCCCCCCCCAAAGCACCTTGTCCCCATGTTGATGAGGACAAGGGCCTCTTCCCGACAACCCTGGCCGTTGGTTGTCGGGGTCTGCGGGCGGGGGCTTATCGGAATCTGGGAGCCCCCTTTAATAAGGGGGCCCCCAGATCCCGGCCCCCCACCCTATGTAAATGAGTATGGGGTACATGGTACCCCTACCCATTTACCTAGGAAAAAAGTGTAAGTAATAAAACACACTACACAGGTTTTTAAAATATTTTATTAAACAGCTCCGGGGGGGGGGATCTTCCTCCGGCTTCGGGGGTCTTCTTCCGGCTTCGGGGGTCCCTCCGCTTCATCTTCTCCCGGCGTCCGGTTGGTTCTTCTCCCGGTGTTCCAGTTCTTCGGCCGGCTCCTCTGCTGTCTTCAGGTAGCTCTCTTACCAGCAGAGGTCCGGACTTCTGGGCTTCTGGGCTTCTTCTCTTCTCCAGATGTTGACACGACGCTCTCTCCGGCTGGACTGCTCTCCGAGGGCTGCGTTGTGACTTATATAGGCGGAGACCCCGCCCCCTTTTGATGTCACAGTCCCTGGGCATGCTGGGACTGTGACGTTTTAGGGGGCGTGGTCACTGGGTGATGTTGACCACGCCCCCTAAAACGTCACAGTCCCAGCATGCCCAGGGACTGTGACATCAAAAGGGGGCGGGGTCTCCGCCTATATAAGTCACAACGCAGCCCTCGGAGAGCAGTCCAGCCGGAGAGAGCGTCGTGTCAACATCTGGAGAAGAGAAGAGAAGAGAAGAAGCCCAGAAGCCCAGAAGTCCGGACCTCTGCTGGCAAGAGAGCTACCTGAAGACAGCAGAGGAGCCGGCCGAAGAACTGGAACACCGGGAGAAGAACCAACCGGACGCCGGGAGAAGATGAAGCGGAGGGACCCCCGAAGCCGGAAGAAGACCCCCGAAGCCGGAGGAAGATCCCCCCCCCCGGAGCTGTTTAATAAAATATTTTAAAAACCTGTGTAGTGTGTTTTATTACTTACACTTTTTTCCTAGGTAAATGGGTAGGGGTACCATGTACCCCATACTCATTTACATAGGGTGGGGGGCCGGGATCTGGGGGCCCCCTTATTAAAGGGGGCTCCCAGATTCCGATAAGCCCCCGCCCGCAGACCCCGACAACCAACGGCCAGGGTTGTCGGGAAGAGGCCCTTGTCCTCATCAACATGGGGACAAGGTGCTTTGGGGGGGGGGGCGCCCCCCTCCCCCAAAGCACCCACCCCCATGTTGAGGGCATGCGGCCTGGTACGGTTCAGGAGGGGGGGGGGGCGCTCGCTCGTCCCCACCCCCTTTCCTGACCGGCCAGGCTGCGTGCTCGGATCGGGGTCTGGTATGGATTTTAGGGGGACCCCACGCCGTTTTTTCGGCGTAGCGGGGTTCCCCTTTATAATCCATACCAGACCTAAGGGCCTGGTATGCCCCGCGACGGGGCTAGTAAGGTGTCAATCTCGCCGATAAAAGCGGCAAGATTGACATCCTTTTCTAGTCCCGTCGCACCTGAGTCACGTTCAAAATGAACGGACTTGTCCGTGTGTGGGCAAGTCCGTTCATTCTGAAAGTCCGCCGGAACTCCGGCGAAAGTCCGTCGGAAAGACGGGCGGACTTAGCCCGCCGGAAAGTCCCGGCGTGTGTGGGCAAGTCCGTCCGTTTTAAAGTCCGGCGCACCTGGCGGACAAAGTCCGTCGGAAAGTGTGCCGGACCAAGTAGGATAGAAAGTCCGCTCGTGTGTACGCGGCATAATGAATACAGAAAGGTTCTAAAAATGTTTCCTTTTGGCCCGTATACATGATCAGAAAATCGCACGAAAATACCGCTTTCAAAGTGATTGTACGATAATCTGATCGTTAGTGTAGCACCCTCTAGTGTAGGCAAAAGCATTGGTCTAAAAAGATTATTAAAGCTGGTTCCGCGCAATGACTATTTAAATGCTGTCACAATATGTAGAAAATGATGTATAAAAGTGATCTCGCGCAGAATTACAAATAATCTTACAAACACATAAAGTGCAATGTGCAACCAATGGGAGTGGGGTAAACCTCAAATATATAAAGGTTAAAAAATCTGTAATAGAAGGATAAATTGACTCCAACAAGGGACATCGAAAATGATGCAGGAAGGTGATAGCAGGTGTCCAATTCATGTGCAAAAAAAGAAAAAGAAAAAATACTCGTGCAAAAAAATAGCAGGAAAAAATTCATAAATAAACATGTGTAAAACAGTTCGCTACAAAAGACAGAAGATCAATATCTTCTAATCTTCCACGGTGAATAGTGAATACAGAAGGAATAAATGTTCATAAAGTGGTGGACAAAGATGGTATAATAATGGAAAGACGAATCAATGCTCATCAGTGTCCATATATGACTTCATAAGTTACTTCTTAACAAGTCAGTCTCACAGAACTCTCACCTCATATACTGTATTACATTGCCTGATTGAATAAATAAAACTCTCCACCGCTTCCCTTTAGTTCTTTTTCCAGCTCACATACACTTCAAATGGGGCCAAGAGTAGCTTCTCCAACTGTAAGTTCCTCCACTCAGCCGTCCCAATGCACTCCGGTGCATTAATGCAGCAGTGATGAAGAAGAAAAAGAACAAAGTGCCTCCAATAGTTCAGCAAGGTATTAAAAGTATAGGGTGCTTTTATTGGTAACAATTAGGTGGACTCTTACATATATAATAGTTAAAACAGGCAAGAACAGTTTAAAACCGGCATTTTTGGCGCCTCCTTATATTACTTCCGGTGCACGTCTGACTCCAGCCACTCCCTACGCGTTACGCCACTCCCCAGATGAAGTCACGTGACGTAACGCGTAGGGAGTGGCTGGAGTCAGACGTGCACCGGAAGAGACATAAGGAGGTGCCAAAAACACCGGTTTTAAACTGTTCTTGCCTGTTTTAACTATTATATATGTTAGAGTCCACCTAATTGTTACCAATAAATGCACCCTATCCTTGTAAAACCTTACTGCACTATTGGAGGCACTTTATTCTTTTTCTTCCCCATCACTGCTGCATTAATGCACTGGAGTGCATTGGGATGGCTGAGCGGAGGAACTTACAGTTGGAGAAGCTACTCTTGGCCCAATTTGAAGTATATGGGAGCTGGAATACCAATCTTAACAACCTACGCCCTATCTCCTTGCTCCCCTTTTCCTCTAAACTACTTGAACACTTGGTTTACAACCAACTGAGTGACCACCTCATTATTATTAACCTTCTTGATCCCCTTCAGTCTGGATTTCGCCGTCAACACTCCACAGAAACTTTCTTTTAAAACTCACATATGACCTACTAACTGCAAAAACCAACGGACACTATTTTGTACTCCTACTTCTGGACCTTTCAGCTGCCTTTGACACGGTTGATCACCCCCTTCTCCTCAAAAAACTTTACTCCCTCAGTGTCCATGACTGTGCTCTTCAGTGGCTCTCATCCTACCTATCCCAACTCACCTTCAGTGTCACTTACAATTCTACTTCCTCCACTCCTCTTCCCTTCTCCGTCAGGGTCCCCCAAGGTCTTGGACCTCTTTTATTTTCAATCTACACCCCCTCCCTGGGTCAGCTGATAGCCTCTCATGGCTGTCAATATCATTTCTACGCTGACAACACCCAAATCTATCTCTCCACCCCTCAACTCACTCCATCAGTCTCCTCACACATCACTAACTTACTAACAGACATATCTGTATGGATGTCACACCACTTCCTCAACTCAACTTGTCCAAGACCTCCTGCTCTCTAGCTCCCTCATCACCTCCTCCCATATCCGCCTCCAGGACTTCTCCCGAGCCTCGCCCATCCTCTGGAATTCCCTACCCCAATCTGTCAGACTGTCTCCAAATTTATCCACTTTTAGGCGATCCCTGAAAACTTTCCTCTTCAGAGAAGCCTATCCTGCCTCCATCTGACAACTGCATTAGTTTCTCCATTAGCTAATCCCCCACAGCTATTACCCTTTTGTATAACTTGACCCTCCCTCCTAGATTGTAAGCTCTAATGAGCACGGCTCTCTGATTCCCCTGTGTTGAACTGTATTGTAATTGTACTGTCTGCCCTAATGTAAGGTGCTGCGCAAACTGTCGGCGCAATATCAATCCTGTATAATAATATAACACATTACATCACTCCTTTGTTCTGTCGTGCAAGAATTTTCGTAACTTTAGTAAACTCTTCTTTTTCCATATGAAACCAGCATGCAGCGGTGTCTCATCCATATGGGGTGCAGGGGTGCCCCCACCCTAATCCATGCTCCCAGACCCTAATTTACGTGCAGGGTGCCACACGCATGTCCCGGCTCAGGGAGCGGGTCTTGAGACCCAATTGGCCGAGAGGAGAAGCGATCCTATTGGCCGCCGAGGAGGAGGTGGGAAGAGACACAGGGCAAGCTGCGCCGCCATGAAGTCGAGGAAGGAGGAGACGCAAGGTGAAGCTGCCGCCCGCCACCCGGAGGAAGCCCACGAACTACAGTAGATGGGGTAAGTGCAGGAACCAATGGACCAACTGGGGGGGAGGGTACTGGAGACCCGACTGACTGACCAATTGGACTGGGCTTTTTTCCGTGGGGCCGCATATTTGTGTATCTCCCCTTGTGCTGGGAGCGTACTGACGATCGGGGACTCAGAACTCCCGATTCCGGGTCACCTAATCGCTGTGATAGCCTCCGATTGTGATCAGTCACTGTAAAGCCCACCCCCGTGTTTTCTTTCTCTGTGAATGGGCGAGAGAGATACATTGTGTCTCTCTCTCTCCTTGCAGAGAAAAAAAAGTATGTGTAAAAAATAAAAAATAAAAAACAAAAAAAACCTAGATAAAGGTTTAATCTAGGTCAGTGTCAGGGTTAGTGTTTGGATAAAGGTCAAGGTCAGGGTCAAAGAGCAGGGTCAGTATTTTTTGGACAGGATTTTTTTTTTAAATTAGTATCAGTAAGTTTCAGTGTGTTTTAGGTAGGATAAAAAAAGCAAAATGCGTACTATTATTTCTGGCTGTACTACAGGTGCAAACAGGAACCAACACACACATATGTGGTTTAGCTGCGATCGTCAGGAGCAGCAGAGTTTAATTTAGGTTGCTCTTTGGTGGAAGGTTATGATAGTAGCAAAAAATATACAGCCATATTTTAAAAAAATGTATTTTTTTTAACTATTTTGGGCCAGTTTTCCTTTGATAATAAAAATATCAGGAGATATCAATTGCAAGTTACCACCAAATGAAAGCCCAATTTGTCTTGAAAAAAAAAACACGGTATAATCCACCTGGATGCACAAAGTAGTTGGGTTGATATGTACAGTTTTACTGACGCATGTCAAAGTTGCAAAATTGTGCTTAGGATTTGTTTTACCCTTAGATGTGAAGGGGTTATTCTTACCTTATACACACTGACCCTGACTTTTGACCCCAACCCTGACCATTGACACTGACCTAGATCAAGCCCTGGTCTAGCTTTTTTATATTTATTTATTCATTATTATTATTAGTATTTTTTACCCGCTTTTTTACATTATTTTTCTCCATTCAGAGAAGAAAAAGTTTACAGAGCCCTGCTTTACAGAATGAGTGCTGTGATAGCCAATCACAGGTTCTCACAGCGATCATGTAATATGGAGCCGGTGTTCCGTCAGATTAGGCGACCCGTCAAAACTTATAACGGAAGTGACATTCCTCCACGGCCATCTTGGTACACCCCGCACTCAGCCGCAGTAATCCTACAGTCTGAAGTCCCCAAACGGATATCTTTTTACACCCACAAAAGTCTTGCATTTCACACTTATTTTTACCACTAAACTGAGCTTATATTGTGAAATATAGTATTTACAAGTCCGTGACACTGTTTTGATGTTGAAGTTCAAAAGCAATGGTCTTCTGTCACATTAGAAAACATGTGAGATCAGCAGGCTTGCTGCTGCTTTAAAAATTCAACATCAAAACAGTCACACGGACTTCTAAATACTGTATTTCACAATATAAGCTCAGTTTAGTGGTAAAAATAGGTGTGTAATGCAACTTTGGTGGGTGTAAAAAGTAGTCCGCTTGCCGACTTCAGACTGTAGGCTTACTGCGGCTGAGTGTGGGGTGTACCAAGATGATCGTAACGGAACATCACTTCCGTTACGAAATCCGACGGGTCGCCTAATCTAACGGATCACCAGTCCTCCCGCCCCCCCATCATTAATAAGAGAAACAGAGCTGTTGGTGCTGGAGAACACTTCCAGCACAAACATAAGCTCCATCGAGGAATTCCCCTCTGTAACCTGTATATATTTGTAACGCTAGCATCCACTGATTAAGGATGTAAACGTTCAATGTGTAGTTCGTTTAAGATGGCAAAGGGCTCATTCACATGATCATTCATGGCCATACACAGCCCAGAATAGGGGGTATGGCCCAGGAGGGGTACGGCCCAGGAGGGGTACGACCAGGTGTTTACATTCAGATAGGAAGCCTGTACAAATCAATGACAGACTGTTCACATGTAACCTTACAAGTTCAGTAGCTCTGTACGTAGGCTGTTTGCGTCCAGGGCCGCTCATTGTTCTATGTGTGATTGCACACAGACATCTGCATACATTCTCAGCCTGTCATTGATTTGTACTGGCTAAACAGCCACAGCTCAATGTAAACGACTGGCCGTATCCAGGGCTGGACTGGGACAAAAATTTGGCCCTGGACTTCACCCAGACTGGCCCACTTTGACAGGTCTCTCCCATGCCGGCTTGCCACCCAAGCCCCCCCCCCCCCCAGCTATTAGCCGTTCTACATTATTTCTCTTATAGGCAGTACCAGTGGGGAAGCTAGACATTATTTCACCTGGGGCAAAGAATCAGTTTGGCGCCCCCCCCCCCAATGGAACAAGATTAGGCAGGAAAGTGAGGCCGCCCTCCTTCCAGATCGTATGATGAGCTTCTAAGTGTTGACTCCTGAGCATCATGTCTGTATTCAGGCGCGCTGCATAACTAGCCAGGGAGAGGAGGTGAGCACTGCGGGGGGGACAGAGGACTGGAGGGAGGCAGCGGTCCACTGTCACTGAAATCGGCCCACTGAGCCATCGGCCCACCGGGAAACTCCCTGTAGTCCCAATGGCCAGTACATGCCTGGCCGTATCTGCCGCTGAAATGCACTGATCCGGGTGGTGTACAGCCAGGAACAGCCATGTGAATGAGCCCTAAAACTGATACAAAATATTAGGCCAGAGTAAAATCCTTAACAGGTGATTGCAGGCAAACTATTGCTTTGCAAGAATAAACCAAAAAATGTAATTATTATATTTTGCGTAGAGAGGGGCCCCTTCTGGCAATTGCCCCCTTATAAATCAGGCACTGCTCACACACTCAATTTACTTGCCATCTGCAGTTCCGGTATGACAGCTGCATTATCATATCCTCCACCTATAGACCACATACAGTGATGAAAAGAGATATTTCTGGGTGAAATGACACTTTCTCATCTTTAATAGAAGTCAGCAGATGGTTTTACCTCAATTAAAATACTGAATTCAGCACATTGGTGAAATTCCAGAAGCTCCTCTGCGGCATCTGCAGAATCTCAGAAACATTTTGGGAAAAGCCGGGAAACTTTCTACAGGAATCTCGTTTCCACTCCAGGAGGAGACAACACTAAACTTGTTTATAAACTTCTGCAAACTATTTTCGAGCTTCTGGCCAAGAGGTTTCCTGTAGCGGGAGGGGGCTCATGTGGTCAGATGAGATTATTTCCATTGGATAATTTAGGAGGGTAGTGGACTGCAGCCAAAGAGGGGTCTAAGCCAGGACTGCATAGATCTGTACAATTCACAGAAACAACTAAGACTGAATTCACAAAACTGAGTTTTTTAATGTAAGCAATGTTAGTACCTGAGATTGACTTGGTAGTAGCTTTCTGCGCTCACTGTACTACAGAGTTTAGGCCGGGGGGGGGAAGGAGAAGCAGTACAAGGAGCCAAAAAGTTGTGCACCAAGGCAAGGAGCATGCTGATAGGAGGAGAAAGCAGAGGGACAAAAACTGAGCTTCTAAATGTCCTGCTTCTCTTTTTACTGTCCCGCCAAAGGCAGGGGAAGGGATAAGAGCTGTAAGTCTTTTTTCACTGTGGCAGAGGAAAGAAAACAAGTCTTCTACCCTATAAGACAGCACAGTGGGGTGTGGCAGAGCTTTGTAAATCTTAGGAGTAGATGGTCAGAAATACAGATCCTTTGGCAAGGAAAACTGCTTCTATGTATGTATTTTATCCATGTATTTGTTCCCCCGTAAGTTGCCAACAAACTTAAAGTGGTAGTAAAGTCTAAAGGTTTATTACCTTTGTGCATTCCCTGCATGAAGGTAAAAAACATTTTGGGTGCAGCGCCCCCAAATACTTACCTGAGCCCCATCTCAGTTCAGCAGTGCTGCTCTCTCTCTCTCTCCCTCCTCACTGGACTCAGTGAGAGCAGAAGGGGCCATTGGCTCCTGCTGCTGTCAATCAAATCCAGTGACGGAGGAGCATTGGGCGGGGCCGAGACACACTGTGTATGTGAATAGATGCACACAGTACAGCTTGGGATCAATCCCGCATAAGAACCCCCCTAGCAAGTGGCTTGCTTGGGATAGGACTCGAAGACAGAAGGAGCCAGACAGGGGGACCCCAGAAAAGGAGGATCATGGCTGCTGCACAGAGCAGGCAAATGTAAAATGTTTGTTATTTAAAAAAAAATAATAAATAACTTGACCTCCAGAAGATTTTACTCCCTTCATGACCAGAACATTTTTTGCTATTCAGCACTGTGCTACCTTAAGTGGCAATTGTGCGGTCATGCAACACTGTACACAAATTAAATTTATGTAATTTTTTTACACAAATAGAGCTTTTTTAGTGGTATTTCATCACCACTGGGTTTTTTATTTTTTTTGCGATATAAACAAAAGATGGAAAATTATGAAACAAGAACCTATATTTTTTATTTTCTGCTATAAAATATATCTAAATAAAACAAAAACATCCAATTTCCTTATGAATTTAGGCCAAATTTTATTTTATCATATGTTTTTGGTAAAAAAAAATCCCAATAAGTATATATTATTTGGTTTGTGTGAAAGTTATAGCGTCTGTATAAATACTGAATTTTTTTTTTATACTAGAAATCGCAGTGATCAGCAACTTAAAGTGGAACTGTGGATAGAATGTCAGGTAATCTGACACTAGCTAACACTAGCTGGGGTACACTAATTGCCTACCTGATACTGACATCAATAATGACACTGTAATGCCCCGTACACACGGTCGGATTTTCCGATGGACATTGTCCGATCGGAGCGTGTTGTCGGAAATTCCGACCGTGTGTGGGCTCCATCGGACATTTTCCATCGGATTTTCCGACACACAAAGTTGGAGAGCAGGAGATAAAATTTTCCGACAACAAAATCCGTTGTCGGAAATTCCGATCGTGTGTACACAAATCCGACGGACAAAGTGCCACGCATGCTCAGAATAAATAAAGAGCGTGTGTATACAAGACAAGTTTGAGCCAACATCCGTCGGAAAAAATCCTAGGATTTTGTTGTCGGAATGTCCGAACAAAGTCCGACCGTGTGTACGGGGCATTACAGTGATCAGTGCTAAAACTATACACTGTCACTGTACACTGGCTGGAAAGGGTTTAACATCTAGGAGTGATCAAGGGGTTCATCCCTGGCAGCTACCAAAAGAGCCTGACCACTATTGGTGAATAAAATGATCAAACAGAATAGTTTCTCTGAGGTTATTATTATCCTTCCCCCACCAGAATTTTGTCTGAAAACATTTGTGTCAGGAATTTTCATTTCATTCATTCATTTTCTAATTGTTGTTTTGATCAAATCACCATTCGTTTTTAACCAGAGTGACAAAAAAATTCTAATGCCGCGTACACACGGGCGGACTTTTCGATGGACTAGGTCCGGCGGACTTTTCGACGTACTTTCCAACGGACTTTCGAATGAATGGATTTGCCTACACACGATCAACCAAAGTAGGACAGATTCGTACGTGATGACGTATGACCGCACTAAAATAAAGAAGTTCATAGCCAGTAGCCAATAGCTGCCCTAGCGTTTGCTTTTGTCCGTCGGACTAGCATACAGACGAGAGGACTTTTCGACCGGACTTGAGTCCGTTGGAAAGTTTTAAAACATGTTTTATTTCTAGGTCCGTTGGACTTTTGGGAAAAAAAAGTCAGCTGGAGCCCACACATGATCGAATTGTCCGACGGAGTCCGGCCCGCCGGACCTAGTCCATCGAAAAGTCCGCTCGTGTGTACGCGGCATTAGGAGCAGAATGGAAATTTTTTCTCGAATCAGTTTTATTTTATTTGGAAAATTCTATTCATACCATAATCAAATGTAAAAGCAAAGTAAATTAAAACGTTTGTGAAGTCATGGAATGAACGCATGAGAATTTTCGTACAAATGTTTGTTCAAAATTCTACTAGTGTATGGCCTGCTTTAGGCATACGGGGTTCACTTCAGTCTGTAGCAGAAGCTCTGAGGGTCATAAATCTACACTGCTAAGACAGCCAAGCAAATGCTTCTTAAGCCTAGTACTCACCACTGTCTTTTTTTAAGAAAAAATACTGACAGTTTAGGTTGGAGCCCTTATACTAACAATCTGACGTTAGTACAGCGATCTGCCCTGCTAAACTATTGTGTTCTAACAGAGGGATGCCTACCAGAACACTTTGGTCAGCGCTCATAGCCATTGGCTGAGAATAATGATCGGGAGCCTGGTTGGCTGCTGGTTTTCCAGCATGCTTTTCCGACAGAAGCTGGCTCGGCTGCCATACCCACGGGCTGAATGTCGGCCGTTTTTCATTGAACCCGCAAATGTCACCCAACATTCGGCCCATGTGGACTAGGCTTTACTGTACAGCACTGGCAGCCGGTGCTCAAAATTTTTGGGGGGACGCAAACAAAAATACTGAAAAAAAAACATCAATTGCAGCCTCACTGTGCCCATCAAATTCATCCATTGTGCCCATCAAATTCATCCATTGTGCCAATCAAATGCAGCCACTTTTGCTCATCATATGCAGCCACTGTGCCCATCATATGCAGCCACTGTGCCCATCATATGCAGCCACTTGTGCCTATCATATGCATCCACTTGTGCCCATCAAATGCAGCTACTTGTGCCCATCATATGCAGCCACTTGTGCCCATCAAATGCAGCCACTTGTGCTCATCAAATGCAGCCACCTGTGCCCATCATATGCAACCACTGTGCCCATCATATGTAGCCACATGTGCTCATTATATGCAGCCAATTGTGACTGTCATATGCAGCCACTTGTGCCCATCATATGCAGCCACTTGTGCCCATCAAATGCAGCCATTTGTGCCCCCCATATGCAGCCACTTGTGCCCATCATATGCAGCCACTTGCGCCCATCAAATGCCACCAGTTGTGCCCATCAAATGCCGCCACTGTGGCCTCCGCCCACCCGCTGTCTGCCTGGCGCTTACCCCATCTTAGTGGTGGGTCAGGCAGTGTGTGACAGCTCCTGTATCCTCCATGCTTCCCCCTTCTCTCTCCTTCCGTTTTGATAGGCGTCCAATCGGAGCACCTCTGCCTTCAACCAATCAGGTAACGGGTATTAGACCCACGCTACCTGATTGGCTGAATGGCGGTGCAGTGTTAGAATAGCGAATATTCATTCGCTTTTCTAACACACCTGGGTGGACTGTGAGCACAATGCTCTGCGCTCGCAGTCCACCTTTTTTGAAGCCTATTAGAGCCTATGGCTCTAGTCAGGTACTTCAAATAAACACCCCCGCCGCTGTAATTCAGGTGCCCAGCATCGGAAAGGATGGGCGGCCCCTGCTGTAAAGAGGGGATCTGTGACATCCTCACGTCTGACTTCAGCCCTACTATACTGGAAACATTACAGTTTTCCTTAACAGCCTCCCTAATAGAACCCCCTTCCTACCGCAGGTACCATGTCATTGCAGCTATTTCCAGACATCTCCCTATTTCTGCCTGTTCTGAAAAGAGTGCGGCACATTTAAAAAAAAAAAAGACATATAAAAGGCTGGTCTTGTCCAAATAACATGCGAAACAAAAGTCTGTTCATTTCTTTCACAGGGAGTAATGCGTTCAGAAGGTCTTCTGGTTTTCTAAGGTTGATCAATACACTGGCTGTCTGCACTTTCTGTGCTGGGACGATGGCTCTCATGGAGTAATTAGATATCCCGCCGGGCACCAGGCCTGATCCTTTGTGTAGATCTGGCTGTTTCCAAGTCTGGAGGAAGCCTTAAACGAAGTGTTAATGAGATAATTATGTATTCCTCGTGCGATGTTGAGCACTCTCTCTGTAGAAGTCATTATACATCTTGTACAAGTGCTGTGCTAAGGACTGAAATAAAAAATGATGTTATATACTTTTTATTTAAAGTGAAAGCAAAATGTTAACTCACTTTCAGCAGTGTTTTAGGGTTGACACATCCAGAGATGTATATTTTACTCATTGGTGCCTGTTTTCACAATGTTAATGCAGATGGATAGTCACCACAAGCCCCCCACGTGCCACAAATACAATCACAGGGGAAGGAAGGGGAAGGTTACAGCAGGACATTGTATGTGGAGAGAAATGAGTCACACAGATGGAGCCAATAGAGCAAGACAGACTACATGCAGCCTGTTCATTGTGAGTTTATCTCTTGTTAAAAATTAACAAAAAAAAATACTTTTTATTTCTGCCAAGGCTTTTACATGCTCCATTTTATTCCTGCCACTATCCAAACTCTTACCGTCATACAAAACAACATACTTTAAAGTTAAAATAGTGTACCGCGCTGTCAAAAAAAAAAAACGTGAAAAAGCAGCCAACACGACAATGTAAATAAAATGATCAAAAAAATACCAAGAATGTAATTGTCGACAATGATGTCACAATAAAAGAAGTGAAACAATATGTGAACAGTGACATAAATATACAGTAAATAAAGTGACATATGACCAGTATAAAGATTAATAAAAATAAATGTCCATATGTGATGAAAAGGGACCACATATAATGGTGAATTCCTGTGGTGAGTGATCCAAAACAAGCATGTGACGGCTGATTTGCATCTGCACGTAAGCTGTGTCTACTCTGCTGTATTCAACGGAACGTCCATCCAGACGCTGTATTCCATACATTGAATTGGTGCCTCATTGGTTACCTTCCAAGCTTGATTGGCTTGTCAGGTGTACACCTGTACAAGTCCAATCTTTCTGGTAAGAGACTATTACTTTCGGTGGTGGTCTTTTCGTGGTTATAATTGATGTCTGCTCGAGATTTTAATGATCGTCACATGCTTGTTTTGGATCACTCACCACAGGAATTCACCATTATATGTGGTCCCTTTTCATCACATATGGACATTTATTTTTATTGATCTTTATACTGGTCATATGTCACTTTATTTACTGTATATTTATGTCACTGTTCGCATATTGTTTCACTTCTTTTATTGTGACATCATTGTCGACAATTACATTCTTGGTATTTATTTGTTTATAGCGCTACACTCCCTCTCCTTTTTCTGGTTCACACCTATGCAGGTTGCAGTTTGGATATTCCAGATGCATTTTGCATTTTTCAATACACATTTTTGATCCATAAAGTCCCTGGCCCTTTCCATAAAATGCATAGATGTGAACGTGACCCATAGGAAACCAAGGTAAATGGACTGTAGTGTGTTTCTGTAAGACTGAAAACGCACTAAAAATGCATAGGTGTGAACCAGGCCTTAGTTGATCATACAACCTTTCAGCAGTCACCATGTTTATTTTTAATGAGCTTGTATTATTGTGAAAGGCCATTAACCATTTTTGTTGATGAAGTCTATCACACTGCAAGTCCTAAAAACACTTATAAACTTGACTCCAGTAATAGAACATCTCAAATGGTGTTACCTGTCACAGATGGGTTCTATGTGTAGTATTAAGGGAGGAGTTTTGCAGAAAAAGTTTGGAGCGAGGGGAGATTTCTTCTGCTCAGCGTTTTCTGCACTTGTTAAAACTCAAGATGCGCCAGTGGTTTTTGGGTGAAGCTGCCCTTTAAGAATGTGGATGTTTCAAACAGTTCTTGTGATGCACCATTTTATTTTGTATTAATCTCTACTCAAGCCTAATCTTATTCCATCCGTCTGATCCACTGCATGTAACTGAACCAATAGGAGAGCCAAAGTTTTAATTCAATTTATTGTAATGGATTATACTGTGTGCCTGACATCTTCCTGTCCTGCTGGCTTGTTTTGTAAGGTAATGAAAGCCAAGACCATATACTGGCATATTGCGGGGTGGTGGATAATGTGAACAGCTGGCACAGCGGATCTGTTACATGGCAGTAGATGCTGGTGAGTCACCGTCTAATCTCACAATGGCTAAAATAACATAGGTTTACATCTAAGACATAGTACAGGGAATCTATGGAAATAGCAGATTTATACAGAACATTGTTCCTCATTATCAGATGGTGTCCATTAAAGGTTATCTAAAGCCAAAACATTTTCCTATTTTATTTTTGATGGAGTGGGGAAGGGTTTTAATCCCTGTTGGGGCTTTATTGCTTTTTCTGTCACATTAAGGAGGTTCACCCACACTATTTTTCTCAGTGGCCTTTTTCATTGGGGTTAAAAGATATGGGAAATCCGACATTTAACAGTTGTCACTATAATAGGAAGTTCTAGTATAGAACAGTCCTCCAAAAGGGCACCAGTTATGCTGACAACTGTCTAAAGGGCCGTACACAGGATTGGACTTTTTGACAACAAACATGCAAATTAGCTGTTTTGGAGCAACATCCGACCGTGTGTACACTCCATCGGACAAACTTTTTCAGTTTCCATCGGACTTTTGTTGGCCGTGCGAACGGACAAACTTTCCGGCAACAAAAGTCCGATAGAGCAAAGTCTGAACGTGTGTGCACAAAGCCATCGGACTTTTGTACAAACTACAGTACGCAGCCGTGAGAATGTTTCCAGCGCGATCGGATCGCGCTGGTTCTCGGCGGCAGGGTACTGTACATCTCGCGCTAACTGCAATCGGAAAAACACATTTTCCTACTGCGGCGGGAGCGAGAGGGAATTCCCCTCTGGGGGAATACCAAGCCCTTCGGTCTGGTATGGATTTTAAGGGGAACCCCTACGCCGAAAAAACGGCATGGGGGTCCCCCCAAAATCCATACCAGACCCTTATCTGAGCACGCAGCCTGGCCGGTCAGGAAAGGGGGTGGGGACGAGCGAGCGCCCCCCCTCCTGAGCCATACCATGCCGCATGCCCTTGTGAAGGAATGTGATGTAGATAATAATAATAGTAATCTGAAAATGTCTATTTTCTTATGTGCATACATATTTTTCTCCTTACTCATTATATAAGTATACAGATTAGCTCTGTTCCTATATTTTCTCAAGATGGCGCGTACCCCCTACCTCCCACACATCAGAAGAACGCGGAACTGGAGATAAAACCAAAGAGAGCCAAACCTCGTTATGAAAATTCTCCATCTTCTTTATCTTCTTAACCAATGAGATGTACCTATTAGACTGACATAGCAATGACGTATTTGTGTGTATAAAACATTAACACCGCCTTGAATAAATTAGAAGTGTAACAGTAATACTGTGAGCGTGTCTCAGAGTGTTTACTTTTATATGCATGCATATCAACACTTTCAAAATTAGAGACAGCAGCAGATAACCTTGGGCTCGATTGGAGCTCTTAATCATTTCCATAACACCCTCAACATGGGGGTGGGTGCTTTGGGGGAGGGGGGCGCCCTGCGGGCCCCCCACCCCAAAGCACCTTGTCCCCATGTTGATGAGGACAAGGGCCTCTTCCCGACAACCCTGGCCGTTGGTTGTCGGGGTCTGTGGGCGGGGCGCTTATCGGAATCCGGGAGCCCTCTTTAATAAGGGGGCCCGCAGATCCCGGCCCCCCACCCTATGTGAATGAGTATGGGGTACATCGTACCCCTACCCATCCACCTAGGGAAAAAGTGTCAATAAAAAACACAGTACACAGGTTTTTAAAGTAATTTATTAGGCAGCTCTGGGGTCTTCTTCTGACTTCGGGGGTCCTTTCCGACTTCGGGTGTCCTCTTCCGACTTCGGGGGTCTTCTTCCGACTTCGGGGGTCTCTCCGGCGTCTTCTCCGGGTGTCCGCATCTTCTGCCGGCTCCACCGCTATCTTCTGCCGCTCTTTTGCCAGCGGTGGCCCAGACTTCTGGATCGTCTTCTTCCCTCTTCTCTTCCAGAGATGTTGGCACGACGCTCTCTCCAGCCGGAATGCACTCTGTGCGTTCCGCAACGGACTTATATAGGCAGTGACCCTGCCCCCCTATGACATCACAGTCCCGAGGCATGCTGGGACTGTGAGGTCATAAGGGGGCGTGGTCATGTCATCCCCCAAAGCACCCACCCCCCCATGTTGAGGGCATGCGGCCTGGTACGGCTCAGGAGGGGGGGGGGGCGCTCATTCCTCCCCACCCCCTTTCCTGACCGGCCGGGCTGCGTGCTCGCATAAGGGTCTGGTATGGATTCGGGGGGGACCCCCACGCCGTTTTTTCGCCTTAATATCCATACCAGGAACCCATGCCGGTTTTTTATTTAAAATTTGGCATGGACTTCCCCCTCAAGATTCATACCAAACACAGTGCCTGGCATTGGCGGGGATCCAAGTCAGATCCCCGCACCAGTGTCAACCCGGCTCGCAAGGTGTGAATCTCGCCAAAAAAAGTGGCGAGATTGACACAATATCAGACAACAATACAGAAGTTGACCAAAGGGTGGTGGTAAAGAGCTGAAAAACCACGTGATATGGTGAAAGTTGGCTGGAAAAGTCCTGTCGTCTGTATGCAAGACAAACTTTTCGGCAACGCCCTTTGTACAAAAATCCAAGGGAAAGTTTGTACAAAGTCCTATCGTGTGTATGGGGCTTTAGAGGTTATTTCCCTCACATTCATTTATTTTCTCTCACTTCCTGTTTTATATTTGGTACCAGAAATTTGGGGAAATACTCTATGCAAGATGTAAATAGATTTATAATTAGGATTAAAAAATCAGAACTGATTTTTTTTTCTTGCTTGTTCATAGTACCAGCAAAAAAATGCTGTTCCTCTAAAAAGCGACCCATGCTCAAATTGCTTTTCAGTGGAATTTGACAGCCAGTAAAGAGGCAATATGCTGCCTCTTGACCGCCTATTTTAACCCCTTAAATACATCATCACTATGCTGCAACTGCATGCAATGCACACAGTTGCAGGGTGGTTGCAATGCAGCCCCATTCACCTAGGGGTATACTTCAAGGGTGCCCTGACTGGAACAAGATTGAGGAACACTGGCACAGAGGAACCAATCTCTCCATTTTCCTCCTGCAGCCACTGAATGCCTGCGGGAGAGAGAGGAGGAGAAGCGGCGGGGGGGGGGGGGGATCGGTTCCTTTATATGCAGCCACCCACTTGCGACAGGGCCCTGTTGTTCCCCCACCGGGGTCATGGGACAGGGCCCTGTCCGGGGGTCAGGGGGGCCCTTCATGGTTTCTTGCATCAGGGCCCTGAAGATTCTAGTTACACCACTGCTCAATACTAAATTTCAATCAAAGAGAGAGATCTTTGTTTTTGTAGGCTACAACATTTTTTTGATTCAGCGCACCACAACGCATGGTAGTGTCACTGTGTTTTGTAGTGCTGCGCAATGCAGGTGGGCCTGCCCTGAGCTACGTTGCCTTAGTGTGTTGGGGGTGCTATTTAAAATGAATGGCACTGCACACGTAGGCAGGTTGTCTACAAGTATGGTAGTACAGTAAGGCTTAATGTACACGGACGTTTTTACAACCTCTCCTGAACGATTTAATTTGACAGATAGTAACCCACGTTTAAAACAATAGTTTTGCCTCGCTTACATGCCACGTTTAGCTGGGTTTTTCTGCGTTTGCGTTTAGAAGCGTTTGAAGAAA
This sequence comes from Aquarana catesbeiana, assembly GCF_042186555.1. NCBI lineage: Eukaryota > Metazoa > Chordata > Amphibia > Anura > Ranidae > Aquarana > Aquarana catesbeiana. Next base: position 201,814,391 of record NC_133332.1, on the reverse strand, counting down.
AAATGTTTTATTTTTTTTTCAAAATAGACAAAAATGAAAAACGCCTATAAACAAAACGCGTTAGCCTGTAAGCTCTTCATCATCATCACATCCTCCTCCTCCTCCCACCTCTCCCCCTATAATAGCAGCCACACGGCTCCCTGCTTCTATTTCACATCAAGTGGTCAGTACAATGTTTGACCTGGGACTCAGGTGGGCTCCACCTCGTCGGCATCTCCCCTCTACCGATCCATCCATCCGATCCTCATCATTATTAGTGCCGCTCAGTACACCGGGACAGAGCCAGTGTGTGTGTGCGGGAGCTGGAGAGAGATGGGCACCCCATGGGGCCGCTCTGAGCCCTGCCTCCAATCACCACATTATACATTTTATATATATATATATATATAGATATATATATATATCTATATATATATATACACACACCTTCTATAGATATATGATATAAAATAATGAATGTGGGGGCCTTTTGGTGGGCGTGATTTTTTTTTTTTTTTTGGGGGGGGGGGGGACACAGCATTTCATTCTTGGTCCCAGGCAGCACCATGTCTTGGGCCGGCACAGATCACAGCATATCTGTTTCCAGATGGTGCTATGGCCCAACTTCCCAATGCAAATGCAGTGAGCCGGCAGCATGAGAGGCATTTTCCGGATGTCCTCCCTGGTACCCCTGCCAAAAACACCCCAAAGAAGATGTGCCTGTAGAAAACACGGATATAGGCGTGACACCTACTTTTATTGTCCCTCCTGTCTTGATAAACCTGGTCTCTGCATTGGTGACTGTTTCCGTCGCTACCACACATTAGTGGAGTATTAGCATAGCGTACAGCACGGCACAATCCTAGGGCACACTATCACACAGGGTCTCAAAAGATGTTAGATGGCCATCACATTTTGAAAGACCCTAAGCTGAAATGTTTATAGTTACAATAAAAGTGTAAAAAAAAAAAAAAAAATTTAAAAACATAAAAAAATAAAATACAAAATAAAAAAGCCAAAAATAGTTGTCGTTTTATTGCTCTTCTCTCTCTTTTGTTCTCTCTCTGATGTTTTGCTCTGTTTTACTGTATTTTATGCTTAACTGTAATGTTTTATTGTTACTGTGTTTTATCGTGTTTGCTTTTCAGGTATGTCCTACTGTTATACTGTAATATTACTGTGTTTTATTGTTAACCATTATTTGCTTTGCAAGTATGCCATTCAGCTGCAGCATGGGTTTATTTATTTTGACAGCAACAGGGTTTGCTCTCACGATACGTAAATCCGTGACTCAAGCACTGTAGGAGGTGATTTCACCACCACAGTTAAAAAATAGAGCATATATGCCAAAGCATGGGGACAGGGGTGGACATTAGGGGCGGATTGCCCCTATGCTGCGGCATTTTTACTATTTTTTTGGCACAAATTGCAATAAAAAAGAAAGTTGTTTTATTGATAGAAAGATAGATAGATAGAATTGAAAGAGAACGGTGCATGCATTCCCGTTCTTGGCAGAGATTTCTTCATCCACATTGATTGATCGAGAAATCTGTTAGGTTCTTTTTTTCTTTCGCTCAGCCCATGGACTGAACGAAAAAAAGAATGGTGCATGTATGCCCATCATTAGAAGTGGGTGGCTGCAGGGCGATATGCTAATGGTGGGCATACCACTGATCGATCGATGTGAATGGAGGAATCTGTTGGTTTCTCTTTTTATATTTAACCCACAGGCTGCATGAAAAAAAAGAATATTACAATATATGCCCAGCAAGGACCAGCAACGTACTGGTATGTTGCTGGACTTTGAGTGGTTATACCAGAATGATGCCTGCAGGTTCAGGTATCATCTTGGTATCGCTTTTTTCAGCTGGCAGTCGGCTTTCATGTAAAAGCAATCCTAGCAGCTAATACGCCACTAGACTGCTTTTACAAGCGGTGGGAGGGAACGTTGTCCCCCCCCCATCTTCCATGGTTTTCTCTGGCTCTCCTGTCCCACTGGGGAACCCGAGAATGCAGCCGGTGGTTCCACCAGCTGACCACAGAGCTAATCGGAGACTAGAATGGCTCCAATCATCTCTATGGCCTAAGAAACCGGAAGTTACGAGCATTTCATGAATTCGGTTTCGCCGGATATAAACAGCACCATTGGGAAATTGGGAAAGCATCTTATCACACCGATCTTGGGGTGGTCAGATGCTTTAAGATCTGAGGAGAGATCTAGAGTCTAATAGAGTCTAATAGACCCCACATTTTTCAAAAAAGAGTACCTGTCACTACATATTGGTATCATATGGGTTACAGTGTAAAAAAAAAAAAAATAGCAAAATGAATAATTAAATAAATAAATAAATAAAAGCACCCCTGTCCCCACGTGCACGTGCGCAAAGGTGAACGCAAGCATTGGTCTTTTGTTATATGTAAACAGAAATTGCACCATGCATGTGAGGTATCACTGCGAACGTCAGATCGAGAGCAGTAATTCTAGCAGTAGACCTCCTCTGTAAATCTAAAGTGTTAACCTGGAAAGGCTTTTAAAGGCTTTTAAAAATGTATATAGTTTGTCACCACTGCACGGGTGTGAATAATTTAAAGCATGTTGTGTTTGGTATCTATGTATTCGGCATAAGATCATCTTTTATATTTCACCAAAAATTTGGGCAATATAGTTTGTTTTGTTCATTAAAATTCAAAAAAGTGTTTTTTTTCCCAAAAAATTGCATTTGAAAAATCACTGTGCAAATACTTTGTGAAAAAAAAATTGCAACATCACCATTTAAATCTGTAGGGCCTCTGCTTTAAAAAAAATATGTAATGTTTGAGGGTTCAAAGTAATTTTCTAGCAAAAAAAAAAAATTTTTTTAATGTAAACAAAAAGTGTCAGAAAGGACATGGTGGTTCAAGTGGTTAGAAGAGTAGGTGATGTGTGGCATAAGCTTCTAATGTTCGGAATAAAATGCCAGGACAGTTCAAACCCCCCCAAATGACCCTTTTTTGGAAAGTAGACACCCCAAGCTATTTGCTGACTGGCATGTTGAGTCCATGGAATATTTTATATTTTGCCACAAGTTTCGGGAAAATTACATTTTTTTTTTTTAACACAAAGTTGTCACTAAATGATATATTGCTCACACATGGCATGGTTATATGTGAAAGTACACCCCAAAATATACTCTGCTGCTTCTCCTGAGTACGAGAATACCACATGTGGGACTTTTTGGCAGCCTAGCCGTGTACAGGACCCCGAAAACCAAGCACAGCCTTCAGGCTTTCTAAGGGAGTTAAATGGTGATTTTATGCCTCACTACCTTTCACAGTTTCGGAGGCCCTGAAATGTCAAGATAGCACAACCCCCCCCCCCCCAATGACCCCATTTTGGAAAGTAGACACCCCAAGGTATTTGCTAAGAGGCATGTTGAGTATTTTGCAGCTCTCATTTGTTTTGGAAAATCAAGAAAGACGAGGAAAAATGTTTTTTTTCTTTTTTCAATTTTCAAAACTTTGTGACAAAAAGCGAGATCTGCAAAATACTCAACATGCCTTTCAGCAAATAGCTTGAGGTGTCTACTTTCCAAACTGAGGTAATTTGGGGGGGATTTGTGCTATCTTGGCATTTCATGGCTGTCGGAACTGTGATAGGTAGTGTGGAGTGAAATCAAAAATTTACGCTCTTAGAAATCCTGAAGGTGATGATTGGTTTTTGGGGTCCTGTACACGGCTAGACTCCAAAAAAGTCTCACACATGTGGTATCCCCATACTCGGGAGAAGCAGCAAAATGTATTTTGGGGCGTAATTCCACATATACCTATGGCATGTGTGAGCAATATATCATTTTAGTGACAACTTTGTGTAAAAATTGTTTTTTTTTTTGTCATTTTTTAATCACTTGTGACAAAAAATAAAATATTCAATGGGCGAAACATGCCTCTCTGCAAATTCCTTGGGGTGTCTACTTTCCAAAAAGGGGTAATTTGGAGGGGGTTTGTACTGCCCTGTCATTTTAACACCTCAAGAATTGAGATGTCAGTCATAAACTAAAAGCTGCGTAAATTCCAGTAAATGTACCATAATTTTAGACACTATAACTTTTGCGCAAACCAATAAATATACGCTTATTGACATTTTTGCCAAGACATGTGGCTGAATACATTTTGGCCTAAATGTATGACTAAAATTGAGTTTATTAGATTGTTTTAATAACAAAAAGTAGAAAATTTAATTTTTTTTCTAAATTTTCGGTCTTTTTTCGTTTAGATCGCAAAAATAAAAAATCCCAGAGGTGATCAAATACCACCAAATAAAAGCTCTATTTGTGGGGAAAAAAATCATGCAAATTTTGTTTGGGTACAGCATTGCATGACCGTGCAATTACTAGTTAAAGCAGCGCAGTGCCAAATTGTAAAAAAGTGCTCTGGTCATTAAGGGGGTAAATCCTTCCAGGGCTGAAGAGGTTAAATTATTTGATATAAACAGAAAAGAAAACAAACAGTTTAAAAAGATATATACACTTAAAAAAAATGGACTGAACTAAAACTTGTGAAAATAAAAATGTTTCGAAATTAAAAAAAAATATTTACCTCACTCCCAGCTTCCAACATTTCCAGGAGGATGCAGGTCACATAATCATGTCTTATCAGTGCCTCCTGGGATAGCTGGGCACTCAAAATCCCACAGGAATATGCCCCCTGTCTCAGGAGAGAGTCGTGGTGATGAGATTAGGATTTTTTAATCTTTTTTTCTGAAATCTTTATTTTTAAAGTTTTTTTGCAGCCAATATTGTTTAGGTGGTGAGGGGCTGGTAGGGAAGTGGACTTTCCATTTGCATGGAAGGTCTTCTTTAACTCATTAGAGCAGGGATGCAATTAGCGGAACTCCAGCTGTTGCAGAACTACAAGTCCCATGAGGCATAGCAAGTCTCTGACAGCCACATGCATGACACCCAGAGGCAACAGCTGGAGGTCCCCTATTTGCATATCTCTGCTTTAGAGCATCTTACTGTTCATATCTGCTGAATACACATCATAAGAGGAGAGCTGGCTGGAGCTTCCAGTCCTGCTTTAAGATCGTTTAAAGCTACATCTTGCATTCCCTTTAGGATTTGTATTTATCAATCCCAGAGTGGAGCTGAAGGAAGATTGTTGAATCTCCTACAGTTCGCATTGACTGTTTAAATTTATCTTAGTGGTTCACTCTGGAACCAACTCATACATTTCAAGATATTACACAGAGCCTACTACATCCTAAGCAGGATCCACTGGCTTAATTCCACTATCTCCCCAACCTGCTGGCGATGTGACCAAGCAGTCATCCAGCTATTCTGGGAGTATGTTGTTAGCATTATAAGCACAATAGCTCAGATTCCATTTACCCCCTCTCCAAGAATCTGCCTGTTGGGCCTTGTTGAGGGCATCTCCAATACAACTGCTAGTAGGACACTATTTGGACTGTTTCTATTCTATGAAAGAAAGGCACTCACACTTCACTGGAAAAACCCTTGTTTCCCACAATTGTATACTACAAACAATTAGTCAATTCCCAAATGGTACTTTACACAGCTACTTACTCATATAGGGGTTGCATTCGTAAATTTGACATAATTTGGGCAAAGTGGCTAGAACACGCCACTACTGCGTAGTTTGCCGCTGGTATTTGGGATTGGGCCAGAGTGTAGGGAATAACTGGACTACACATTCCTTGTATCATGTCTTTGTGGAGACCTGTGCAGGGCTGTTATTATTGATGTTCCCAGGGGGTCTAACAAGAGCCATATACACGCCTTTCTTAATGCTACTACCTTTTTTTTTTTTTTTTTTTTGTTCTTTTATTTTGAGAATTTTTAGTCAGTACTGTGTACTTGTTTTGTTCTGGATAGCCTGCTCCATGTGTGGGCTGGGCTACCAGACCTCGGTTTTGTTTTGTACATGCTAAAAACAAGAGATTGGTAAAAAAATAATAATAATAATCTTAATGGGCATTCAGTAGCTGGAGCTGAGCACTGCTTCTATGTGACGGAAGTGTACCACCGATCAATTTCTCCCAGCCAGATCCTGGCAAATGGAATGTTAATCTACCTGTTTTACCTAGCTCAGTAAAAATGACAGTTGGGTTGCATTTGGCTTCTGAAGCAAGACTGCTTCAAAAAACTCTATTCAATCCTATGTGTGCACCCTGTCAACTGTCATTTTGCTTGCAGCAGGAAGATGTAGAAATGCAAGCAATAAAAAGACTATTGTCTCTACATAACATCAACACACTAATGTGAGCTAAGGAGAATAATTAGTAGGTTCACCCTACTAAATACAACAATCTTTTTATGCATCTATTGAATTACAGACTTGGCTGAGATATCATTCAGCAGCAGGAATAACTTCCCAGACAGGATAATGAGAGATGCAAAAAATAAACATAATCTTCCTTTCCTGTCACAGCTTCAGACGGTTTATTAGAGATTGTACAAATAACTTATTAAATATTACATATATCATTATAAACACCAATGTCACTAGATCCTAATGAACTGACTGGCTTTATGCATTATGGAATCAAGTATAAAATAAAGTTTGTTCTGTTTCTACCTAATCAGCTTTCCAGAGTTCTGACATAGAATTCTCACCAGAAATATTTACATCCCCCCCCCCCCCTTTATCGCACATACGCAAATGGGTTTTCCTGTGCAGTTTCTGGAAACTGTGTTTGCACTGCTGTGACCGCATGCTGAACCACGTTCTACCTTTCTTAGAGGAACTGCATGGTGTGTACATATTCATGCAGTTTCACTGTACAGCATATCCAGACCTGTTATGATGTGGTTGACATTTGGGATCATATAAATATACACAGATTATACGGTCCCCTTAGAAACCAACATGAATTAGTTCTCGAGAGTATTGGGTCACTATGTGTTCAACTGATAAAAAATAATACACCAAGCAGCAGCTGCCTGTAGCAAAACATGAAAACCCAGTATGTACTTTCAATTGACTGTTAGTAGCGAATCCATTTCTAACCTCCTACAAAGGTTTAAAAAAACTGTAAATAAAACAATATATTGTATTTTAAAAATGATGTCATTATTATAGCACAGTAGCATTGCACCAGTTTATAGGCCTGACATGGACTACAAGTCCAGAACCACCCTCTTCCTCTACATCACTCTGCCAGCAAAGCTTAGGGAAGAATCTGTTGCATCATGGGAACTGAGTCTTTTTTCCTGGATCAGCTCTGCTCAGCTATAGCATTGTGTGCCGATCAACTGGCCAGAGGAAAGTGTATTCATATTTTATCTCATGTGCTTACATTTTAAAGGTATGGGAACCTCATAAGCAGTGTTTGACACTTGACTGGTTATGTTATCTGGTCAGCTCAGTTATAAATAGTGCTTTAATATATAGATCTGTGCTCATAACACTGTCAGTCTTGTGCATTGGATCCATATTCCTGCATGGCACCTATGAAGAGCTGGCGTCGATGATACAGCGGACGAAGAGGGTGTCATCTTTTAAGTAGTTGTTCTTGGAGGACTGTAGTCTGGATAGGAGGCAGAACAAGGGGCAGCCGCTGGCGATATTCATGTCGTTGACTGGTCGCTGGAAGGAGGCGGAGGTAATGTCAGGGCGGAAGGCATCAAACACATGTTCTCGGTTACTCTGGTCCAGTAGCATAAATGTCACCTATAAGAAGAAGGAGGGGGTATAACTTCTGTTCTGTACTTATGGCAGCTCTACTACACATCACTTGTCCACTTTTGGACCTACTATATACAGGTCCCAAAGCTGAGATGGTTAAAAATAAAATATATTGCTTGTTCATTTTTGAAGTTGCTTTAGCTGAGGTTGTGTGCAGGTCTAAGAATGTTTTAAGAACTTTAAACTGGTTTGCAAGGCTGAAGGTTTTTACCTTCATGAATTCAATGCATGAAGGTTAAAAACCTTCCATGTGCTGCTCCCCTCCCCCCCAGTCCCCCTAATACTCAATGTGCATGGGAGCCTTGTCTGTCCCGGGTCTCTCTCTCCTCATTGGCCGAGAAGCCAATGGCTCCCGCTGCTGTCAATCACAGCCAGCGAGCCAATAAGGAGAGAGCGGGGAGCAGGCCGAGCTGAGGCTCTATGTGTCTTATGGGTGTATAGAGTAGGGCTCAGGAGCGAGCATGCACCAATGCACCAATAGCAAGCAGTTTGCTACTGGGGGCACTGGGCAAGCGGGAGGAGCCAGGAGGGGGACCTAAGAAGAGGAGGATTGGGGCTGCTCTGTGCAAAACTATTGCACAGAGCAGCTAAGTATGACATTTTTGTTTTTTTAACTGAAACCTTTAATATCACTTTAATCTGCATTTAAATGAACTAAATAAATACAATGAAACCATGATACATTTACAATGCACTTATCAATGATAAAATGTCCCCTACCCAACATCACCTCACCACAATAAAAGTCCTGTGTTTTTTCTTATGCCAAAAATCTTCAGATATATCAGTCCTTTCACCACCCTTATCCCTCAAGTGGAAATGAGTTTTATCAGAGTTTAACAACCCCTTATAAAAAATGGGTCATACAACGGTTTTCGGTATAGTCTCAAGTTACTACAAACTGTACGTGAATCCTTTGTTCAAGGTACTTCTTTCTCTCTTCGACTTAGTCACAATGGAATATATCATAAGAATAAAAATGACCTCATAGTGTAGTAAATAGATTTTCAAATAAATTCAAATCTGATTGTCCAACACACCATCCGTTTGTGTGTCGGTAACCCAGCGTCTCACCCGACTCCTCAACATGTCTGAGCCATGACGTCACTTTCAGGATAGAGATCAGAGATGTTGGACCTCTAGGTTATAGGAAGTTAATATCAGCTTCTGATCTTTATCCTGGAAGTGACGTTACAGCTCAGACACGCTAGGGAGTCGGGTAAAACGCTGGGTTACTGGCACACAAACAGATGGCCTGTTGGATAATCTGATTAACCTGCAATGCTGTGTGATTTGATATGCCCTTTACTTTTATTGTGTTAATGAGTAGTTTACATAATGATTAATACATTTTAAGTGGCTTTATGGTAATGCACTATTATGCCGTGTACACATGATCGGACATTTTGACAACAAAACCGTGGATTTTTTTCCGATGGATGTTGGCTCAAACTTGTCTTGCATAAACACGGTCACACAAATGTTGTCGGAAATTCCGAACGCCAAGAACGCAGTGACGTACAACACGTATGACGAGCCGAGAAATATGAAGTTCAATAGCCAGTGCGGCTCTTCTGCTTGATACTGAGCATGTGAGGACTTTTGTGCGTCGGAATTGTGTACACACGCTCGGAACTTCCGACAAGTCTTCTTGTCGGAAAATTTGAGAACCTGCTCTCAAACAGTTGTTGTTGGAAATTCTGACAGCAAATGTCCGATGGAGCATACACACGGTCGGAATTTCTGACAACAAGCTCACATCGAACATTTGTTGTGGGAAAACCCTATCGTGTGTACGGCCCATTCGAGTTTTCTTTCTGCTTAACATTTGAGGAACCACTGGATGCTTTATTACTGAATGCCAGTGGGAACTGTGCTATTAAAGTGATTTATGCCAAACATTAGTTTGTGAGGCATAAGTATTTGATGAGTGAAACTTATAGTGGGAGTGGTAGAGCATGTTTGGTGGTGATTGAAGTGTGGGATCTACACCTTCTCATCCAACATCAGTGCCTGACCTCACAATTGGCTTCCATAAGAATATTCAAATATTCCCATAGACACACTCTTAAACCTTGTGGGCAGCCTTCCCAGAAGAGTTATAGCTGCAAAGGGTGGGCCAACTCAATATTGAACCCTACGGACTAAGATTGGGATGCTATTAAAGTTCATGTGGGTGCAAAGGCAGGCGTCCCATTACTTTTGGCAATATAGTGTATTTGTCAATACTATTAATGTTGCACTTAGTTTGGTGCCCCCCAGGATGTTCTCTTGGTCCTGCAGGTGTATCCACCCAGTACTCCTATCTTGGTCTGGGGTTTCCTGCTGTTGTGAGACTGTCCATCGGAAGCCTTTACTATGTGATGAGCATGATTTTAACTGTCACAATGTGAGTTGCCATTTGTCTTTTCACAACAATAAATCTGTTAATATACTACACTTAGATTGCACACTGCTGTTCTTCTTCCTATCTGTTTGCCTAGAGATACTTCAGTCTCTTCAGAGGTGCTGCATCTGGTGCATTGATATCAGCAGAAAGTTGTCCTGACTACTCCAATTGGACTCTATGAATTTTTTTCTGTTCTGCATTGATCTTTATGTACGCACAGCACCTATTGCACCATATATACCCCATTATTACTGTATACACCTTTACTGAAGAAACTGGAGCTGACTGGAGGGGATTTGTGTTAAAACATTAAATTGACCTGCAATTAAAGAGTGGGTCATATATTTCTGGTGAGGATTCGTTATTGACCTATGCATGTATGGTGGGTAAAATTTTTTTACTGAGTGTTCTACCTGCTTGGTTATATAGAGGTTGAAAACTGTGAATGGCCTATTCTTGTAAGTAAATTGTATGTTTGAATTTATTTGAAAATCGATTTACTATGTTATGAGGTCCTTTTTCTTCTTATGGTAGATTTCATTGTGACAGAGTTGTAGAGTGAAAGAAGTATCTTGAAGAAAGGATCCCCAAAGAGTTTAAGCGAGTTGAGACTATACCAAAAAACGACGCATGACTCACTTTTTATAAAGGTTGTTAAACTCTGGTAAGCCTCCTTTCCACTTGAGGGATAAGGGTGGTAAAAGGATTAATATATCTGAAGATCTTTTGCAAAGGAGAAAACAAGACTGTGGTTATATAGGGTATATTTTCTTTTTGATTCCAATCAATAGTTTATGGGACTTTATTATTATTGTATTTCACTTAATTAGACACTGTTTATTTCACAAGAGAAGTGTAATTTTTTAAATATTTTAGTACTGGTTTCTGGATGTATGTGAGTTGAAACACCAGGGGTGTTATTTTACTAGCAGCTTGGGGAAGTAGAGCTGAGTGCAGGTTAAGTGGGTTACTTATCAATAATGCCTGCAAACACTGGTTGCAGGCATCATTTACATAGAAGTTATCACAGCAGTTCCCGAAAGACAAAGTGAGACATGGTTTTCAAAATCACACCCAAAGTCCCTAACTAGTTAAAAATCACTTATGTAGTTTAGATTTTAGACTGATTTCTTGCAGTGTTTAAAAATGTATATTAAAGGACCACTCTGTAGAAGGAGCAAAAAACGGTGACAAAATAGATGGCCAGTAGACATCATCAAACTTGCACTGATAATGAAACAATTCTTATTTTTTATAAGTTTGGAGTTCCTCTTTAAAGCTAAACCTCAGGTACATAGAAAAGAGACAAGCTCATGCAGCTCTGTATTAATTAATATATCCTACATGTATTTTTTAATGCAAGCAGTGTTCAGGTATAGACAGAGCTAGGAGTAGAGAGTGTGGCAAAGAGAAAAGCCTAGTGTGCTGCTTCTTGTCTCGCTGTCCAATCACAGGCTGTGGGAGGAACTTCATAAGAGAAAATTCTGCTCCTCACTGTCCAATCACAGGCTGTGGGAGGAACTTCATAAGAGAAAATTCCGGTCCTCTGCCCTGCCAGACAGCGCTGTGCTGTGTGGCAGAGCTGTGTAAATCTTAAGACTAAATGGACAGAAATACAAATCCTTTGGCAGATAAAACAGCTACCCGATATACCGTATATTTCAGATGTGTTTTTTCATCAGTTTTCCTAGTGTTTGGCGTTACATACCCATCAGATGCCCCTCTGTGTCATGCTGATGTTAGTGACATAATGTAAACACTGCTTAATGGTTGTAGTAATTATCTTCATATGGAAGGAAAGCAAGGTATGGTTCTCCATTCTCTGATTACACAATTTTCATTGCTTGTAAATGTCTGCTGGGGGTAGACATGTTACCTTGTGTTTAAAGGGCCAGGGCAGCAGAGCATCGTATTCTCCTTTCACGATGGCGAAGAACAGGGAGACATGTGTTCCCTTGCCGGCTCCATCCCCATTTAAATAAATACGCAGGCACACCTTATATCCATACCTGGCAGTGTAGAAGGCTGTAAAGAAGAAGAAATTAGGTATTCAGTCACTGCAGGTGTGATTAAAAGACTTCAGGCCCTGGAGCAAAATGTAACCTGGGGCCCCATCACATCTGTTACAAAAGCCTAATCTGTCCTGTTTATAACTTTGGGGGTTTGCAAATGTAGCCCCATTTTCTTATAATCATTACAGACACTAATACAACAAAGGAGCAAAAAAGGGAAAAATCTGTTATAATGGCAATGTGGGCAACCAGCTAGGGACCAGGGAACCTTATACATAGGCTTGAGGCCTGCAGACAGTATGTCATCTTAAAATAAAGTTTATAATGGTGACGGGAGACTCTATTGCTATCTCATCACGCACATAACATGCAGAAAAAAGTGGCATCATAAGCAAGCCAGTAGCTTCCATACACCTGGGGAGGATTACCAGTGAAGTCTGGAAGGGCTAGCTGGTTTTGGTGGTTCATATACTTCCATTATGAAAGTTGCTGTAGACAGCGCAATGATCCACTTCACTGTGACTGGCATAATGTAATGTTACAGTAAACCACCATTGTCAACCTACTTATCTCCTTGGCATGACACCCTCTGCTCTGCACTTACTGTATATACACCATAGGATCCCTTATTAAATTCTTATATCAGTGCAAATCTTTGATTGGATGGTCTTGTTATTGATGACATTTTGCTTCTTGTAAAAGAATACATAAGGAAAACCACAGCAGTTAGTTTTGGCAGTTCACAGTGGCTGTACAGTATTTCAAATTGCACCTCCTTCCAGGAGGAGAACTGGTCACAGCCAGGACAGTTTTAGACCCCATACACACTATACAACTTTTGTTGTCTGATTTCCTTTAGATTTACCAAAACCATGTAGTGCAAGGGACTGCCTGATTGCATACAAATTGAAACTCTAATGCCGTGTACACACGGGCGGACTTTTCAGCATCAAAGTCCGACGATCTTTCCGACGGACTTTCGACGGACTTTTGATGGACTTCCGACAGACTTTCGAACAAACGGACTTGCCTACACACGATCACACCAAAGTCCGACGGATTCGTACGTGATGACGTACGACCGGACTAAAATAAGGAAGTTCATAGCCAGTAGCCAATAGCTGCCCTAGAATCGGTTTTCATCCGTCAGACTAGCATACAGACGAACGGATTTTTCGACCGGACTCGAATCCGTCGGAAAGATTTGAAAAGGTTTGTCCTCATATTATATGGTTTTGGTAAATCTAAAGGAAAAAATCTACAGAAAATTCTATAGTGTGTATCCAGCTTAAGGCCTCATTCACATGAGCAGACTTAAGTGTATGGGACTGCCTGCACAAGGTTGCACAGAACACCTGTGCATCCCTGAGTGGGCAAACAAGGCCCTCACAAGGGTGTAATTTTAGGTACGCCCGTGTGAATGAGGCCTTAAGCTGGATACACACTTTTAGATTTTCTGTAGATTTTTTTTCCTTCAGATTTACCAAAACCATATAATATGCGGTCAAACCGTAAGAGTTTAAATTTGTATGCAATCAGGCAGGCCCTTGCACTACATAGTTTTGGTAAAGGAAATCAGACAACAAAAGTTGTATAGTGTGTATGGGGTCTTATAAAAGGACGAATCTGCCAAACCTCCATGACTGTGGTGCAGTTTATGTAACTAGAAGTAGTATGCACAAAAACCTCCCGCAGCACACACACCCTTCTTCTTCTGGCTGTCAAGGCATTCTAAGACTTGTAGTTCCCTTGCGTTTAGCATTTACACAAACACAACATCTTCTCTGTAACAGTCATGTCTCTCCTGACCTCAACATTGAAAAAAACCCTGAAAAATCCAAATCAGTTTCACTTGGCGGATGACTCAGTGCAATTATGGGATTTGAAGTCATTCTTAGAAACACTTAACAACTTAAAGTATCACCGCAGAATTGGGCAGTGCTCCCAATCCCCCGTCCGTAACTAAATACTGCCAAGTACTTATTGTAATTAAATGGTTGTATTTAAATCATTAAGCTGGGAAATGTGCACTTAACATGACTTTGTTACTTTCACTTTGCTCCACAATTTTGGAGTTTTTCCTGTTCTATGTTCAGCTTCTCATGTAAATGTTTCCACTGCATTCGGTGTGCATTCAAACTGACCACATAACAATGACATAAACATAATTTAAGCATATATGTTTATGTATTCTATATAGTGGTACAGGATAGCATACACTCATATAAATATAAATGGATACAATTAGTGTATGACTGGAGGGGACGAGCATGTCCTATGTATAATAATAATAATAGTGGGTGACATTTGAGCTGTGAGGAAATAGTGATGTGTAAGTGAATATAATAAATAATTATAAAATGCATTTGTCAAGTCAGAATTCATTTTGCCGCGATATGAGTTAGCCGGTTGCTATTGTCCATTACCCATTTGTTGTTTAGCTATAGGTGGAAGTGTAGTAGGATGATGTACCTGGCGAATAAAGGCTGATAGCTCTTCCTGTCACAGCATCATGACTTTTCTGTGTGAAGTTGCTGATCTTCCATAGAAACACACCATCATATGAGGTTTGCTCAAGAGTTGACAGACGCATGTGCAACTCATTTATTGCCAGCTCCTTTGTGGCCAATGTGCAACGTAAGTCAGTGATCTGCAAGAAGATGAGGATGGTTTAGTCGAGAGTATTGATTTTCATGCCATAAACACATGACTGTAGTAACTCCCTGCCTTACTTCAGGTGGACGTGAACTCAAAAAAGGGATTTGCTATGTTACAGGCAACATTTAAAAGTGTTAACTGTGCCTAAGCAGTACTCGGAATATGTATATTTCTTCTTTATTTTCTCCTTGGTTTCTGATATGTGAGTGTGCCTAGTCACGTCTGTTCCTGCAGCCTCTCAGCTATATATCTGAAGTGTGAGATCTAAGGCACTGATGCCTCTGAATGCTAAACTCAGGATTTAGAGTCAGAATTTGCTGATGTCACTGTGGTGCTGATCACTGTTCTCCTTGCTGGAGGCTCTGATATGAGATCGGAAGGTGCATGCTGGGTAGCCAGCTGCACTGAATCCCTGAAATTAATACGAGATGGCTTCAGATGCCCACAGCACAGATAGACCCCGTCTACTTCCGAGATCAGGTTTAAACAATTTAAACATTAACTAAAAGGACAACATTATTGTCATTATCTAAATGTTAAATTTGAATTGGAGCCAAATAAAGTGGAGTATTTGAAAAAAAAAAAAGAATTGGGGGACTGAAACTCCGCTTTAAGATAATGGAACAAGCATAGACTACAGTACACACAGTCATTTCCCATCTCTGGAAGCTTCAATCATTGTTGGCTGCTGCTGGCATGTGTATTTTTCAATAGATTGCTGTTGTCAATGGACAAATCATTCATTTGCAGCTCACTGTCCTATATTTATGGGTGTCTGGAATTTTCACAAGGTCTAATCAGGGAATCCCCAGTAAAAAGGCCTTGGGACAGGTGACACTTCTAGGTTGTGAGCCCAAAAAGCATCCATGAGAAATGCACAAGTAATTTAAGCTCCCAAGTGGGGCAGCTGACATGCTAATTATTATAGCATATGTCAGTTAGTGATGAACTGCAAATCCCAGCATCCTCTGCCTACCAGGGCTTTACTTTTCAACAGCATTGTGGCCACAATCGGCCTCTTTCCGCTTTTGTGTTTCATTTTAGCAAAGATAGTAATGGCGCCTTACTTTTTGTTCACAGGCTTTTACTTTCTGCTGCTCCTCATTCTTCTGCTCCAGTGCTGCTGCCAGTTTGCCGTTGGCACTGTCCATTTCACGGTTCAGGACGGAAATTATATTTTCAAAAACTTGTGTCCTGGCCTCCAGCATGGCCAGTCTAGTATGGGGATCTGTTCCTGTGGAGCCGCCTCCATTCAAACAGCCACAGTCTGTGGCAATGTCACCATTCACAGCCTTTACTTCACCATTTGGTAGGTTGGAAAGCACTTTCCGAACAGCCTGAGCGGTGGAATCCTGCCGGGGGTATTGGAATCCATTCTCAGTTGGCTCTGGCAGGGGCAGACTCTCTTTGATCTGCATTAAAATGGGGGCGACCAGAGACAGGTGTGCCACCACAGAGGATTTCTCATGTTCTTTCATCTTATCTCTGCTGCCCTGCAGGGGGAAAGAAAAATGTTAATCCCATTTATTTAAGGAATACCCTTTTTAAACAATATCAGTACCTGAAGCAGTTTACTGACTGGATGAAGTAACATGTCCAACGAGCCCACCAGATTAAAATTTCACTAAAACTATGCTAACTCCTAGGCAGTTAAAGTGGAATTTAATTCTGCTATTTCTACTTTAATGGGCCCCCAGTAGCTTTATGCCATAATGTGCTAGTATGCAGTTCTAATACCACATTATGGCAGACTTATATGTCAAACAAAGCCCTCCAGCATTGTCAGCGCACCAGCTGGTCCTGGGTTCTTCCATCTTCTTCCTTCTGGGTTTGCTCAGTTCAGCCACTTGAATGGCCAGGCCATGGTGACATCCATCCCACATTATCATGACACAGATCTGTGCCATAAATGTACTCTGAACAGCGCATGCGTGGCCTAAAGTACCTTACTACTGACAGGCCTGGAGAAGACCCCTAGTGGTCTCTTCAGTTATAAAAACCCTGTCTGTCAGTGTTTTTTCAAAACTGTGACTTTAATTTCACCTTAATGAATTTTTCCCAAAACAGGCTACATGCACACGGACGTTTTAAAAAATGGGCTGTAAAGCTAGTACAGATGCCAGGAAAAAGCAGTGTTAAAAACATTTTTTTTCAGGGTTTTGCATTGAATTCAATGCACGTTAAGCCGCGCTAGCTTTCAGCCACGTCTCTCTGTCTCTATTCAAAAATCAATGGTTCCCTATGGGAGCCCATTGATTTGAATATAGGTCGCACTAGAAGTCGGATCAAGATGATTCGACTTGCGGTGCGACTTTTGTGCTGAGAATCTTGAAGAGGGAACCCCGTAAAAAATTTTTTTTTTTAATTTACGTGAGGTTCCCTACTAAAACGATACCAGACCCTTCAGTCTGGTATGGATCTTAAGAGGAACCCCCACACCAAAAAAAAAATGGCATGGGGGTTCCCACCAAGATCCATACTAGACCCTTATCCGAGCATGCAGCGAGTGAGCGCCCCCCCCCCCCTCCTGGACCATACCAAGCCACATGCCCTCAACATGGGGGGGTTGATGCTTTGGGGCAGGGGGGGCCTGCACCCCCCACCCCAAAGCACCTTGTCCCCATGTTGATGAGGACAAGGGCCTCTTCCCGACAACCCTTGCCCGGTGGTTGTCAGGGTGTGCGGGTGGGGGGCTTATCGGAATCTGGGAGCCCCCTCTCATAAGGGGGCCCCCAGATCCTGGCTCCCCACCCTATGTGAATGAGTATGGGGTACATCGTACCCCTACCCATTCACCTGCGGGAAAAAGTGTCAATTAAAAAAAACACGCTACAAAGGTTTTTAAAGTAATTTATTAGGCAGCTCCGGGGGGCTCTTCCGACTTCTCCGCGATCTCTGGCTTCTTCTCCTGCTGTCTTCTGCCAGGCTTCTCTGCTATCTTCTGATCTTTTGCCTGCTCTTTTGCTAGTGGTGGCCCGGTCTTCTCTGTCGTCTTCTTCCCTCCAGTCTTCCTCCGATGTTGACATGACACTCTCTCCCGCTGTAATGCTGTGTGTGCGGTGCTCATTGACTTATATAGGCATGGGGCGGGGTCACTGTGTGATGTCATCCGGTGACCCACCCCTTATGACCTCACCCTCCCAGGGCATGATGGGACTGTGATGTCATAAGGGGCGGGGTCACCGGATGACATCATGCCATGCCTATATAAGTCGTTGCACACTGCACACATGGCATTACAGCGAGAGAGAGAGCGTTGTGTCAACTTTGGAGGGAGACCGGAGGGAAGAAGATGATTGAGAAGACCGGGCCACTGCTAGCAAAAGAGCGGGCAAAAGAGCAGAAGATTTCGGAGGAGCCTGGCAGAAGACAGCGGGAGAAGAGGACGGAGAGCGCGGAGAAGTCGGAAGAGACCCCCGAAGTTGGAAGAGACCCCCGGAGCTGCCTAATAAATTACTTTAAAAACCTTTGTAGTGTGTTTTTTTTATTGACACTTTTCCCCCCCAGGTGAATGGGTAGGGGTACGATATATCCCATACTCATTCACATAGGGTGGGGTGCCGGGATCTGGGGGCCCCCTTATGAGAGGGGGCTCCCAGATTCCGATAAGCCCCCCCGCCCGCAAACCCCGCAAACCCCGCAAACCCCGACAACCACCGGGCAGGGGTTGTCGGGAAGAGGCTCTTGTCCTCATCAACATGGGGACAAGGTGCTTTGGGGTGGGGGGCGCAGGGCCCCCCCTGCCCCAAAGCACCAACCCCCCCCATGTTGAGGGCATGTGGCTTGGTATGGTCCAGGAGGGGGGGCGCACACTCGCCCCCCTTTCCTGACCTACAGGGCTGCGTGCTCAGATAAGGGTCTGGTATGGATCTTGGAGGAACCTCCACGCCATTTTTTTTGGTGTGGGGGTTCCTCTTAAGATCCATACCAGACCGAAGGGTCTGGTATCGTCTTAGGCGGGAACCTCACGCAAATTTTTTTAAGAATCTTTGCGGGGTCATGGGTTTTTGCGCACTGGTCATGGTTTTTTTTTGCAGCTTAAAAATGGCTATGCCATCTACAGCTCAAAAACACCATGGTGGGCATGAGGCCATAGACTACCATGGAGAGGCGTTTTTAAGCTGCAAAAAACGCTCAAAAAAGCGGCTGTAAAAACGTCCATGTGCATGTAGCCTAACATTTGAGGCATGGCTTGCATGATTACTGTTACAGTTACTAGTGTGCTTATGCCAGCTCTAGGTCAAACTGTCAAGCCATTAAATGGATGGTATCATAGCTGACTACATGTGCAGCACCATGGCAACTGCAGATCAAACAGAGGCTAAATTATCAGCTTCCTTGGCTGTAATGGATAGGAGGATAGGAGGGTTTAGTTCAACATTAATAAGTTGCAGGGTCCAGAACTACCACCTCCATTTGCTGTTAATGATTTGGAGATTGAAGCATAAGAGTGTTACTCACAGCTGCCAAATGTAGACCCCCCCCCCCCCCGAATACCCCTTTGAATATGCTTCTAAGCTTAGGCAATCCCAAGGAGAGAAGAGGAATGATGTGGGAAGACACTGCAGCCTATGGAGAGAAGTAAGGCACACAGATAACAGCAAGATGCCGTCTTAGAATAATTCACATGCATCTGACCTCTTTCAAAATACTTCAGTACTTAAAGGAGAAGTATGGTCAAATTTAATTTGGCCCTACTTCTCCTATGGATCACAAGAGTACATTTTGTTCTGCACTCCTGTGGTCCACCCACTCAGCCACGTCATTCTGTCACAAAGATCTATGAATGAACAAACAAAACCCATTTGCCACCACAGCAGACTGCTTGTAGTTCTCCATGAACTGTGAGAGCGCTGGTGAGCACCCTCGTAATCCAGTTATTCTTTCTGCTCTTCAGTAACTGTCTGCCCTCTTTATTTGTCTTGTTTACTGTTATCATCAAGACTGAAAGTAAAAGAAAATCCCAAATTTTGGGTTGTCAAGAATAGAGTGAAAATCTTGAAATGGGGACACTTGTTTTGGTGATCCTGGTGACAATCATGGATTCCGTTACTTTGGAGGGATTTCCTCTTACTTCCTGTTTTGGCTATGGCACAGGAAGTGAAGAGAAATCTCCTCAATGGCATAGGGATGGCAAAAAACTGACAGGGTTGATAATCCTCCCTTACTCTATTCAAAATGTAAAAACAAGTGTTAATTTCTACTTTAAGGAAGTGAAGTGCAAGAAGTGAAAATTAGATTTTGTTTCTGCTAGGGCTTCTGTATGCTTACTGCTGGCATTATACTTATACTGGCTGTCTGATAAAATACAAAGTTAAAGGCCATTTCCTGTCAAGCTTTTTTTTAGTTTTAAATGGTGCGGTAAATGCCTTTACTGGGTTTTTACTCCTGTCCATATTCCCATTGGAGAGATTTCTCTTTACTTCCTCTTCTAACACCCAAATGCTCCTTCCTGTCCCTTTAAGGCATGAAATATAGCACAGTGATTTTGCCATGTCAATTGTCCCTCTCCATGTTGTACAATGTTGTACATGTTGACGGCATCCCTTCCAGACGGCTGTCCGTTTGTGGAAATTTTTTTTGCTTATCACCTATATATCTACTTTGACAAGATGTTATGGAACTGATCCCTGCAAATCTTATTATGCTGCCTTTTTAACAAATCTACATCAAGCTATCGACTGTTGGTGGTACATTAATGATACAACCTCCCCTTACCCTGATACAGCATATATACACAATTGTTTATTACAAGGTGGCGGTGTTTACTGCCAAACACAGTTCCAATCCTTAAGCATAAAGCTTATGGATATACAACATTTATACAGGCTTTTGCCAATTATGTCTTTCTACCAAGATTAAAGAGGAGCTCCACCTTAAAAAAAAATATTAAAAGCCAGCAGCTACAAATACTGCAGCTGCTGACTTTTAATAAATGGACACTTACCTGTCCCAGGGTCCAGCGATGTCGGCAGCCGAAGCCGATCAATCGCTCGGCTCTCGGCTGCCCCTGCCGCCATCCTCGGTCAGGGAATTGGGAAGTGAAGCGATGCGGCTTCACTGCCCGGTTCCCTACAGTGCATGCGCTAGTCGCACTGCGCCTCTGCACTGGTCCCCGTTGTGTTCTGGAAACTGTGTGTTTCCCAGAACACAACGGGGGGGGGGGGGGGGCAGGCATCTGCAGATATTCTGCAGCTATCTAAGCCCGGAAGTGGCTGCAGATACCTGTATTGGACAGGTATCTGCACCCCCCTCCCCCCTGAAAGGTGCCAATTGTGGCACCGGAGGGGGGGGGAATCCGATGAGCGGAAGTCCCACTTTAGGGTGGAACTCCGCTTTAACTATCAAGGTCCTGAAGAAGCGATCACTCTCGAAACATGTAGAGCTTTCTTGCATGTCATAATTCAATACAGGGATACACGTCTGTATTGATATGATATTGATTTATATGATCCATATTGGAGAGGTTTAGCTACTTTCTTGCATTTTTATGTGCAATATTTTAATATTTTTTGTATTATGTGTGTAATAAAGTTTATATATATTTTTCTATAATTGGTGCCTCAAAAGTCCATTTTTCTATTTAACTAAATCCATGTTGTACAATATCTGGCTGATTCTGCCTGTTCCTGTCTTCCCCTCTGTAAACTGACCACATTTATCATGGCTGCTGATCTCTGATAGCGTGGTCAGTTTACATACCTCGCTCATCCAGCTATTTCCTCAGCATTTTTGTATCTCCCCCTCCCACTCTTTCTTCCCATCTCTTCCATAACTTGTGTGAGAGCCATTCTCCTCCCTGCCCCTCTCCTTTCCGTGCAATTCTATTCCTTGCAGCTGGTTCAGTGCTTGTAAAGTAAAGAAACAAATATATTACTTTGATCCTCTCTGTTTTAGGTCCCTGTTCAGTACAGCGTGTTCTTAAAATTATAATGCTAAATGCCTTCTTTGCAGAGCCTTGCTGTGCAGACACGTGACCTCCCTCTGCTAGCTTGCATTTATCAGAGAGAAATCTCAGCCACTCCCTCTGTACTTCCGCGGGAAGGGAAGCAGAGGGAGGTCACATGACAGGATAGCAGAGCTCTGCCAGCATTATAATTTTAGGAAATCATGCACTCTGTACTGAACAGGGAACTAAAACAGAGAGAATCAAAGTAATTAATACACGTTACTTTACAACCACTTAAAATCTTTCCCCTCTGCTAAAATAATGTTCTTATTGCTGTCTGTCTTTCCCTTTAAAATTCCCTTCTTTTTCTGCTCTGTCTGACATCCAGCACCAACACAGGGGTAAATCTCCACCATGGGGACACAGACAGAGGATCTAACGGCATAACAGCAAAGTTTCGGTTAGAATTGGGCATTAAATTGTCACCAGTTGGAATAAATAGGTTTTTCTGTTCATTGTCCATCGCACTTACCTTGTATGTGCAGCCCAGCAAGGAAAAGCGACATTTTTCCTTCCAGTTATTGTTAACGGAACTCTGGTTCTGTAATAATTAATAATAATAATGTAATGTAATAATAATCAATGTGGAAGTTAATGACATTAGTTAGTTGTGGGAGTTAAAAGAAAACTATTCTGTTAGTAAATGAACGGCGTTAGGCATTAGATCTACAAAGCAGAAGTAGCAAAGAAAATACATTGACTTTAACTTAAAAAAATCCTTGCAATAAATAATGACTGGCTTTAGAAGGATTTTCTCAATAAAAGTAAAGAATCATTTTCAGTTCTCTATTGGAAGGTTTTGTCTAAAATGCAGAACTGTGTCCTACCTTCCCCTTTGCCAGCATTCCACTTTTGTTCTGCATTTGATCATCTGGGGACCTTTTCTCACATTTGTGTTTCTGAAAAGAAGGATATTTCCTGATTGTAAATGCACATTATGTAACTATTTGTAAAGTGCACACGCACGACAGACAGTCCCGGAACCTGCTCTTTAAATGCTGTTTGTTTGTTTTTTTCCTTTTTGAAATGGAAGTGTTTCCAGATTTTGTAATTGCTTGGCTTATCGGTTAAGTGCGTTTATTTATTTTTTATGTAAGTCCCAGGTGGAAACTTCTAACCTTTAGTAACTCAGCTTTAGTTATTTCCAAGGTCTTAAATATCTTTCTGAAAGCTTTTAATGTCCCTTGTCATGAACGATACTGCTTTCGCTTTTGATAGACAAAAGTTTCACAGATCCTCTACTTTGGGAAGAAATCAAAATGAGACCAAAAAGGGTACGTTTTCTTCAGCTAGAGAGACATATATTATATTTGTGTTTAGTGTATAACTACTGTATTTATATACTAGTAATTTGTTATAACTGTTTATGTACTTGATATTATTATACTTACATAAATATTCACACCATACATGTAATATAAGTGTATATGTATATACTTATTTATACTCTGTGTGATTATTTCTATTTCAATATCTTTTATTGCAAAGTTTTAAGCATTATACAAAAACTTAATGTCAAATAAATGTCAAAAAGAAGACCCATCCTCCAAAGTGATCAGAGGCCCTGTGAAGCAAAACACAGAATGGGGTCTGTTTTTTATTGTTTTCACCCAAGATTCCCACAACTTTCACCCAAGTTTCAGACATTTTCTTGTTCAATATTTTTATTGAAGCTGTTATAATGGTTACATAAACAACAATAGCGCCAGAGAGGCAAGTGAATATGAGTGATACTTAGAGAAAATGTACATACGTCGTGTCAAGGAGTCTAAGAAATCTGACAAAGTAAAGAAAAGAGGTAATCCAGCAATTGGCTGTGGATTGAGAAGACGGGGGCAAAAAGCCTCCAAAAACACACATAATATTGGTCCAGTAATCAGGAAATATAATGCCAAATGGTTGACCAGGACGGAAGGTCCTAAAATATACTCAGGGGGAGACCCCAAGTATTTCATGAAGAAAACGAGAAAAAAAGAAGAAATGAGGCAGAAGGGAACGAAGAGGAAAAAAGAGGAGAAGAAAGGAAGGTCAGGGCCAGGGCCACAATCTACAAGATTCAGACATTTTCTAACTGAAACATATGTGCAAATATGTAAATCTTGGATTAAAACATTGATAAATAGATTACATATTACATAGTGTTATTGATTATACCTGTTTAGAAGCTTTAAATATATTATTCTTACCAGGAAATCAGTACTGAAGATTCTCAGCGAGCATTTGGGGCAGACTGTTGTATTATTGACACATTCGGTCTCTAAATGGTCGGCAAGGTGTCTCCGCTGCACTGTCCGTTCACAGCCAGTGTGGCACAGAATTTGGGCAAAGTCGCAGAGGTTTTGGTGTTCCTACAAGATGTAAAAATTTGATATCATATTATCGTTTCAGAAACACTCTAGGGAAGGGGGGCAGGAATTTTGTTAGGTGCCAGGCAGATGCGCTCTCCCCAGGATGATATTACAGTATACTGGAGCAGCGATTGGCTGTCCTGTCGAATGGTCACGTACACAGGAAGATGTAAATGTGCTAAGCTAGCCATACACACAAAGATTTCCCAAACCACACTGAACAGCATGAATGGGGGAATCTGTGCTGTCAGCAATTGTATTTTAGAAAGCATGACAATTGCAGTTGCCCTAAATGTATGAACAGTGACTGCATGTGATAGGATGTAGTCACTGTTCAGCTGACAATTTTCTACCTGGCTCCTTGGATTCTTCTATCAAAATTTGTCAATCCAGGTGGTGCAGACAGTCACCCACAGATCAAAATTTTGGCTGATTTAGCAAGAATCTGCTGAAATTCCCGCTATGTATGGCCACTTGGGCCTGGGCACGCTCAACATATAAATGTTTACAATATCATTATTCTATGAACAATTGAAGGTGCCCATGCCCTTTTCAGTTGGATAGTTTGGTAAGCAGACTGTTTAATACTCTGATATTATTCAATAAACAATTGATAGGGGAAATTTCTGTTACTTGCACATTTTTTTTTGGATCCAAATCAGGAGGAAACAGCGAGACAGGTTGGGAAATTCCCTTTTGCTTCTACATAACTCTGGTGTTTAGTGTACCAGAATTTTTTGGCACATGAAAAGTATCTCAATGAGACAATTAGAATTTTACATTTCTGATTTGCAAATACAAGCTTTACATTTTACTGACTATAAACCGATTGTAGCAGTGTTTTAAAGTATAACTAAAGAGGGGTTAAAACCACTGAGTTGTTATCGCTGTTTGTTCCTCAGTTAGGGAGATTCAGATTTTCGAATTGTCTTTATCACCAAAGTCATCAGGATTACAGTGGGGGTTAATTCAAAATGTCAGTTGTCACCAGGACAGAAATAAAGGGGAAGTCTTGCAATAGGGACACTTATTCCTGTGACAACTGTCCAAGGGGATTTCTGTCACATTAAAAGAAAAATCCTCTCACTTCCCATTGAGTCTGCAGAAGGGGAAGTAAAGGGGAAAATACCTAATGAGACTCAGATTGCAAAAAAAACAAAAGACAGTGGTTTTAATCCTCTCCTAGCTCTTCCCCCTTCACTTCCTTCTCTCACATGAGACTCAGGCAGAAGTGGGGGCCATACATTTCTGCTGCTGTCAATCAAATCCTGTGAGGCGGGAGCTGGGGGGGTGGGGCTGAGCCACTCTGTGTCTAAAGATGCACACAGCCTGGCTCAGGAGCGTGCCTGCACGGGTGCCCCCATAGTACCTGGATTGCTATGGAAGCACCCGGATGAAGATGAGGCAAAGAGAGCCACCAGGGGGCATCCAGAAGAGGAGGCAAGGGACAATAAGCAATATAGTTGCACAGAACAGGTAAATATAACCTCTTTTCTATTTTAATAAACAAATTGAGACTTTAATATCACTTTAAATTGCATAGCCTGTTCTATTCATCTCCCTGATAATCCTGCTGTAATCTTATCTGTGCACAATTCAATCATCATAATATCATATTTACCAACATTTCAGTGTCATGGTGTCATGCCTGGCTCCCCTCTCTTGATAGAACAAAAGAGAAGAACCTCCCTGACAACAAATTTCAATTATAGAACTAAAGACATACAGAATAGGCAGGTGCAGGTTCCCCTTGAGGCTGTAGGTGGCATGTGCTATTGGTACAGGTGGAGAGGTGTCTGATTAGGAAATTGTCTCCTTATGGACTGCATCAAGGCCTCAGGGAAGCCAGCTGTTAAACTGGATGCTGAAACCTCTTAAGACTTCAGGCAGCCATCTTGACTGAGAACCTTATATATAGGGTCTCCTGAGCCATTTTGGTTTGCCTGGAGCTAGTGCTAGGGCAGACAATACGCACTGGCTAGAGCAGTGATGGCAAACACATGGCACGCGTGCCGCTGCCGGCACGGCGAGCCGTCTCTGTGGGCACACCGTGACAATTGAGAAATTACACTGACAAATCATCATTGGAATCGTCGACACCGCACCCGCAAACTACATCTCCCACAGTTCTATGGGGCTGGTGATGTGTCCGATTGGGCGTGATGCACGCTCCAAACGAGAGCGCTGAAGCCACGCCCCCTGTTCTTTTTATCTGACGTCTCTTTCTGACGTTCCCTGCTGATGCACCTGCTGTGTGAAATCTCTTCATCGGACACCACCGGAGCGCCCGGGAACTGACCCCACACTGCAGCCCAGATTTCAACGAGACAAATGTGAGTTATTATCCACTTGCCGACCCGTTATAGCCGAAAGACGGCTACAGCGTGGTCGGCTTATTCTGGGAGGGCTTCCATGGATGTCCTCCCAGAATCTTGCTCCCACGCATCCTACAGTGTGAGGGGAGAGGGGGAGGAGGAGAGATTGTTTGCAGAGTATGGTTACTGAGCAGCGCTGTGGGCACTACAGATCCAGCCCACAGCGTTGCTCAGTACCCATACTCTGCAATACTCTGCCCATACTCTGCAATACTCTGCCCATACTCTGCAGTACTCTACCCATACTGTGCAATACTCTGCAGTACTCTGCCCATACTGTGCAGTACTCTGCAATACTCTGCCCATACTGTGCGGTACTCTGCCCATACTCTGCAATACTCTGCAATACTCTGTAGTACTCTGCCCGTACTCTGCCCGTACTCTGCCCATACTCTGCCCATACTCTGCCCATACTCTGCCCATAGTCTGTCTATAGTCTGCAGTACTCTGCCCATACTCTGCCCATACTCTGCAGTACTTTGAACCTGTGTCCTGGCCTATGGACAACAATGACAAATTTTTTTTTCATTCCAGCCCTTTGTATCTACAGCGGACCCAGCAGAGCAGTGTCAGCGGTTTCACAGGACATTGGACAAAACCGTGAGTTGCTCTTCTACAATTCTGTGTTTTATTATGTACATTTTTTGTGAAATGTCCATACTCTGCAATACTCTGCAGTACTCTGCCCATACTCTGCAGTACTCTGCCCATATTCTGCAATACTCTGCAATACTCTGCAATACCCTGCAATACTCTGCCCATACTCTGCCCATACTCTGCCATACTCTGCAATACTCTACCAATACTCTACCAATACTCTGCAATACTCTACCAATACTCTGCCAATACTCTGCAGTACTCTGCCAATACTCTGCAGTACTCTGCCAATACTCTGCCCATACTCTGCCCATACTCTACCCATACTCTGCCCATACTCTGCAGTACTTTGAACCTGTGTCCTGGCCTATGGACAACAATGACAATTTTTTTTTCATTTCAGCCCTTTGTATCTACAGCGGACCCAGCAGAGCAGTGTCAGCGGTTTCACAGGACATTGGACAAAACCGTGAGTTGCTTTTCTACAATTCTGTGTTTTATTATGTACATTTTTTGTGAAATGTCCATACTCTGCAATACTCTGCAGTACTCTGCCCATACTCTGCAGTACTCTGCCCATATTCTGCAATACTCTGCCCATACTCTGCCCATACTCTGCCCATACTCTGCCCATACTCTGCCAATACTCTGCCCATACACTGCAGTACTCTGCCAATACTCTGCCCATACTCTGCCAATACTCTGCCCACACTCTGCCCACACTCTGCCCACACTCTGCCCATACTCTGCCCATACTCTGCCGTGCTCTGCAATACTCTGCCCATACTCTGTAATACTCTGCAATACTCTGCCCATACACTGCAATACTCTGCAGTACTCTGCCCATACTCTGCAGTACTCTGTCCATACTCTGCAGTACTCTGTCCATACTCTGTCCATACTCTGCAGTACTCTTTCCATACTCTGCTCATATTCTGCCAATACTCTGCCCATACTCTGCAGTACTCTGCCCATACTCTGCAGTACTCTGCCCATACTCTGCAGTACTCTGCCCATACTCTGCCCATACTCTGCCATACTCTGCCATACTCTACCAATACTCTACCAATACTCTGCAGTACTCTGCCAATACTCTGCCCATACTCTGCCAATACTCTGCAGTACTCTGCCAATACTCTGCTCATATTCTGCCAATACTCTGCCAATACTCTGCCCATACTCTGCAGTACTCTGCCAATACTCTGCAGTACTCTGCCAATACTCTGCCCATACTCTGCCCATACTCTGCCCATACTCTGCCCATACTCTGCAGTACTTTGAACCTGTGTCCTGGCCTATGGACAACAATGACAAATTTTTTTTTCATTTCAGCCCTTTGTATCTACAGCGGACCCAGCAGAGCGGTGTCAGCGGTTTCACAGGACATTGGACAAAACCGTGAGTTGCTTTTCTACAATTCTGTGTTTTATTATGTACATTTTTTGTGAAATGTCCATACTCTGCAATACTCTGCAGTACTCTGCCCATACTCTGCAGTACTCTGCCCATATTCTGCAATACCCTGCAATACTCTGCCCATACTCTGCCCATACTCTGCCCATACTCTGCCAATACTCTGCCCACACTCTGCCCACACTCTGCCCACACTCTGCCAATACTCTGCCCACACTCTGCCCATACTCTGCCCATACTCTGCCCATACTCTGCCCATACTCTGCAATACTCTGCCCATACACTGCAATACTCTGCAGTACTCTGCCCATACTCTGCAGTACTCTACCCATACTCTGCAGTACTCTGTTCATACTCTGCAGTACTCTGTCCATACTCTGTCCATACTCTGCAGTACTCTTTCCATACTCTGCTCATATTCTGCCAATACTCTGCCCATACTCTGCAGTACTCTGCCAATACTCTGCAGTACTCTGCCCATACTCTGCAGTACTCTGCCCATACTCTGCCCATACTCTGCCCATACTCTGCCCATACTCTGCAGTACTTTGAACCTGTGTCCTGGCCTATGGACAACAATGACAATTTTTTTTTCATTCCAGCCCTTTGTATCTACAGCGGACCCAGCAGAGCGGTGTCAGCGGTTTCACAGGACATTGGACAAAACCGTGAGTTGCTTTTCTACAATTCTGTGTTTTATTATGTATATTTTTTGTGAAATGTCCATACTCTGCAATACTCTGCAGTACTCTGCCCATATTCTGCAATACTCTGCCCATACTCTGCCCATACTCTTCCCATACTCTGCCCATACTCTGCCCATACTCTGCCCATACTCTGCCCATACTCTGCCCATACTCTGCCCATACTCTGCAGTACTCTGCCAATACTCTGCCCATACTCTGCCAATACTCTGCAGTACTCTGCCAATACTCTGCCCACACTCTGCCCATACTCTGCCCATACTCTGCCCATACTCTGCCCATACTCTGCCCATACTCTGCAGTGCTCTGCAATACTCTGCCCATACTCTGTAATACTCTGCAATACTCTGTCCATACACTGCAATACTCTGCAGTACTCTGCCCATACTCTGCAGTACTCTGCCCATACTCTGCAGTACTCTGTCCATACTCTGTCCATACTCTGCAGTACTCTTTCCATACTCTGCTCATATTCTGCCAATACTCTGCCCATACTCTGCAGTACTCTGCCCATACTCTGCCCATACTCTGCAGTACTTTGAACCTGTGTCCTGGCCTATGGACAACAATGACAATTTTTTTTTCATTCCAGCCCTTTGTATCTACAGCAGACCCAGCAGAGCGGTGTCAGCGGTTTCACAGGACATTGGACAAAACTGTGAGTTGCTTTTCTACAATTCTGTGTTTTATTATGTATATTTTTTGTGAAATGTCCATACTCTGCAATACTCTGCAGTACTCTGCCCATATTCTGCAATACCCTGCAATACTCCGCCCATACTCTGCCCATACTCTGCCCATACTCTGCAGTACTCTGCCAATACTCTGCAGTACTCTGCCCATACTCTGCCCATACTCTGCAGTGCTCTGCAATACTCTGCCCATACTCTGTAATACTCTGCAATACTCTGCCCATACATTGCAATACTCTGCAGTACTCTGCCCATACTCTGCAGTACTCTGTCCATACGCTGTCCATACTCTGCAGTACTCTTTCCATACTCTTTCCAATGTTTAATGGAAAGCTCTGTTATTGTGTTTTTCTTTTTAAACAAAAGCTGTTAATTAGTTTGGACAACTGTACGAGTTGTTTTTTCTAAACTAAAACCTCGTTATTCAGGTGTAATTGCGGTGTTGGCACTTTGAAAAAAATAAGTTGTTTTTTGTTGCAGTTTGGGCACTCGGGCTCACAAAGGTTCGCCATCACTGGGCTAGAATAAGTAATTAGTGCAAGGAGAGGTTCCTGGCGAATAGGGTCAAACCAAGGACTACACCTGCAGAAAGGAACATTCTGGTATTTAGAATAGCCACATGGGGCTTTCCTTAGCAACTGTACAGTGCTGTCCAGTGCACCACAAATCACCACCCCTCTAGCGGAAGCTGTCTTTCGGTTGTACATCCCCAAAGCCTGGTAATACTTCTAAATCAACAATTGCTGCTTTGCCTTTTATCAGTGCCTTCAAGAACTGTCATTATTCATTACTGTTAACTTATCAATTCAATATACCAGTGTTGGACAGGGTGACCAGCAATATTGGGGTTCCACAGGGGACAGTTCTTTCTCCCTTTCTTTTTACTGTCTATACCACTGATTTTAGTTACCAGACAGAGACAGTTTTTTGATGACTCTACGGTAGAGGGATGTATCAGGGTTGGGGAAGAGACTGGGTATAGGACTGTGGTGGAGAACTTTGTCACATGGAGAGAGGATAATCATCTGTATCTAAATGTGGCAAAGACAAAAGAGCTGGTTGTGGATTTGAGAATGAGAAAGGCACCAGTGACTCCCATTTCCATCTGGGGAGTGGATGTGGATGTAGTAGAGAGATACAATTATCTGGGGGTGCACATACATAATAAGCTGGACTGGGACAAGAACACTGAGGTGCTCTTTAGGAAGGGCCAGAGCCGCCTCTATTTTTTGAGGAGACTGAGGTCTTTAAACATCTACCGAACAATGCTTAAGTTGTTTTATAATTTTGTGGTGGCCAACCCCCATCCTATATGCAGTGGTATGCTAAGGATGCAGGTATAGAGTGGCTGACACCAATAGACAAAACAAACTGGTTCGCATAGCCAGTGATGTTGTTGGATTGGAGCTGGAATCTTTAACAACATTGTTGGAGAGGAGAATGTTGTTCAAGGTACGTTCAACCTTGGAAACTCCTCCCACCCACTCCACAATACACTGGTCAGTCTGCGGAGTACCATCAGTGACAGATTGTTACAACCACGATGCACTACAGAGCAACACAGGGAATCATTTTTGCCCGTGGCCATCAAGTTATATAATTATTCCCTGTGAGGGCTGGAGATGAAGATGTAAATATGGTTTACGATCAGGATTTTTATGTAATTTTTATAGTATGTTGGTATTATGTTAATTATTATTTGGGGTAATGCTAAAGAAAGGTATTGTATTATTTTGGTAGTTTGATTTTCTGTTATTTCTTAATCTGTGTTATTTATTCTATTTTGTCTTTTAATTGTATGGATGATTTATTAGAGTGTAGTTTTAATTTGTTTTATTTGGTGCTAATGGCTGTTATTGGAAATTTCGTTATGTTCTTGTGTCTTGCTCTGTTCATTGTTGTGATCTTGTGTTGTCATTGTTGTGTGTGTCATGTGTTGCATTCATTTTCCCTTTAGGATCAATAAAGTATTCTGAATCTAAAAAGTGAGAACTACATACCTAACACCCTGGGACACAGCATCATTGGGACTGAGGTCCAAAAAGCCAGACTGTCCCAACAAACTGGCACATTAGGCATCTATGTCTTAAAATAATTGCTCAGATTGGACAACCTTTTATACCTGGCAATGAACACAACTCTATCGCAAAACTCTCTGGAGTTCAAGACAGTCATATGATGCAGATGCTGAAATTTCTCCACAGCAACTGGTTTGGCGATGCTGTCTTTACGAATATTGTAAACTCTTTAGATAAGTGCCAACATTTCCTGCTCTAACAGTGAATTTGTAGAGATACATCAAACAAACATAGCAGGAAGAGATAGCAAAGGAATTCTCTTAAGGGGTCTCCAGTCATTGACCAAAACATGGATGAGCTTTTCTTTCCATAATAAAGTGATTATCCCAGATAGGTCATATACTGAGAATTACACCCAACATACAGATTGAGTGAACTGTGTAGCATTCATACATAGAGAATAGGAACAAATACTAAGAGTTATAGTACATCAGAATATGCAATAGGACAATAGAATGGGGTCCTGCGCAGTGTCCATACATACAGAATAAGAACAGATACTGAAAACCAGGGGCGGACTGACCATTGAGCCACTCGGGCACTGCCCGAGGGCCCTGGGCCACTAGGGGGCCCCATCAGGGTTGCCAGCCTCAGTAAAACAAGGGACAGTAGGTATAAATCTGTGTTTTTTTTACATCTGTCTGTGTATACTGTGTGTGCATGTATGTGTATATTGTGTGATTGTATACTGTGTGTGTGTATACTGTGTGGCCCCATAATCTCCTATTGCCCGGGGGCCCCATGAGTTATCAGTCCGCCCCTGCTGAAAACTACACTAAGCATTTGGGACAAGAGAAATGGCATTGTTCAGCGTCCACACATACAGAATAGGAACAGATACTGAGAATTACACAGAACAAGAGAAGTGGCGTTATGCATCATCCAACAGTGATGATGTGCACCATTAATATGTACAAAAAAGAACAGGTACTAAGAATTGCATCTAGCATACAGTTCAAGAGAAGTGGTACTGTGCAGAGTCTAAATATACAGAGCAAGAGAAGTGGTACTGCGCAGAATCCAAGTATACAGAACAAGAGAATGGGTTACTGTTTAAAGTCCATTCATACAGAATAAGCTTAGGATCATGCTGCATCTCGGAAATGCATGTACGATCGATCGCATGCTCCCAACACATGAGAGAAATGCAATGCTGTTTACCGTGGCTTGTTTTTTAATGCTCAAATCTGCATGGTGCCACAGCACCATGTGATTCAGTGCATTGTGTTTTAAAGTAAAAGGGTCAGGGACTTTTTTTCCCCATGTTTCTGCAGGTAGGGCAGCCCATTGAAATGAATGGGCTGCCTTCACTTATAACACAAGCTTGCACATATGTGAACGGATCCAAAAGTGGGGTACACACTATAAGAAAATCGGGCGAACCGTCGCCTGGGTTTAATTGCTGTTTCATAGCAAGTCTGAACTGAGGATAGAAATAATGAATGAAAATTCTCGTACGACAAAGGCTTTTTATGGGTTATTTGTTTCTGATCACACGCAGTCTTTCATATCTGATATTTCTCTTATGAAAATGGTACACATTAAATGAAAATTGATCGTTCTGTTTATGTACGAGAACATTTTTTGAGTTTGTCCCTTTGGACATTTTCGTTTGCAAAGTCAGAATCGGATGTCGAAAGTCATGTACATACTGTACTGGGATCGAACGATTGTGCCTCATACAGAATTTTTCTTTTTCAATTTTCTCATAGTGTGTACGGGGCATTAGAGCACATACTGAGAATTATAAACAAGAAATTACATATTATTACAATTTTAACAAAATGTAAAACTATATTACACATCCAGAAATGAGATTAGTATAAAACATACCTCATAGTCTCTCAGCACTCCACTCCAGTTGCAGTTTTCTGTCACACAATGAACCCTGAGCTCTGAGATCTCCTTATTGATAGCAGCATCACTGAATGCCTGAAATAAAATCAGATGAATAATAGGTTGGGGGAATTTCTCACCTTTTACATTCAAAACCACAACAGAAAAATTCCAATGTGTTAAACATAATGAAAGTATCACTTTTTTTTAGTTAAAGGGTAAGTCCACGCAAGTGATATTTCGGTTCTGGGTAGAGCTTGTTACACATTGTAGCAAAACTGTTTAAGGGGAGAAGGCGCATTGCTGTTACTTACCCTGTCTGCTGATAGGTAGCTGTCCTCAGTCAATGCTTCTGGGCCCCCTTGTTTACATTTGGGACAGATGGGACTTTCGTGGTTCCTGTCCAGATAAACATACAGATGACAATTTTTTGTATAACTCTGATTATTTCCCTACTGTTAAAAAGGGAATTTTGATTTACGCTCTGTCATTTTCAAATTTTACAGTAAAATGTGGATGTTACCTAAATGAAGCTAGAAGGAGTAATAAAATGAATTACATATTGTATATGTGTTTTTATCTACAGCCTTGAGTCCTCCATTCTTTCTTAGTTGAAGCCCTTCTAAATCTATACCATTCGCTTATGGAACACCAATTCCAAATTACTGCTAGATTGGTGACAGTATCATAATCAGAAATGTTTTTCTGTTCCTAAACACTAAAATTAAGCTATTATGGCATCCAATTGTCTGCCCACCAACATGCAGGAAGGGTGTTGATCGGAAGGAAACCTAAATCCCACCGGATGTGGTGCTTTTTATGCCATAAATACCGCATAATTGAAGAGCCCCTAAAGATCTACAAAACATTGTATTCCTCCATTGAGTGATCTGAGCTCTCAATTTTGGAAATCTTTTTATGTACACAAGGGTGTTAAGCAACAGCTCCACTGAACATCAGTGATCACAGGAACGAATGCCTAGGCTTGTGGTCACATGACCAGGACAGGAGGAACCATGGAGCAAAATCCCCCCCACCAAAAATATAAATATTTTAGTTAGCTATTGCTCTTCATTTAGCCATCCCATCAAGAATGATAACATAATATTATATTAAAGGACCAGTCCATCAAAAAGTGATATTTTACCAGGTGAAGCCTGGTGGGCTGAGTCAACCTGTTGCTTCTTCTAGATCTTGGACACTTTAACACTTTAACAGTGAGCCCTTCCTCTTCGCCACTCAGCATAAATTGTACAGGAACATCAGGGGTGGTGTAGGGGAGACAGACAGACCACATCTATGACTGACCTGATAATCCAGGCCAGACATGGCGTGCAGTATCGGTGTCCGCAAAGCGTCTGCTGTGCCTTCTTCAGGACATTGTTACAATTGCAGCACAGGTATTTGTTTCCAGGTGCAAGGTCGCAGATACTGGTGGGGTAGCCGGATACAAACACGTTCTCATCTGGCAAAGAAGATGTACCACTCTTTAGTTTCGCCATGGTATACGATCCCCAGAAGGCTACCGGCTGCTGCGTGTCTCTCTCCTTCTTCTGTGTGAATACTTTCAGATGTCACACAAGACTTAATACCTGCGAGCTGTGGCAGCTCCCTCCCAGTCAATGTCCTGTACTGGGGAAACCAGCTAGAAATTCCCCTGATTACTTCACTCACTGACTGACGAGTGTGATTTCCCCAGACGCCTTGTTCGGTACACTCCACACTCTAACAGGAAGTAAGCATACAGCAAATGACAAGCTGAAGTTTTGTGACTTTTACACACATTGTGCTGGAACCTGAGGGAAGGAATCTGTAGTAGTCTCCCGATTATCGACTATATTGGGAGGGGATTGGCGCAGGTGCGCTGTACTTACTTGGGGAATCTAGAACAGTTTTTTTTATTACCCTGTATTATGTAGGAGTTATCTTACAGTGTATATATGCCAATTTATTAATTAATTTTGAATGGAGTATGGAAAGATTTAAGCACCTGTCCAGTTTTTATTGCTGTCCCTGTGTAATGGGTAATGGGTTGCATGTTTCCTTTAGGTATAAGGCATATATATATATATATATATATATATATATATATATATATATACAGTATCTCACAAAAGTGAGTACACCCCTCACATTTTTGTAAATAATTTATTGTATCTTTTCATGTGACAACACTGAAGAAATGTCACTTTGCCTTAATGTAAAGTAGTGAGTGTACAGCTTGTCTAACAGTGTAAATTTGCTGTCCCACAAAACTCAACACACAGCCATTAATGTCTAAACCGCTGGCAACAAAAGTGATTACACCCCTGAGTGAAAATGTCCAAGTTGTGCCCAATTAGCCATTTCCCTCCCTGGTGTCATGTGACTCGTTAGTGTTACAAGGATCAGGTGTGAATGGGGAGTAGGCGTGTTAAATTTGGTGTTATCGCTCTCACTCTCTCATACTGTTCACTGGAAGTTTAATATGGCACCTCATGGCAAAGAACTCTCTGAGGATCTGAAAAAAAAAGTACTGTGGTTCTACATAAAGATGGCCTAGGCTATAAGAAGAGTGGCAAGTGGCAAGACCCTGAAACTGAGCTGTAGCATGGTGGCCAAGACTATACAGCGGTTTAACAGGACAGGTTCCACTCAGAACAGACCTCGCCATGGTCAACCAAAACAGTTGAGTGCGCGTCATATCCAGAAGTTGTCTTGGGGAAATCTTGCCTACAGTCAAACATGGTGGTGGGGGTGTCATGGTCTGGGGCTGCATGAGTGCTGCCAGCACTGGGGAGCTACAGTTCATTGAGGGAACCGTGATTGCCAATGTGTACTGTGACATACTAAAGCAGAGCATGATCCCCTCCCTTCAGAGACTGGGCCGCAGGGCAGTATTCCAACATGATAACAACCCCAAATACACCTCCAAGATGACCGCTGCCTTGCTAAAGAAGCTGAGGGTAAAGGCGATGAACTGGCCAAGCATGTCTCCAGACCTAAACCCTATTGAGCATCTGTGGGTCATCCTCAGACGGAAGGTGAAGGAGCACAAGGTCTCTAACATCCACCAGCTCTGTGATGTCGTCATGGAGGAGTTGAAGAGGACTCCAGTGGCAACCTGTGAAGCTCTGGTGAACTCCATGCCCAAGAGGGTTAAGGCAGTGCTGGAAAATAATGGTGGCCACACAAAATATTGACACTTTTGGGCCCAATTTGGACATTTTCAGTTAGGGGTATACTCACTTTTCTTTCCAGTGGATTAACGGCTGTGTGTTAATTTATTTTGAGGGGACAGCAAATTTACACTGTTATACAAGCTATACACTCACTACTTGTCACATGAAAAAATATAATAAAATATTTACAAAAATGTTATATATAAAATTTGACAGTGCAGTTAACTGGGATGGTGTATGTCGCCCAGGACTGTCAACTAGGCAGGTTGAGGGACTCCAGGGTGCTTGTTTAATTTGGAAAAGACTGTGTTTTCCATTACCTCTGTGGAAGTGTGGCCGCTTTAGATCTGAGGGGAAGATCTGAAAACGGGAGAAGCTCTGCTGATTTTATTATCCAATCATGTACAAGCAAAAATGCATTTTTTTTATTTTCCTTGCATGTCCCCCTCAAATCTACAGAGACTGCACTTCCAAGTGCACTTGCAGTGCACTTGTAGTGCAAATTTGTTTTGCCTTTAATAAATAAACCCCATTGTCTCTTCCTCTCCTGTCCTCTGCAAGGCTTCTGAGCTCAGGCCCACAAGTAAAAAGAAGCTCTGGACAGGCAGGCTCCTTCTGTTCCCAGGCTTCAGCTCCAAGCATAGGCCTCAGCTCAACTGCTTCTCACACACTCTCTCCAAACCATTGCCTGGGGGGAAAGGGAGATCGCTTGGCCCTCCCCAGATATTTATACTCCCC
Organism: Aquarana catesbeiana; assembly: GCF_042186555.1. Lineage (NCBI taxonomy): Eukaryota > Metazoa > Chordata > Amphibia > Anura > Ranidae > Aquarana > Aquarana catesbeiana. The sequence continues at coordinate 201,776,779 of NC_133332.1, read as the reverse complement.
CCAGCATACACCAGTGGTAATACACTTCCTACTGGTTGACTAGGGGAAACATAAATATTCATAACTCAGTCTTACTGTAGCATCTCACACTATTGCCATAGGTATTAGTGACACCTACTGGCAGCATAGAGAAACCATGGCACCACTGAGTTTAGGGGTAAAACGAAATGAACAAATAAACTATAAATCAGTCTGGGCTAACTACCACCCAGCATGACTAAATTTAAATAATAGCCCTTACTTAAAGTGGATGTAAGCCCCATTCATGAAATTTGACCTGGGCTCATACATCTGCAGTGTTTTCCTATCTTTCTTCAAAACACTAAGCCACGTGGCTTTCTCCTGCTCCGTTCTTCTGTTATCAGCATGATAACTTCTGACAAGTTGTCCATCAATTGTGATAAAACCAAGCTGAAATTTGTGTCAGGGTGGGTGCTATAAATAGATTAGCAGAGAGTTGGTCTATTCACTGCTCTGCAAGTCTCTGCTTATGTGGAGGGGCGGGTGACTTTTCCTCCAAACAGTAGTCTTGCAGTGTATGGCAAGAATCTACACCCACAGGTGAATCAGGAAAAGAACATTCTAACAGGACATTCGCTTTCTAAACAGTATTTAAAGCTCAAGACAGCAGTAAAATTTATGCAGGAGGATTTGTTTCATCTCTGTGTATCATCTGAGGCTGTTAACTTCACTGGGTATAGGAGATGGTTTACATCCACTTTAACCACTTGCCGACCGCCGCACGACGATGTACGTCGACAGAGCGGCACGGGCAGGCAAAAGGGCTTACAGGTACGTCCTTGCCTGCCCGCGGGTGGGGGGTCCGATCGGACCCCCCCCCCCGGTGCCAGCGGCGGTCAGATCGAGGTCAGGGTCGATCAAAGGTGAGGGGGAGGCCATTCATTCGTGGCTCCCCCCTCGCGATCCCTCCTGGCCAATGACAAGCTTCCTCGGCTTCTGTGAATGTAAACAGAAGCGGAGGAAGTGATGTCATCTCTCCTCGAGCCGGTCTTTTCATCCCGGCGCAGAGGAGAGAAGACATCCAAGTAAGTGCACCAACACTACACTAACAGTAGAACACGCAGGCACACTTGTCACCCCCCTGTCACCCCCCAGTCACCCCCTGATCACCCCCCTGTACCCCCTGTCACTCTGACACCAATAGCAGGTTTTTCTGATTTATTGCATTGGTGTCAGTTTGTGTCAGTTACAAGTGTTAGGGCAGTTAGGTTAGCCCCCTTTAGGTCTAGGTTACCCCCCTTTAGGTCCAGGGTACCCCCCTAACCCCCCTAATAAAGTTTTAACCCCGTGATCACCCCCCGTCGCCAGTGTCACTAAGCGATCGTTTTTCTGATCGCTGTATTAGTGACACAGGTGACGCTAGTTAGGGAGGTAAGTATATAGGTTTGCTGTCAGTGTTTTATAGCGACAGGGACCCCCATATACTACCTACTAAAGGTTTTAACCCCTTGATTGCCCCCTAGTTAACCCTTTCACCAGTGATCACCATATAATTGTTACGGGTGACGCTGGTTAGTTGGTTTGTTTTTTGTAGTTTATTACAGTTTTAGGGCACCCGCCGTTTATTACCTTATAAAGGTTTAACCCCCTAATTGCCCGGCGGTGATAGAAGTTAAGTTTTTAGGATCAGATAAGGTCTGCGTCGCCCCAGGCAGCGTCAGGTTAGCACCAGTACCGCTAAAACCCACGCACGCAGCATACACCTCCCTTAGTGCTATAGTATCTGAACGGATCGATATCTGATCCGATCAGATCTATACTCCCCAGTAGTTTAGGGTCCCCCCAAAAAAACGCAGTGTTAGCGGGATCAGCCCAGATACCTGCTAGCACCTGCGGTTTGCCCCTCGGACCAGCCCAGCCCAGCCCAGCCCACCCAAGTGCAGTATCGATCGATAACTGTCACAAAACACTAAGCACACATAACTGCAGCGTTCGCAGAGTCAGGCCTGATCCCTGCGATCGCTAACAATTTTTTGGTAGCGCTTTGAATCAGTCGCTGACAGTCAGGAGCTTTTTTGCCTGTGAGTCTCACTAGTGTACCCCTAAATTTAGAGCCCAAAATGGCAAATCGAAGGTACACTAGTGAAGAGGCCTACACGTTTCTGAGCATGACAGATAGTGAAGAGGAAGTCACTCATCTGTCAAGTTCAGGCTCAGAATACGAACCTGTAGAGGACAGCGGCTCCATGACAGATAGCTCTGACAACGGAGTTGTGGTCCCTGCTAGGGTCAGGCGTACCAGACCCCGAACTTCTTCTTCTGTCCTTGAAGTGCAAGAACCGCAGGTCCCTTGTATGGAGCAGAGAAGTACTAGCGCCGCTATTCCTTCTGGTGAACTGGCAAGCACCAGCGGCCTAGTACACCCTGGTCGTACATCCAGCACTGCAGTATCACGTGGTGACGTGGCGAGTCCCATAAGTGCAGTTCAAGCTGGTGAGTTGGCAAGCACTAGTAGTGTCCCGCTGCCACCAAGAAGACGAACACAGGCCCGTCGTGCCCATAGTGCCCTTCCTGCTGCATTCGCCAATCCGAATTGGGTACCCACCACTTCTGCAGCACCCGTACTTCCCCCTTTCACTGGCCAACCCGGAATTCAGGTGGAAACAGTTGACTTTATGCCACTGGATTTGTATTCACTGTTTTTCACCGAAGATCTCTATAGATCTATTGTGGACCAAAGCAATTTATACGCTGGTCAACACATCGCCGCTAATCCCCAGTCCTCCCTTGCCAGAGATTGGAGACCAATTACGGTCTCCGAATTTAAGATCTTTCTGGGCCTTTCCCTCAACATGGGCATAACCAAAAAGAGTGAGTTGCGGTCATATTGGTCCACTGACCCAATTCACCATATGCCCGTGTTCTCTGCTTCCATGACCAGGGCACGATACGAGCAGATTTTGCGGTTCATGCACTTCAACGACAATGAACTCTGTCGTCCTCGTGGAGACCCTGCATACGATTGGCTCTACAAAATTCGGCCCCTCGTAAACCACTTCAACCAACGTTTTGCAGACTTGTTTACTCCCCATCAAGTTGTCTGCGTTGATGAGTCCCTGATTAAGTTTTCTGGCCGCTTGTCCTTCAAACAGTACCTTCCCAGCAAGCGTGCCAGATACGGGGTCAAGATGTATAAGCTCTGTGACAGGGCCACAGGCTATACATGTAGTTTTATGGTTTACGAGGGCAAAGATAGTCACGTAGAGCCGACAAACTGCCCTGACTACATAGGAAGCGCTGGCAAGATAGTGTGGGACTTGGTGTCACCCTTATTCGGAAAGGGGTACCACTTGTACGTGGACAATTATTATACGAGCGTGCCACTTTTTAGTCACCTTTTTGATCATCAAATTGGAGCATGTGGCACCGTGCGACCTAATCGCCGGGGCTTTCCCCAGCGGCTTGTAGAGTCCCGTCTTAGGCTGGGGGAGAGAGCCTGCTTGAAGTATAATAATTTGCTCGCTATGAAGTGGAGGGATAAGAAGAATGTTTTCGTTCTCACCTCCCTTCATGCAGACACGATGACCCAAATTACTACGGCGACTGGTGTTGTGGAGAAACCCCTCTGTGTCCACGAATACAACCTTAATATGGGAGGGGTGGACCTCAACGACCAGTTGTTGGCGCCCTACCTAATTGCCCGTAAGGCCAGAGGCTGGTACAAAAAAGTGTCTGTTTATTTATTTCAATTGGCTTTGCTGAACGCTCATGTGCTATACAGAGCTTCAGGACGGACTGGATCCTTCCTTAAATTCCAGGAAGAGATCGTCAGAGCCCTTCTGTTTCCAGACGGTGCTCCACCTCACCTTCCCAATCCAAATGCAGTAGGCCGGCTGCATGAGAGGCATTTTCCTTATGTCCTCCAGAGTACCCCTACCCAACGAGCCCCCCAAAGAAAATGTCGTGTCTGCAGAAAGCGCGGATTTAGACGTGACACTCGGTATTATTGTCCCTCCTGTCCTGGCAATCCTGGTCTTTGCATTGGTGAATGTTTTGAACGCTACCATACACTAGTTGAGTTTTAGCGTAGGGTACAGCACTGCACAGACTAGGACACACTTTCACAGGGTCTCCCAAGATGCCATCGCATTTTGAGAGACCCAAACCTGGAACCGTTACAGTTTTAAAAGTTACAGTTATAAAAAAAAAAAGTAAAAAAAAAAATACACAAAAAAAATATAAAATAAAAAAAAAACAAAAATAGTTGTCGTTTTATTGTTCTCTCTCTCTCTATTTTCTCTCTATTGTTCTGCTCTTTTTTACTGTATTCTATTCTGCAATGTTTTATTGTTATGTTTTATCATGTTTGCTTTTCAGGTATGTAATTTTTTTATAGTTTACTGTGTTTTAAACATTTTTTTGTTTTCAGGTACGCCATTCAGCTGCAGCGCGGATTTATTTATCTTGACAGCAACAGCGTTTGCTCCCACGATACATAAAGCCGTGACTCCAGCGCTGTCGGAGGTGATTTCACCACCACAGTTACATACTTCAACATATATGCCGAAGCGTGGGGGCAGAAGTGGGTGGAGGAGCGATTTGCTCCTGCCTTTTGCGGGAGGATGCCCCCATGCTTCGGCATATATATATTTTAGGTAGGCACAGGTTGCGTTAAATGTTTTATTTTTTACTATGTTTTTTTTTTTGTATTTGCTTTGCAGGTATGGTAAGTATTACTGTTATACTGTAATGTTACTTTGTTTTTTGTTAACCATCATTTGCTTAGCAGGTACGCCATTCAGTTGCAGCGCGGATTTATTTATCTTGACAGCAACAGCGTTTGCTCCCACGATACATAAAGCCGTGACTCCAGCGCTGTCGGAGGTGATTTCACCACCACAGTTACATACTTCAGCATATATGCCGAAGCGTGGGGGCAGAAGTGGGTGGAGGAGCGATTTGCTCCTGCCTTTTGCGGGAGGATGCCCCCATGCTTCGGCATATATATATTTTAGGTAGGCACAGGTTGCGTTAAATGTTTTATTTTTTACTATGTTTTTTTTTTGTATTTGCTTTGCAGGTATGGTAAGTATTACTGTTATACTGTAATGTTACTTTGTTTTTTGTTAACCATCATTTGCTTAGCAGGTACGCCATTCAGTTGCAGCGCGGATTTATTTATCTTGACAGCAACAGCGTTTGCTCCCACGATACATAAAGCCGTGACTCCAGCGCTGTCGGAGGTGATTTCACCACCACAGTTACATACTTCAGCATATATGCCGAAGCGTGGGGGCAGCAGTGGGTGGAGGAGCAATTTGCTCCTGCCTTTTGCGGGAGGATGCCCCCATGCTTCGGCATATATAAATGGTGCATGTATGCCCATCATTAGAAGTGGGTGGATGAAGGGAGGTATTCTAATGGTGGGCATACCCACCGATCAATATCTTTTTTTCGTTCAGCCCACAGGCTGCATGAAAAAAAAGTTTACAATATATGCCCAACAAGGACCAGCAACGTACTGGTATGTTGCTGGACTTTGAGTGGTTATACCTCGGATGACGTCTTGATGACGAAACGCATAAGGCGTGGCCTTGTGATACGTACACGTCACTATCTCTTTGTGTTTGTTCCGGTTTCCAGCTGTGGGCGGTGGAACGCACGCCACACCACGCTGCTCAACAGCTGAGATCCGGGATCTGGAGCATTGTCAGCTCTGGTGCTTTCTACACTGATTTTATACTTTTTACTACGTTTGTCAAGGACTTTTAATAAAATCGTATTTTTGTGGAGTTACGCTATGAAGTTTCCTTCTTCCTCACTTTATATGGATGTTTGCTACTGGGGATATTACTAAGGATACTATACCCCTGGACGGAGGAACGCTCCTTGGACTCGCCACCGCGGGATTTTTCCATACATGCCTTTACCCCTGCAGGGGTGAGGTAGTCCGGTGAGTGCAAGCACGAGTGGGGGTGTAATGGAGGACGGGGACTATATCAGTTAAAGCGGAGATCACGTTTTTTCCACCATAAGGACACATCTCTGGGACTTGGAACTTGGACATTTATGTTTCACACTTTTTATATACATTTTTAATTTTCAATTTTTATGCACACTTGCTGGGGATTTCTTTTATTTTTTATGCTATAATTGTCTACCTGACTTGCCAATAATATTTTGATTGTCACAATTGTTCATCCACTTGCGGGCATAATTTATTTCTTTTTTATATACTCATATGGAAGTTGATTTATTTGAGGTTAAAGCACATTTACATATCTGTCTAGAAGCACTATTGCACTTTACTGCTTTTTCTGCCAGGGTTACTGGTTGTATTTTATACACTTTACATTTGGGGTATATTTCTTCACGCACACATGGGCATTTGATTAATTGGTATTAAGGCATATTTTTAGGAGCCCGTTGCACTTTATTATTATCTACTAAGGGTATTGTTTATATTTGGTACACCACAGCCCTTGTTACGTATTGTTCACACGCATCACCTCTTTTACAAGTATTTCCGTTTTATATTCTTCTATGCACATATAGCTGGACAGCGCCAATTCCCCTGCTTAGAATATTATCCATTTTAGATATCACCTCGGTGATATTCATTTATTAGGGGGGCAGCAGTCCCTTTTCTTCTTATCCTAAGCGCGGAATTACTGTCATACATATACCAGAATGATGCCTGCAGGTTTAGGTATCATCTTGGTATCATTCTTTTCAGCCAGCGGTCGGCTTTCATGTAAAAGCAATCCTAGCGGCTAATTAGTCTCTAGACTGCTTTTACAAGCAGTGGGAGGAAATGCCCCCCCCACCGTCTTCCATGTTTTTCTCTGGCTCTCCTGTCCCAACAGGGAACCTGAGAATGCAGCCGGTGATTCGGCCAGCTGACCATAGAGCTGATCAGAAACCAGAATGGCTCCAAACATCTCTATGGCCTAAGAATCCGGAAGCTACGAGCATTTCATGACTTAGATTTTGCCGGATGTAAACAGCGCCATTGGGAAATTGGGAAAGCATTTTATCACACCGATCTTGGTGTGGTCAGATGCTTTGAGAGCAGAGGAGAGATCTAGGGTCTAATAGACCCCAATTTTTTCAAAAAAGAGTACCTGTCACTACCTATTGCTATCGTAGGGGATATTTACATTCCCTGAGATAACAATAAAAATGATTAAAAAAAAATAAAAATGAAAGGAACAGTTTAAAAATAAGATAAAAAATCAAAAAATTAATAAAAAAAAAAAAAAAAGCACCCCTGTCCCCCCCTGCTCTCGCGCAAAGGCGAACGCAAGCGTCGGTCTGGCGTCAAATGTAAACAGCAATTGCACCATGCATGTGAGGTATCACCGTGAAGGTCAGATCGAGGGCAGTAATTTTAGCAGTAGACCTCCTCTGTAAATCTAAAGTGGTAACCTGTAAAGGCTTTTAAAGGCTTTTAAAAATGTATTTAGTTTGTCGCCACTGCACGTTTGTGCGCAATTTTAAAGCATGTCATGTTTGGTATCCATGTACTCGGCCTAAGATCATCTTTTTTATTTCATCAAACATTTGGGCAATATAGTGTGTTTTAGTGCATTAACATTTTAAAAAGTGTGTTTTTTCCCCAAAAAATGCGTTTGAAAAATCGCTGCGCAAATACTGTGTGAAAAAAAAAATTGAAACACCCACCATTTTAATCTGTAGGGCATTTGCTTTTAAAAAAATATATAATGTTTGGGGGTTCAAAGTAATTTTCTTGCAAAAAAAAATAATTTTTTCATGTAAACAAAAAGTGTCAGAAAGGGCTTTGTCTTCAAGTGGTTAGAAGAGTGGGTGATGTGTGACATAAGCTTCTAAATGTTGTGCATAAAATGCCAGGACAGTTCAAAACCCCCCCAAATGACCCCATTTTGGAAAGTAGACACCCCAAGCTATTTGCTGAGAGGCATGTCGAGCCCATGGAATATTTTATATTGTGACACAAGTTGCGGGAAAAAGACAAATTTTTTTTTTTTTTTGCAGTTTTTACTAAATGATATATTGCTCAAACATGCCATGGGAATATGTGAAATTACACCCCAAAATACATTCTGTTGCCTCTCCTGAGTATGGGGATACCACATGTGTGAGACTTTTTGGGAGCCTAGCCGCGTACGGGACCCCGAAAACCAAGCACCGCCTTCAGGCTTTCTAAGGGCGTAAATTTTTGATTTCACTCTTCACTGCCTATCACAGTTTCGGAGGCCATGGAATGGCCAGATGGCACAAACTCCCCCCAAATGACCCCATTTTGGAAAATAGACACCCAAAGCTATTTGCTGAGAGGTATAGTGAGTATTTTGCAGACCTCACTTTTTGTCACAAACTTTTGAAAATTGAAAAAAGAAAAAAAAAAAAAGTTTTTCTTGTCTTTCTTCATTTTCAAAAACAAATGAGAGCTGCAAAATACTCACCATGCCTCTCAGCAAATAGCTTGGGGTGTCTACTTTCCAAAATGGGGTCATTTTGGGGCGGTTTTGTGCTATCTTGGCATTTTATGGCCTTCAAAACTGTGATGGGTAGTAAGGAGTGAACTCAAAAATTAACGCTCTTAGAAATCCTGAAGGCGGTGATTGGATTTCGGGGCCCCGTATGAAGCTAGGCTCCCAAAAAGTGCCACTAATGTGGTATCCCCGTACTCAGGAGAAGCAGCAGAATGTATTTTGGGGTGTAATTCCACATATGCCCATGGCATGTTTGAGCAATATATCATTTAGTGACAACTTTGTGCAAAAAAAAAAAAAAATGTCACTTTCCCGCAACTTGTGTCAAAATATAAAATATTCCATGGACTCATCATGCCTCTCAGCAAATAGCTTGGGGTGTCTTCTTTCCAAAATGGGGTCATTTGGGGGGGTTTTGTGCCATCTGGGCATTTTATGGCCTTCAAAAATGTGATAGGTAGTGAGGAGTGAAATCACAACTTTACGCCCTTAGAAATCCTGAAGGCGGTACTGGGTTTTCAGGGCCCCGTACGCGGCTAGGCTCCCAAAAAGTCCCACACATGTGGTATCCCCATACTCAGGAGAAGCAGCTAAATGTATTTTGGGGTGCGATTCCACATATGCACATGGCCTGTGTGAGCAATATATCATTTAGTGACAACTTTGTGCAAAAAAAAAAAAAAATTGTCACATTCCCGCAACTTGTGTCAAAAAATAAAATATTCCATGGACTCAACATGCCTCTCAGCAAATAGCTTGGGGTGTCTACTTTCCAAAATGGGGTCATTTGGGGGGGTTTTGTGCCATCTTGGCATTTTATGGCATTCAAAACTGTGATAGGTAGTGAGGAGTGAAATCAAAAATTTATGCCCTTTGAAATCCTGAAGGCGGTGCTTGGTTTTCGGGGACCCGTACGCGGCTAGGCTCCCAAAAAGTCCCACACATTTGGTATCCCCGTACTCAGGAGAAGCAGCTGAATGTATTTTGGGGTGTAATTCCACATATGCCCATGGCATGTTTGAGCAATATATCATTTAGTGACAACTTTTTGTATTTTTTTTTTTTGTCATTATTCAATCACTTGGGACAAAAAAAATAAATATTCAATGGGTTCAACATGCCTCTCAGCAATTTCCTTGGGGTGTCTACTTTCCAAAATGGGGTCATTTGGGGGGGGGTTTGTACTGCCCTGACACTTTAGCACCTCATGAAATGACATAGGCAGTCATAAACTAAAAGCTGTGTAAATTCCAGAAAATGTACCCTAGTTTGTAGGCGCTATAACTTTTGCGCAAACCAATAAATATATGCTTATTGACATTTTTTTTTACCAAAGACATGTGGCCGAATACATTTTGGCCTAAATGTATGACTAAAATTGATTTTAATGGATTTTTTTTATAACAAAAAGTAGAAAATATCATTTTTTTTCAAAATTTTCGGTCTTTTTCCGTTTATAGCGCAAAAAATAAAAGCGGCAGAGGTGATCAAATACCATCAAAATAAAGCTCTAATTGTGGGAAGAAAAGGACGCAAATTTCGTTTGGGTACAGCATTGCATGACCGCGCAATTAGCAGTTAAAGTGACGCAGTGCCAAATTGTAAAAAGTGCTCTGGTCAGGAAGGGGGTAAATCCTTCCGGGGCTGAAGTGGTTAAGACAGGTTGCTACATATAATTGGTTCAGTGGGAGTAGCAAGGAAAGTCAAAGATTAACACATCCTCACCCCAAGATTTGAAATGGAGAAATAAATGAACTTTATCTGTGACAAGCATTCAATTGGTTAAGCTCTGGAGTGTCTGAAGGATAGTGGAAAAATTATGATTGTTATGAAAAAAACTTTATTATAATCTGGTTGAACAGAGGCTGCCGACAAGAATTAGTGCTCATGTATTCACACTCTTCAGGGGAAAGCCAGAAGGAAGATACCCCTTTGTGGGGAATGAAGAGTCAAGTGCAAAAAACGATTTAAATTCAGATATGAACCAGGCGAGGTAAAATAACCAGATGTGGTTCCACTTCTAATGTAAGGTAATGCACCATGAAGACTGGATTAGAAGTTGTAGGTGAAATGCCCAGTCATGGAATGCTTAATGCTTGCACTCTAATAGGGGACTAGCCCTGTTTTCTTTGAAAAGATACTTAGTTCCTTGATAACACAGTGGCGGCTGGTGCTCAAAATTTTTTTGGGGGGGGGGGATTCTGAAAAATACTTAAAAAAAAAACAATTGCAGCCTCACTGTGCCTATCAAATTCAGCGACTTTGCCCATCAAATGCAGCCATTGTGCCCAACAATTGCAGCCACTGTGCCCAACAAATGCAGCCACTGTGCCCATCATATGCAGCCACTGTGCCCATCAAATACAGCCACTGTACCCATCATATGCAGCCACTGTGCCCATCAAATGCAGCCACTGTGCCCATCAAATACAGACACTTTGCCATCAAATGCAGCCCCTGTGCCCATCATATGCAACCACTGTGCCCATCAAATACAGTCACTGTGCCCATCATGTGCAGCCACTGTGCCCATCATGTGCAGCCACTGTGCCCATCATGTGCAGCCACTGTTCCCACCAAATATAGTCACTATGCCCATCATGTGCAGCCATTGTGCCCATCATATGCAGCCACTGTGCCCACCAACCCCCCCACTTGCGCGACTCGTGGCTCTGACAGCACACTTGCCCCCCGTCTCTGGGCTCTGACAGAGGCAGCCCCCCTTGAAGCTTGCAGCTCTAACAGCACCCCATCATGGGGCTCATGGCTCTGGCAACACCCCCAACCTCCCCGCGCGTGGCTCTGACAAACCCCCTGTGGTCAGGCATTTACCGCCAGGCAGCAGCTCCTCTCCAAGTGCACCAGAGCGGCGGCGACCTCCACTCCAGCGTGTGTCTCCTCCACTCCAATAGAGTAGCCTGGCACTTTGGCCAATCAGGAAACAGGTCTGACACCCTGCCTCCTGATTGGCGGGGAGGAAGATTAGTGCGAAAATTAATTTGCTATCGTCACACAATTGGGTGGGATCAGGGCGCACTCTCTGCGCCCCGAGCCCACCCTATTTTGAAGCCTATTAGAGCCGCCATAGGAACCCATGCGTCCAGCGTCCTGAAAGGGGCCGGGCGCATGGATGGGGGCGGCGCCCGTGCGCCCACTGCATTAAAGCATTGTGAAATATAATTGTTGTGTTTAATGTTCAGTAAAACGTGTTTGCAAACCACTACGTGGGACAGCGTTCTCTCTTCTTTCTCTGAGTGAGCAGTTTGCTTATATCTGAAGAATCACATAGGTCTGATAATAAGCTCTGTGAGAAGGGATTGCTGCCCTGTACAAGAGAGGACACTGTGTTGGAGCTAAGCTCTGGGTTCACCATTAACCGGGACAGGCTAACTGCTTGAGTCTGCAGCACCCTACTGGCCTGGGTGGAGTGTCAGCGACTTGTGCACTGCCTGGAGCTACCGGTAATAGAGAGGCCTCTCGATAAAAGATGTTTCCCTGACAGTATTGTACTATGCAAGACACTCCTATTTAAGACACTTTCTAGATAGTGCTTGCAGGTTCTGAGGCGTTGGCAAACCTGCTGGTTGAAGGGAAGCGGGGTCACATATGTTGCAGTTGGGAAGAACCATCCTCTCTGTCCTGACCTTTGTCCCTGTTACAGACAGTAACAGGTAATCAAATATTTCCCCCCCCCGGCGGTATTTCTGAGTGTGGCTCGGGGTGAGATTTCAGTACCAGTAGCGGTAAACCCGAGCCACACTTGGGATCGCATCGCTGGATCCTGAGAGAGGTTACATACCTTGTCCCCGGAATCCCGCGATTAACTGTGTACAGCGGCCGGATCTTCCGCCCGATTCACTGTGTGCTCTGTGTGCCCTGGCTTCCGTTCCCTGCCAGTGTCGTGACGCAGGAGGGTGGAACCAGTGGCAAATTCAAAATGTATAAAGCACAACACACACTGATACATTGTAATCCTATTGGATTACATTACTAAATAAAATAAAATTGACCTTAGTTTGCCCCCCAGTGCTTTATCCAGTGCCCTTGCCTGCAGTTTTACTGTCCAGAAACTGCAGAATGACCATGGCATCAAAAAAGTGTGCCTCTACTTCAAAAGCAGCATATGACCCGCTGGAAAACAGCGTCAGTGATACAGAATTGCTTGCAGAATTGAGTGATAGCGATTCGTGGGGAAGTTCGTCATCAGGCACGGAAAGCGATTTCAACGATGATCCTGTGACTGTGCCCAGTGATGTGCGGACTTGGTGCTCGATTGACTGCGGTACGGAGTATGTAGCGCCCCCAAGATTTCCATTTACCGTAGCACCCGGTATCAAAGTGGAGGTTGAAGATGACAACCCCTTGGGATACCTCCAACTCTTTTTGACAGATGAGGTTATAGAAAAAATTGTTACAGAGACAAATCGGTACCAGGAGCAATAAGCTGCTATACCTCAGAGGTTTTCAAGGAGCAGAAAGTGAGAACCAGTGACCAAAGAGGACATCTGGAAGTTTCTGGGCCTAATTATTCTTCAGGGAGTGGTGGGGAAACCCCTGCAGAAGTGGTACTGGACAACCAACAAATTACTAGCCACTCCTTTTTTTGGCACGGTCATGTCGGAGTATAAATTTTCTCTGATAATGAAATATCTGCACTTTTAAAAAAATGAAGAATTTGATTATCGACGAAAGTCTAATGGCCTACAAAGGAAGACTCAGTTGGATACAGTATATCGCGTCTAAGAGAGCACGATTTGGCATAAAATCATTCATGCTCTGTGAATCCAGCACTGGTTACATATGGAATTTGGTCCTTTACACCGGGAAAGGAATCAAATTTAAAGAAAGATTCAGTAATTAGGAATGGCAACTGCTTCAGTTCTTACTTTGATTGAGCCATTGCTGAATCAGGGCTACTGTGTAACCACAGACAATTTTTACACTTCTCCAGAACTCTATGAGTTCCTTCTACAGCACAAGACGGATGCATATGGGACCGTTAGAGCTAACCGGCGTGACATGCCGCCAATCTTTAGCAATAAAAAGCTTAAGGCAGGAGAAATTGCCTGGCAGAAAGGCAAAATGATGGCACTGAGATGGCGTGACAAAAAAGATGTGTGCCTAATGAATACCATTCACAACACCTCTACTGTCATGGTACACACAAAAGGTGGAAAAGACATAATGAAACCACAAGTCGTGATGGACTACAACAACACCATGGGAGGTGTTGACGGAGCTGACCAGGCCATTACATTTTATCCTGCCATGAGAAAGCAACAAAAAAAATATTACAAAAAAATCTTCAGGCATCTTCTTGAACTGTGCCTATGGAATGCGTTCATTCTTCTAAAAAAAAAAAAAAAAAGAGTGACAGGCCTGTGGTTCATGCGGACTTTGTATGGAAAGTTGCCGAACTTATATTTCTCAAGCACCAAACACCAACCACTGAAAATAGATCTGGAAGTCATGCTGCTGGCATTGTGAACCCGGAACGCCTGACTGGTCGTCACTTTATGGACCACATTCCACCAATGGAAAAGAAGTCAGCACCCACAAGGATGTGTGTGGTTTGCTGCTCTAAGCGTGACGTCATTGGAAGGAAAATCAAAAAAGAAACAAGGTTCTATTGTCCTGACTGTGACGTCGGACTTTGTGCTGTACCATGTATTAAAATTTTCCATACCGGGAGTCTACTGAAGCAATATGACTTCTCTGTGTATACAAAAGAGCATGGGGAAGCTCATGTCCATAAGGGGGTGGTATTGACACAGACCCCAATGATCCACAATGGCTCAAAAGGGATATGGTCCAGAAATATTTAGACAGAATAAAGGTGGATAAAGCACCTGGACCTGATGGCATCCACCCACGGATCCTAAAAGAATTGAGCTCTGTAATTTCAAAGCCTTTGTATCTAATTTTTAGGGACTCATTAATGACGGGAATAGTACCACTGGATTGGCGCAGGGCGAACATGGTGCCTATATTTAAAAAGGGATCAAAGTCTTTACCAAGTAACTATAGACCTGTTAGTTAGTAACTTCTATAGTCGGGAAGATACTGGAGCATTTAATAAAAGACCACATAGATGAGTTCTTGCTGGACAAAAACATTTTAAGCAACAGACAGCATGGGTTCATGAAAGACAGAAGTTGTCAGACAAACCTGATTTCTTTTTATGAAGAGGTAAGTAAAACCTTGGACAGAGGGGTGGCTGTGGACGTGGTATACTTGGATTTTGCAAAAGCGTTCGATACAGTTCCGCACACACGGCTCATGTGTAAGTTAAAGTCTACAGGCTTGGAAATATCAGTTTGTAAATGGATAGAAAACTGGTTAAAAGACAGAATTCAGAGAGTAGTGGTTAATGATTCTTACTCTGAATGGTCTAAGGTTATCAGTGGTGTACCCCAAGGTTCAGTGCTGGGACCCTTACTCTTTAATATCTTTATAAATGATATTGGGTCTGGGATCAAAAGTAACATTTCTATCTTTGCAGATGACACCAAGCTATGCAGTGGGATAACGTCCTTACAGGATGTCTATAATTTACAAGCTACCTCAATGCCCTGTCTAATTGGGCGTCTATGTGGCAGATGAGGTTTAATGTTGAGAAATGTAAAGTTATGCACTTGGGGGCTAAGAATATGCATGCATCATACATGCTAGGGGGAGTACAACTGGGGGAATCCGTAGTGGAGAAGGATCTGGGGGTTTTGGTAGATCATAAGCTCAATAATAGCATGCAATGCCAAGCTGCGGTTTCCAAAGCAAGCAAAGTCCTTTCTTGTATTAAGAGAGGTATGGACTGCAGAGAGAGAGATATCATTTTGGCCCTGTTCAAATCATTAGTAAGACCTCATCTGGAATATACAGTTCAGTTTTGGGCACCAGTTCTCAAAAAGGATATCGGGGAACTGGAGAAAGTGCAGAGAAGGGCAACCAAACTGATAAGAGGCATGGAGGAGCTCAGCTATGAGGAAAGATTAGAGGAACTGAATTTGTTCACTCTTGAGAAGAGGAGAATAAGGGGGGATATGATCAACATGTTCAAATATATAAGGGGTCCATATAGTGAACTTGGTGTTGAGTTGTTCACTTTACGGTCAACACAGAGGACAAGGGGGCACTCTTTACGACTGGAGGAAAAGAGATTTCATCTCCAAATACGGAAAGGTTTCTTCACAGTAAGAGCTGTGAAAATGTGGAATAGACTCCCTCCAGAGGTGGTTCTGGCCAGCTCAGTAGATTGCTTTAAGAAAGGCCTGGATACTTTCCTAAATGTACATAATATAACTGGGTACTGACATTTATAGGTAAAGTTGATCCAGGGAAAATCCGATTGCCTCTTGGGGGATCAGGAAGGAATTTGTTCCCCTGCTGTATCAAATTGGAGCATGCTCTGCTGGGTTTTTTTGCCTTCCTCTGGATCAACTGTGGGTATAGTATTGGGTATATTGGATTGTACGATTTTTTTTTTTTAAATTTTTTTTTTTTATGGTTGAACTGGATGGACTTGTGTCTTTTTTCAACCTGACTAACTATGTAACTATGTAATATTGCACTCTTGTTTGGCCAAAAAAAAAATGTCAGTGTTTTTGATTATATTATTTACTAAAATTCATTGAATAAAATTATTATTACTATTATATTATTATTTGTTATTATTTATGGTTATTTATTATATTATAATTTATGATTTTGTGTTTCAAACTTTATCATACCCGGGATGTCTACTAGACTCTGGTTTGGACAGATTTAAGTGAGTTATTCCTAAGAACTACAGGCCTACAATATAAAACGCCAAATTTCCATGCAAAATATTGGTACAGCTTTCAGCACCTAAAATCTGAAATAATCATACCGCCAGGGAGGTTAAAGCCCCGTACACACGGATCGTATGTGGGGAGACTGGTTAAAAAAAATGGCCGACATTTGGCCCGTGTGTATGTCTGTCTGTCTGGCCGGCTTCTGTGGGTGGTGCATGTTGGAAAACCAGCAGCCGACCAGCTCTCGATTAGCCATTGGCAGAAAGCACTGATCAAAGTGTCCTGGTGGGGGGGGGGGTTGAGCAGAACACAGCAGCTTAGCAGAGGAGATCTCTGAACTAACCTTGCATGGTTAGTACATAGGCTCAAACCAGAGCTGTCAGTTTTTTTTCATGCAACCCACTGGGTTACACGAAAAAAAAAAACTAGTGTGTACCCAGCTTTATAGTTGTCACCTGAACAGGGAGTATGGGGCAATCTTACAATCAGTATACTTGTCTTTGCTACTGGAAGTATCCACAACACTTCAACCATTGTAAAATAATCCAACAATCATTCAACTTGCATTTCCTGTGGCTGGATGTATTGTTTGGATGTTATGTGTTTGTCAAGTAGAATTTTATTTGTAGAAAAAGTAAATGTTATGCAATCTTTTGCATGAAATTTTGCAGGGTGTAGAATTGGCTATGGGTCTTGGAACACTATCTTATGTCTATATTTAGATGATAGGCTTTTACAATTCAAGTCAGTTGAATATGGAAAAATACACAATTGGGACCTCTAGTTAAGGTTGAAGTTCAACCTAGAATTGCTCAATGAAAATTAAACAGCCATAAAACACTTGTACCTTGATAAATGTGTAGTCCTATCCCCAGAGGAGCCACTGAATTTTGTAATTTCTCTAAACACCTGAAGATGACACACCTCGATCACCCAGCACCTACTGACACACCCTGAGGTATTTCAAAGAATTTACTAGGCTAAGCATAGCCTAAACTAAGAGAGGATAAACAAGTCTACAAACAATCAATAAGACAATAACGTTACTCTGAGGGATATGGTTAAACAACTCCAGTATTCTGACTAACAGTAGTTAATAGAACTGAATTGCATTTACCTAGCAGCAGTATATAAAGACAGTCCTAACTTGCCTAACTGTCACACAGGCCAGTGAGTGATGAAAAAAAAAAGAAAGCTGTTAACCGGCAAAGTTGGGGCCCTTGAAGAAAGTTAGTCTCTTACCAGACCCAGGGTACCCTCTTCTGGGTCTTCGGACACATGATCTGATTCAGTAAAAATAAATGTTTAAGTCAGACAGGAATAGAAGCTGCTGTGATCTCTATCCTTCAATCCTGCTGAAACAGTCCCTCTTTTCCTTCATTACAAGTGGTGGGGGTACTCTCTAGTACAGTCTGGTCACACTAGGCATCCAAATCACACCTCACACTGCGTGATGAGAAACCTTCTCTCAGGTCTCTCTCTCTATTGTAGCCAGCTATGGCAGGCTTCTGTTTAGTCAGTGACAAAAGCTCAGTCTCCTCCCCACACACCTGCTTGCTTCCAGGACTGTCTTCTTTTCTCTCAGCCTGCATACCCCTTCTCCTTGCTTTGTTGCATCAGTCAATCACCTCCAGGTTGGAAACAGACCAAGCCAAGATACTTGCACCCTGCACTGGAGACACTCCATGGATAAGCATTTGTCAGGGCTGGGCTCAGCCCTTCCTTCTCTGAGCTGGCCGCTCAGCTGTCGGCTAATTGCCAGCTCTCATCTCTCTCCACAGTTACTCAGCTGTTGTTCATATCCTGCTCGTCAGTCCTGCCTACTTAAGCCATCCAGTCCAAAGGGTCTCTGCCTTCACCTTGGTCAACATCACAACAAACATCTCCTGTGTTCCTGTTTAAAGACTGGCTTTACTGACATCCCTTCTGGCTCTAGATCCTGCTTGCTGTTCCACTACTTTGATCTCTGACCTCTGGCTTGGCTGACTATCCTTTCCAGTTACTGAACTCTGGCTATGTTTTGACTATGTTTGTTCTTTTTACTTTTATTATTAAACAAGTGTGGTTTAACTGTACTTCTGTCTCGGTTTGATTTCATGGTTTCTGACAGCATTGCAAAGTGATCTCCTTAAAGATGGCTGCTGCGCTCCTGTATTATTGAATATTCAATTTAACCATGTCTACACTGCAGAAGGATAATACAGCAGCAACAAAGTAATAGGTTTCGCAGCAGCCAGTTATCGGCTACAGTCCAGGTTTCAAATACCACCACCATGATTGACTTCTGTGTGCACTCTGGTTGTCGGTAGCCTTACCCTATGCTATTGTGGGGATCCACTGCCCTCTACTGTCAGCTGCTAGAATAACACTATAATGTATACTGCAATTATGTATGACACTTCCTGACACTGAAGTTGTTGGGAAAAGATCCTGGAAGGTGGAAGTGGAAGGAAGGAAGGTCTCAGCCACATGTCCTGTCTATGCCAATGATACCAAATCAGAAGATACGATTATTGCCAGATAACTAGGCCTGCGTTTCAGGCTGGTAAGGTAACAGCTGGATGGTCTCATTATCACCAAAGATCTTGTTTTCAGGTCTCTGACACAACGACAGAAGCTGCACCATCCTCAGGGGCCACTGCAACAGACTTTTGCTGCAAATATTAAACTGGAGGTAACTATATATACCTGTGTATATGTGCACAATTCCATCAGTGCTCCTATTGGGCCCTATGCTGATAATATCTGTTTGTACATTGAATCATCTATTACATGAAAAGGTAAAATTTGTAAGTAACTTCAGCTGCCTGTACCTCTGGATCTAGTTATAGTTTTCATGTGTGGCAGTCACTCAAGGAATGAGATTTACTAAAACTGGAGCACTCAGAATCTCGTGCAGCTGTGCATGGTAGCCAATCAGCTTCTAAGTTCAGCTTGTTCAATTAAGCTTTGGCAATAAAACCTGGAAGCCGATTGGTTTCTATGCAGAGTTGCACCTGATTTTGCATTCTCCAGTTTTAGTAAATAAACCCCATGGGGTCTTGCAGTTGTAAGTTTTTATCAAATGCGCAGTTCAAATGGCCTGGCTTTGTGACAGGTTCATGTTAAGCTGGCAATAGATTATTGCATATACAAGTCAAATTCATTTTTTTAATGACTCACAACTTAAAAAAACAAGAGATGAAGAATAGATGTGCAGTGTCAACATGATTACATTATAGCTGTACTTGTGGTTTTCCTGTGTTTTGGCTGTTTGTTATACAGGAGGGGATACGGGGCGAGCCTACAAGTATCATTGTTGCTTTCACATGAATTATCTTGTCTTGATGTACACCTCTTTCCCCTTCTTCCTCCTGATTTTCATTGCATGATTCCACTCAAAGTCTCTGCATAAGAGGAACTTACCTTTTAATGTCCCCACCACCATCACACACTATTTTTATTATACATTCCTATATCTATAAAATGTGTGGCAGTGCTGTACAGAGTGCATTGTACCACTCGCATCAGTCTCTGCACCAGTTGATCTTACACTTTAGTTTCCCACCACAGTCACACACTATTATCATTATACACAGTGGTGAATTTAGGTTTTGTGCTGCCCTAGGCCCGACTGAACTCATGCACCCCCTAATTTAAATATAACCCACCCCTCCCTGTCAATGCCACACCCTTCCTGTTTAAGACCCACCCTGTCATCTGTAAACCACACCCCTTCATCTTTAGGCTCCACATTTTCCTCTTATGCCGCGTACACACGAGCGGACTTTATGGCAGACTTTGCCCGGCAGACGGGATTTCGTCGGACAATTCGATCGTGTGTGGGCTCCAGCGGACTTTGTTTTCTCAAAAGTTGGACGGACTTAGATTTGAAACATGTTTCAAATCTATCCGACGGACTCGAGTCCGGACGAAAAGTCCGCTCGTCTGTATGCTAGTTCGACGGACAAAAAGCCACGCTAGGGCAGCTATTGGCTACTGGCTATGAACTTCCTTATTTTAGTCCGGTCGAACGTCATCACATACGAATTCGACGGACTTTGGTTGATTGTGTGTAGGCAAGTCCGTTCATTCAGAAAGTCCGTCGTAAAGTCCGTTGAAAAGTCCGGGCAAAGTCTGCCGTAAAGTCCGCTCGTGTGTACGCGGCATTAGAGCTCCACCTCCAGTCTATTGAAATGAAAAATCTGCATGAAGCACAGGTGAATGCAGGTCAGGAGATGGTCAAGTGCACCTTTCAATGAATTCTGAATGATCACTGAAACATCTCAAACTGATGTCAGAACAAATGGAAGTGCTAAGGGATAACAAGTGCTCATATTCACCTGCTAAAATACCCCTAAATTACTTCACATTGGGTCAGCAGTAGGGATGAGCTTCGAGTTCAAGACGAGCGTAAGTTCGACTAGAACATCGGCCGTTCGACCGTTCGTCGAATTGCGAACATTATAGGCCGTTCGCGCCAAATTTGAGTGGCGCGTCACGGCCCATAATTTACTGCGGCATCACAGTGCATTGCTGGCTGATAACTGGCCAAGCATGCACTATGACCCGCATACTTTGGCCAATCACAGCGCGGTAAGAATGGAGAGCCATAATTGGCCTCAGGCAGGGTGGCTTTGGCCAATTATGCCTCAGGGGATTTAGTACACGCCCCACACTTTTTTAGGCCGCCTGGAAGTCAGCCTTGTGTAGTGTGTTCTGGCATGCTGAGAGAGAGATAGAGAGAGAGACAGTGTCATTTAATTTGAGTTAGATAGAGTAGGCAGGCAAGTCAGTTAGCTGCAGCCAGTGTATTGTGTATATATATATATATATATATGCATCCCAGGTGTTGTATATATATATATATATATATATATATATATATATATATATATATATACATACATATACATATATATATATATACACACTGTATTCAGTTTAGCTAGATCCATTCCTGTTATTCTCTTTCTAATATACTTACAGGCAGGCAGCTGTAGTATTTTCAGTCAGTGTATTGTGTATATATATATATATATATATATATATATATATATATATATATATATATGCATCCCAGGTGTTATCTATCTATCTATCTATCTATCTATCTATCTATCTATCTATATATATACACTGTATGTAGTTTAGCTAGATCCGTTCCTGTTATTCTCTTCCTAATATACTTACAGGCAGGCAGCTGCAGTATTTTCAGTCAGTGTACTGTATCCTGCGCACAGTGTGCAACTAAAGCTAACAGCAGCCAATTGCTGGTGTTCTCTTCCTAATATACAGTGGGGACGGAAAGTATTCAGACCCCCTTGAATTTTTCACTCTTTGTTATATTGCAGCCATTTGCTAAAATCATTTAAGTTCATTTTTTTTCCTCATCAATGTACACACAGCACCCCATATTGACAGAAGAACACAGAATTGTTGACATTTTTGCAGATTTATTAAAAAAAGAAAAACTGAAATATCGCATGGTCCTAAGTATTCAGACCCTTTGCTGTGACAATCATATATTTAACTCAGGTGCTGTCCATTTCTTCTGATCATCCTTGAGATGGTTCTACACCTTCATTTGAGTCCAGCTGTGTTTGATTATGCTGATTGGACTTGATTAGCAACACCACACACCTGTCTATATAAGACCTTACAGCTCACAGTGCATGTCAGAGCAAATCAGAATCATGAGGTCAAAGGAACTGCCTGAAGAGCTCAGAGACAGAATTGTGGCAAGGCACAGATCTGGCCAAGGTTACAAAAAAAATTTCTGCTGCACTTAAAGTGGCCTTCATAATCCTTAAATGGAAGACGTTTGGGACGACCAGAACCTTTCCTAGAGCTGGCCGTCCGGGCAAACTGAGCTATCGGGGAGAAGAGCCTTGGTGAGAGAGGTAAAGAAGAACCCATAGATCACTGTGGCTGAGCTCCAGAGATGCAGTCGGGAGATAGGAGAAAGTTGTAGAAAGTCAACCATCACTGCAGCCCTCCACCAGTTGGGGCTGTATGGCAGAGTGGCCCGACGGAAGCCTCTCCTCAGTGCAAGGCACATGAAAGCCCACATGGAGTTTGCTAAAAACACCCGAAGGACTCCAAGATGGTGAGAAATAAGATTCTTTGGTCTGATGAGACCAAGATAGAACTTTTTGGCCTTAATTCTAAGCGGTATGTGTGGAGAAAACCAGGCACTGCTCATCACCTGTCCAATACAGTCCCAACAGTGAAGCATGGTGGTGGCAGCATCATGCTGTGGGGGTGTTTTTTTCAGCTGCAGGGACAGGATGACTGTTTGCAATCGAGGAAAAGATGAATGCGGCCAAGTACAGGGATATCCTGGACGAAAACCTTCTCCAGAGTGCTCAGGACCTCAGACTGGGCAGAAGGTTTACCTTCCAACAAGACAATGACCCTAAGCACACAGCTAAAATAACGAAGGAGTGGCTTCACAACAACTCTGTGACTGTTCTTGAATGGCCCAGCCAGAGCCCTGACTTAAACCCAATTGTGCATCTCTGGAGAGACCTAAAAATGGCTGTCCACCAATGTTTGCCATCCAACCTGACAGAACTGGAGAGGATTTGCAAGGAGGAATGGCAGAGGATCCCCAAATCCAAGTGTGAAAAACTTGTTGCATCTTTCCCAAAAAGACTAATGTCTGTATTAGATCAAAAGGGTGCTTCTACTAAATACTGAGCAAAGGGTCTGAATACTTAGGACCATGTGATATTTCAGTTTTTCTTTTTTAATAAATCTGCAAAAATGTCAACAATTCTGTGTTTTTCCGTCAATATGGGGTGCTGTGTGTACATTAATGAGGAAAAAAATGAACTTAAATGATTTTAGTAAATGGCTGAAATATAACAAAGAGTGAAAAATTTAAGGGGCTCTGAATACTTTCCGTCCCCACTGTACTTACAGGCAGGCAGCTGCAGTATTTTGTCAGTGTACTGTATCCTGGGCACAGTGTACAACTAAAGCTAACTGCAGCCAATTGCTGGTGTTCACTTCCTAATATACTTACAGGCAGGCAGCTGCAGTATTTTCAGTGCACTGTATCCTACGCACAGTGTGCAACTAAAGCTAACTGCAGCCAATTGCTGGTGTTCTCTTCTTATATACTTACAGGCAGGCAGCTGCAGTATTTTCAGTCAGTGTACTGTTTCCTGTGCACAGTGTGCAACTAAAGCTAACTGCAGCCAATTGCTGGTGTTCTCTTTCTAATAATACCTCAGGCAGGCAGCTGCAGTATTTTCAGTCAGTGTACTGTATCCTGTGCACAGTGTGCAACTAAAGCTAACTGCAGACAATTGCTGGTGTTCTCTTTCTAATAATACCTCAGGCAGGCAGCTGCAGTATTTTCAGTCAGTATACTGTATCCTGCGTGCAGTGTGCAACTAAAGCTAACTGCAGACAGTTGCTGGAGTTCTCTTCCTAATATACTTACAGGCAGTTGCAGTATTTTCAGTCAGTGTACTGTATCCTGCGCACAGTGTGCAACTAAAGCTAACTGCAGCCAATTGCTGGTGTTCTCTTCCTAATATACTTACAGGCAGGCAGCTGCAGTATTTTCAGTCAGTGTACTGTATCCTGCGCACAGTGTGCAACTAAAGCTAACTGCAGCCAATTGCTGGTGTTCTCTTCCTAATATACTTACAGGCAGGCAGCTGCAGTATTTTCAGTCAGTGTACTGTATCCTGTGCAGTGTGCAACTAAAGCTAACTGCAGACAATTGCTGGTGTTCTCTTTCTAATACCTCAGGCAGGCAGCTGCAGTTTTTTCAGTCAGTGTACTGTATCCTGTGCACAGTGTGCAACTAAAGCTAACTGCAGCCAATTGCTGGTGTTCTCTTTCTAATAATACCTCAGGCAGGCAGCTGCAGTATTTTCAGTCAGTGTACTGTTTCCTGTGCACAGTGTGCAACTAAAGCTAACTGCAGACAATTGCTGGTGTTCTCTTTCTAATAATACCTCAGGCAGGCAGCTGCAATATTTTTAGTCAGTGTACTGTATCCTGCGCACAGTGTGCAACTAAAGCTAACTGCAGCCAATTGCTGGTGTTCTCTTCCTAATATACTTACAGCCAGGCAGCTGCAGTATTTTCAATCAGTGTACTGTATCCTGTGCACAGTGTGCAACTAAAGCTAACTGCAGGCAATTGCTGGTGTTCTCTTTCTAATAATACCTCAGGCAGGCAGCTGCAGTATTTTAAGTCAGTGTACTGTATTCTTTGCAGTGTGCAACTAAAGCTAACTGCAGACAATTGTTGGTGTTCTCTTTCTAATAATACCTCAGGCAGGCAGCTGCAGTATTTTCAGTCAGTGTACTGTATCCTGTGAACAGTGTGCAACTAAAGCTAACTGCAGACAATTGCTGGTGTTCTTTTTCTAATAATACCTCAGGCAGGCAGCTGCAGTATATTCAGTCAGTGTACTGTATCCTGTGCAGTGTGCAACTAAGTTAACTGCAGACAATTGCTGGTGTTCTCTTCCTAATAAAACCACAGGCAGTCAGTTGATTCAGCTAGCTGCAGTATAATAGTGTTATGTATACTGGTAACAGTGTGCAACTAAAGCTAACTGCAGACAATTGCTGGTGTTCTCTTTCTAATAATACTACAGGCAGGTGATTCAGCTAGCTGCAGTATAATCAGTATATATATATATATATATATATATATATATATACATCCCAGCTTTTTGCAGCTACATTTCACTGCAGGCCATTCCTTGTGTAGCTATTCCGATACATCAAAGACAGTATGTCTGGAAGGCCAACAAGGAGAGGCAGACAGTCACAGGTCAATAAAAGAGGGCAAGCAGGCTCTGTGTCTAGAGGCAACAGTGCTGGTCATGGACACGGTGCATCCTCATCAGCACGTGGCCGTGGGGCATGCGCTTGTCCTTTTTCTCGTCAGCTGGCCGTGTTGAGCCACAACATGCCGAAGAGTTGGTAGAGTGGATGACCAAGCCATCCTCATCCTCCTCATCCTGTGTCACCCAGGCTACCTTGGCTGTCAATGCAGGTGCCAAAGCGGCCTATTCCTTGGACTCAAGGTCATCATCAGTTACTCCTTCCCTAGCCCC
Source organism: Aquarana catesbeiana (assembly GCF_042186555.1). Taxonomy (NCBI): domain Eukaryota; kingdom Metazoa; phylum Chordata; class Amphibia; order Anura; family Ranidae; genus Aquarana; species Aquarana catesbeiana. Next base: position 201,751,499 of record NC_133332.1, on the reverse strand, counting down.
ACCGGAGGAGTCCCCCGAACTGTTTGACCACAGTGTCCGGTACATGTTGCAGGAGGATGCGCAGAGTTTTGAAGGCTCCGATGATGACAACAAACTGGCAGTCATGTTCCCCCAGCTGCAGCATACTGCCAGGTTTGCTCCAGTGATGAGGAGGAAGGGGATGATGAGCTCACCGACTCTACGTGGGTGCCTGATAGGAGAGAGGAGGAGGAGGCGGAGGAGGAGGAGGAGGCACATCTCCAACGAGGCAGGATGCCCTCCAGGGGCCAGCTTAAGGGCAGCCAACCGACTGCATCACACCGCAGAGCTCTGCATGTGCAGGGCACTGGTGACTCAGCCATTCCAAAAGTTCTTCGGTGTGGGCCTTTTTTGAGACGTGTGCAGCAGATCGCACTGTTGCTATTTGCAACATATGTCTGAAGCGTATCAAGCGTGGACTAGACAGCAAGCGCTTGGGCACCACATGCTTAATCAGACATATGTCGAGCTCCCATGCGGCCCGGTGGCAACACTACCTAAAAGACCCACACCAAATAACAAGGCGGACCTCTAAGGCGAAAAATGTAGATCTGCAAAATATTCAAAAATACTAAAAATGATGTATAAATGATATGCTGAAGATATTGTATAAATGGCCTTTCCAGCCTCAGTGTATAAATACAATAAAGAGTAATGTGCTTAAAGTGCAATGTGTGAGTGGTATGCTGAATGTATGATATCCAAACAGGAATAACAATCATTCAACCGGTGCCAATATATATAATAATTCAAAAATCCTCTATATATCTACTTACATGAGACAAAAATTATGACATGCAAAATAATATATCACAGTAAACTAAGTGCAAAATCCAAAGAAAGTGCCAAGTGCCACACACTCCAGGAGCCAATCAGATTGCGGGAAAAGACGCGGGCGTTCATGTGAGGAAATTAAAGCGCGGCTGTACTCCGAGGAGAAATGAGCTGTGAGGAGATTGCTGCGGACCTCTCGAAAAGAAAGAATAGCACGGAGCTATTCACTTCACTGTGATGTGATGCACAACTTATCCCTTCGGACAGACAAACTTTGGAGGCTATTGTTAGATTGGTGCACTTACGCACCTCGCAAATGTGAGTAATCTACTGTGGGGAGCTTTTTATTGCAATAAAATTTTATAAACGATATCACACTATCCAGTTTTTTCCTTTTTCTTCCTCTTAATTGTGGAGTTGCTGCTGAATAACTGTGTATCTGGATACCATCATTGAGCTGTGGGATGGCTCCTAAGTGTGTTTAGACTCAGTTTCACTGCTCTGAGGTGAATCACATGCTCTGAGGTGAGCGGCTGTCCCGGGGGGTCACTGGATGGCACTTGAGCATGGAATTCTGAGCACCAAGCACTAAGATTAATTCAAACACGTTGGATTTTTTCTATAAACTGTTTTTATGGATTTTACATATATTCATTTTTCAATATATTGGACTCATTAATCATGTGCTATATTGGTTTTGGATCTGATATTTACACTCATTGTGTGACACTTGGCACTTTCTTTGGATTTTGCACTTATCATATTTTACTGTGATAAATTATTTTGCATATCATATTTTTTGTCTCATGTAAGTAGATATATATAGGATTTTTCATTTATTATATATATTGGCACTGGTTGAATGATTGTTATTCCTGTTTGGATATCATACATTCAGCATACCACTCACAAATTGCACTTTAAGCACATTGCTCTTTATTGTATTTATATACTGAGGCTGGAAAGGCCATTTATACGGTATCTTCAGCATATCATTTATACATCATTTTTAGTATTTGAATATTTTCCAGATCTAAATTTTTCGCCTTAGCGCAGCGTATTTCCTGTATATATTATAATGCGTGGCATATGAAACGTGTTCTACGCGGGCAGCTAGGTGTTTTCCACATTTGAAGCAATATACCATTGTGGCTCGCAAGGCTTTTCCTTATTTATAAGGCGGACCTCTCCTTGCTTCTCCTCATCAGCTGGGATCTCCAACCCCACTATACCTTCAGTCCTCTCAGAAACCTGCACTGAGAGAAATGAAGGTGTAGAATTAGGTGTGCCACTGCCAAGTACTTGCGGGAAATCTGCTATCGGTACACCAACGTCCGATTCTAGCAGGCAGATTTCCCTACCCCAGTTGCTCCACCGGCGAAAGCAGTTCGCTCCCAGCCTTTCACATACCCAGCGGTTGAATGCTAGCTTGGCTAAATTGCTAGTACTTCAACTGCTGCCTTTCCGGTTGGTAGACTCTGCCCCCTTCTGTGAGTTTGTGGAATGTGCGGTACCTCAGTGGCAGGTTCCCAAATGCCACTTTTTTCACGGAAGGTGATTCCAGCTCTCTACCGGCACGTGGAAGGCAATGTCCATGCCTCGCCGGACAGGGCGGTCAGCGGTAAGGTGCATATTACCGCTGACTCATGGTCCAGCAGACATGGACAGGGACGTTACCTATCTTTCACCGCACACTTGGTGATTCTTCTGGCAGCTGGGAAGGATGCAGGACAGGGTGCAGTAGTGTTGGAGGTTGTTCTGCCACCACGCCTCCAAAATTCTACTAGTGGTGATTCTGCCATACCTCTCTCCTCCACCCCCTCCTCTTTTTCTTCCTCCATGGCCTCTTCCTGTGCTGATTTGTCCTCAGAACCAGCGGTGCTCTGTAGGCGTTCAAGGGGCTACGCAAGCACGCAGGCAAAAAGATGCCATGCAGTGCTTGAGCTGGTGTGCTTGGTGGACAGGAGCCACACTGGGGCAGAGATTCTGTCAGCTCTGCAGGGGCAGGTTCAGAGGTGGTTGATGCCATGCCAGCTTAAGCCAGGAATGGTGGTTTGCAACAATGGCACCAACCTCCTCTCCGCCCTCCGACAGGGACAACTGACCCATGTGCCCTGTTTGGCTCACTTCCTTAACTTGGTGGTGCAGCGGTTCTTGGGCAGGTATCCGGGCTTACAGGATGTCCTGAGGCAGGCCAGGAAAGTCTGTGTGCATTTCCGCCGGTCATATAATGCCAATGCTCGGCTGGCTGTCCTCCAAAAGGAATTTAACCTGCCCAAGAACCGCCTCATCTGTGACATGCCCACCAAGTGGAACTCAACATTGGCCATGCTGCAGCAGCTGCACACGCAGCAGAGGGCCATCAATGAGTACCTCTGTGACTATGGCAACAGGACAGGGTCAGGGGAGTTTTTTTTTTTTCCCCCACGCCAGTGGGCCATGATCAGGGATGCATGCACTGTCCTGTCACCATTTGAGGAGGCCACGAGGATGGTGAGCAGTGACAGTGCATGCTTCAGTGACACTGTCCCTTTTGTCCACCTGTTGGAGCACACGCTGCGTGGAATAATGGACAGGGCACTTGAGGCAGAACAGAGGCAGGAAGAGGAGGACTTCCTTACCTCTCAAGGCCCCCTTTATCCAGACGGTGTTCCTGCATGTCCGCCGATCACACAGGAAGAGAACGAGGAGGAAGATTGTGTCAGCATAGAGGTGGGGCCTAGAACTCAGCATCAGCAGCAGTCTTCAAGGGATCATTTACAGTCTGAAGAAACCCATGGACTTGGACATGGCTGGGAGGAGGTGGCTGCGGATCATGTCGTCCTTAGTGACCCAGAGGACTCCGGACCGAATCCCTCAGCAAACCTACACTGCATGGCCTCCCTGATCCTGCAAAGCCTGCGGAAGGATCCTTGTATTCATGGTATCAAGGAGAGGATCATTACTGGCTGGCAACCCTCCTTGATCCATGTTACAAGGGTACCTTACCTTGCCGTCGCAGAGGGAGCGGAGGATGAAACATCTTTGGGAGGCCTTGCAGAAAGGTTTGTGCAACGCGTTTCCAGAGCCTGGGAGGTTACAATTTCCTGGTCCTCCTGGACAACGTGTTGCTAAGGCTTCGGTCAGTCACAGAAGGAGCGTTGGAGAAGGTGGCCATCTGAACGATGCGTTCAGACAATTTTTTAGTCCGCAGCCCCAAGGTATGATTGGTTCCAGCAACCATCGCCAGCGTCTGATTCACATGGTGCAGGAATACGTAGGGGCAAGATCAGACTTGGACACGTTTCCCACCGAAAATCCTCTGGGTTACTGGGTCTTGAGGATGGATCACTGACCAGAGCTTGCACAGTATGCAATTGAGCTACTGGCCTGTCCTGCATCCAGCGTTCTTTCGAGATGCACATTCAGTGCTTCTGGAGGCTTTCTAACTGATCACAGGGTGCGCCTGTCCACCGAATCGGTCGATCGGCTGACCTTCATAAAAATGAATCGGTCTTGGATCACCAGCTACCAAGCACCTGATGCTGATGTAACCGAATAATTTTTTTTTAATGTGAGATCCCTTCAAGACTGCCTATTCTGACGCTGAGTGACTATCCTGTTATGCTGAGTGACTATCCTCTTCCTCCTCAATGTTCATGCTGATAGCTTGTAAGAACAATTTTTGATGCAATACTTTGCAGCAGGGCTCATTCCTGCACTCCAACTAGGGTATCTGTAAGGGGTTGCAGTATTGTGGCACCAGCACCAGTGCCTAAGGCCCAATTTTTCTGCCCCTGTTTAACAGGGGTGTGTAATTACAATTTTTGATGCAATACTTTGCAGCAGGGCTTATTCCTGCGCTCCAACTAGAGTATCTGTGAGGGGTTGCAGTGTTGTGGCACCAGTGCCTTAGGCCCAATTTTTCAGCCCCTGTTTAACAGGGGCATTTAATTACAATTCTTGATCTAATATTTCACAGCAGGGCCCGTTCCTGTGTCCACCAAGAGTAACTGTGAGGCCTTACAGTGTTGTGGCAACACCACCACACCCATAGTTGGCAACATTGTAAAAAAAAATGTGGGACACTTTTGTGGCTGTAGGCGGAGCCGTACAATAATTAGGGGGCGGGGCATTCGTTTGTAGGTGTGGTTTAGAAAAAATACACACGTGCGGCGCGCGCGGTTTACGCGACATAGTGGGCGTGGCTTAAATGGGCGTAGCTCAAGAGGGTGTGGTTAGAGTCTGAGATGAATGAGGGATGGAGAGGGAAAGGGGGTGAGGGGGAGAGGGGGAGAGGGAAATGACGGGACAGCAGCCCCAGATCTTACACAATAAAAATATGTGTATTCTAGAAAGTTTAACAATCAGCAGATAAAGATACTCCAAGCACCTGGTGTTAGCACTTCAATCATCCCGGCACCATGGTTGTTATGGTGTCAGGATGATTGAAGTGCATTATTTCTATTATTACATTGTAATATAAAATGAAATCATTCAACTCACCATAATGCAGAATTAGTGAGATCCCTGAGCGTGTCACTAGCCACGTCGCCTGCCAACAGCCATCCGTCCTTGCGTCAGATGTCCCAGCAGAGTCCGTATTTGCATCAGGTGTCCCAGCAGAGTCCGTCCTTGCATCAGGTGCCCCCAGCAGAGTCCGTCCTTGCATCAGGTGCCCCCAGCGGAGCCCCCCTTACATCAGATGTCCCCAGCGGAGCCCCCCTCACACCAGGAGTCCCCGGCGGAGCACCCCCTCACACCAGGTGTCCCCGGCGGAGCCCCCCCTCACACCAGGTGTCCCCGGCGGAGCCCCCCTCACATCAGGTGTCCCCAGCGGAGCTCCCCCTCACATCAGGTGTCCCCAGCGGAGCTCCCCCTCACATCAGGTGTCCCCGGCAGAACCCCCCTCACATCAGGTAACCCCGGCAGAGCCCCCCTCACATCAGGTGTCCCCGGCAGAGCCCCCCCCTCACATCAGGTGTCCCCGGCAGAGCCCCCCTCACATCAGGTGTCCCCGGCAGAGCCCCCCCTCACATCAGGTGTCCCCAGCAGAGCCCCCTCTCACATCAGGTGTCCCCGGCAGAGCCCCCCTCACATCAGGTGTCCCCAGCGGAGCTCCCCCTCACATCAGGTGTCCCCGGCAGAGCCCCCCCTCACATGTGTCCCCGGCAGAGCCCCCCCTCACATCAGGTGTCCCCGGCAGAGCCCCCCTCACATCAGGTGTCCCCAGCGGAGCTCCCCCTCACATAAGGTGTCCCTGGCAGAGCCCCCCTCACATCAGGTGTCCCCGGCAGAGCCCCCCTCACATCAGGTGTCCCCGGCAGAGCCCCCCTCACATCAGATTCCCACAGCGGTGGTGCGCCCCCCCACCTCAGAGGTGTCCTTGTGTCCGCCAACCGCATGGCTAGAACCCTGCCCCTTTCCATAACAGATTGGCTGGCAGCAGGGCGGGGGGTAGGCGGGGTGAGGCGGAGCAGGGCGGAGGGTGGGCGGCGACGCAGGAGCTCCGTCTAGCCCCCCCCCAGCCGTCTTCCTGAACTTCTCTAAGATGGCGGCCGGCGGAGACAATGTCTCCGCCGGCCACGGACCTCTAGCAGCGGCGAAAATCGAGAACCAGATTTCTCGGGACATTTCCCAGGACACCACAAATTCGGGAATGGAGTCCAAGTCCCGGGAATGTCCCGGGAAATCCGGGACAGTTGGCAACTATGCACACCGTCCACCACCAAAGGCCCAATTTTTCTGACCCTGTTCAAAAAGGCCATGTAATTACTATTCTTGATCTAATATTTCACAGCAGGGTCCGTTCCTGCACCCACCAAGAGTAACTGTGAGGGCTTATGCGGCGTACACACGGTCGGACTTTACGGCAGACTTTGCCCAGCGGACTTTTCAACGTACTTTACGACGGACTTTCTGAATGAATGGACTTGCCTACACACAATCCACCAAAGTCTGTCGAATTCGTACGTGATGACGTACGACCGGACTAAAACAAGGAAGTTCATAGCCAGTAGCCAATAGCTGCCCTAGCGTGGCTTTTTGTCCGTCAAACTAGCATACAGACGAGCGGACTTTTCGACCGGACTCGATTTCGACGGATTAATTTAAAACATGTTTCAAATCTAAGTCCGTCCAACTTTTGAGAAAACAAAGTCCGCTGGAGCCCACACACGATCGAATTGTCTGACGAAATCCAGTCCGCCGGGCAAAGTCTGCCGTAAAGTCCGCTCGTGTGTACGCGGCATTACAGTGTTGTGGCAACACCAACACCTAAGGCCCAAATTTCTGCAGAGTATATAGGGCAGGCCCCTACTTTCAAACATCCAACTTACAAACAACTCCTACTTGCAAACGGAAGGAGACAACAGGAAGTGAAAGGAAATCTACCCCTAGGAAGGGAAACTCTCTCCTGTAAGAGTTCCCTGTTTCACTAAAAACCCCAAATTTTCAAAATCCAATTGTCATTGGGAAAGTGAGGTGAAATCTTCTGAAAAGGTGCACAGACAGCAAAACAAATGTTACAGGGGTGATAACCCTTCCCCATGTTTTCCAAAAAGCTTATAAACAGATTTTTTGGCTGGAAAATGTACAAGAACAAACCTACAGTCCTTGTCTTGTTTGCACCACCTGTATACTGCTGTTCAGAGTATATAGGGCCTGGGGGCCCCACTCCATTCCTTTTTTTTATTTGGGTGCGGGGTTCCCCTTAATATCCATACAAGACCCAAAGGGGCTGGTAATGGGCTGGAGGGGGGGGGTTCTCAATGATTTTCATCCATATTGCTGGGACCAGACATGACATTATAGCCGCAAGCAGTTTTAAATGACTTTTTTACCTTTAGTGCCGGTTCACACTAGGACGACTTGTCAGGCGACAAGTAGCAACCCGTTCTGTACAATGGAACCGTTCTAGTCGGAGCGACGCAAGTCGCTCCGTCTTAGAAAAAGGTTCCTGTACTACTTTGGGGGCGACTTGAGGCGACTTGCATAGACTTCTATATAGAAGTCGTTTTGCAAGTCGCCGCCCCTGTCGTGTGCAGGTCGCCTAGGTGAGGCGACCTGCATGTCGTGCCGCCCCTAGTGTGAATCGAGCCTTAGAAATGTCTTTTTGAGCAGGGACTGTTCTAAACACGGGAAACACGCGCCACTTTACAGGCATACTATAGACACCCCCCAGGCATGATATTTATAGGAATATTTCACTTTTATTTTTTCACTTTAACCATCATTAAAATCACTGCTCCCGAAAAAACGTCCGTTTTTAAAACTTTTTTTTGCATTGATACATGTTCCCTGGGGAAGGACCTGGGTCCCCAAACCCTTTTTAGGACAATAACTTGCATATTGGCCTTTAAAATTTGCACTTTTGATTTAACAGGGTTTGAAAGTTCGCGCAAACTTTAGGTCCGTTCGCATGTTCTGATGCGAACCGAACTGGGGGGTGTTCAGCTCATCCCTAGTTAGCAGATAGGGTTGGGCTAAATCCATATTTGTGGATTATTGGACATACAATGCTGATCTGACCACACAGATACCGCTCTTGGCTGTAGGTACCACTTATCCCAGGAAGAACACCTTGGATGGGGACAACTAATGTTCTATTTGATGTTGATCATGTGACACCAGTTTCATAGTCAAAGAATTAGGACTCAATCAGGCCAAAAATGACCCCAAAATATGTCAACACAAAGACTGAAAGATATGTAACATGTGTATGTTTAATTACAATACATTTTTCTAAATAGAACAGGAATTAAAGATGTTGCTATTGAGAAAAACCTAAGACAAATCAGCAGGTTGCAAAAACCATGATCAAAAAAGTATACGTTCCAGCTTTACTTCTCACCCAGAGCACTACAAAAGCCCAGTAATTTCATTACACCAACACCGGAGCTCTCAAGATTTAACCCTATCAATATCAGGACAACAGGTAAGATTCATTAGTACTCAAAGTATGACTCACAAGGAAATAATCCCGTATTCACTTTATATATCTCTTCAAAGTTATCAAGCAGGAAAGAAGCCACCTAAATGCCCTCTTCAGCTACATTATATATATCGTAACCTCCTCCCAAGGATGCCGTGGAGGAGGGTAGGCAAAGCATTAGGCTGCTAAGCCCTGCTGCCAGTGCCACACTTACTAGTATTGGGGGCCGCCAGTTGTATTAAGTGGGGCTGCTGGTCTGTCCGAGCGTCAGGCCAGTCACAGGCCATAGGGCGCCAGACCAAATTGCCTCTAGACCCTGCCCCCCCCCCCCCCAACCCAGTGAGCTTTATTGATGCCCCCCTACAAAGTGCCGCCCTAGGCTTAGGCCAAGATACAGTGTTGATTATACACAATGCTGTACATAAAACATAATCCATTTACTTCAGTCTCTGCACCAGAGAAGCATACAATTTAAAGTGTTACTAAACTCAGGAGCCTGCATTCACTATATCTGGTCTCCCACAGTACACAGAACATGGAAATGCAATTTTTTTTAGTAAATATAAACTGATAAATACCTTTTGTTCATCAGCAGTTAGAGCAGTCTTTTGACTTTTATCAGTGTCCAGCCAAGAACTGGTTAAAGTTTGTTGGAGGAGTTTTCTGACTATCCCATGAGACTGCAAGACCCTTGACCCTCTGTCTGGACAGTGCTGAATGGCCCTGTGCTGATCACATGCACCCTCCCAAGAAGAAAAAAACCTCTCTAGCAATACACATCAAACTGAGCATGTGCAGCCTCACCCCATAGACTCTGTGTTATCAGGAAATTATAGGTGACAGTGGAAGGAGGGGAGGATCAGAGAAGACAGGATCAAACAGCCTTTTTACACAATTCACAGGATTAACCCCTTAGGCTCCACAGTGCATATAACAAGCATGCTTTACTGCATATACAGACTGGTTTTACTGTTGTGAGTTGAGTAACACTTTAAAGCCCCCATCACTGACATACACTATTTTTATTATACATTTTTATAGTTCTGACATAATCCATGGTGCTGCACAGAGAACACTAGTAGGCAGGTGCCTAGAATGTTAACAGTATAGGCAATCTGGGTTAATGCTCAGTAATTGAGGGATTAACATGCTGTGGTGTGTTCACCCTTTATGGTCTGTGGTGCTTCCTGTAGAGAGGATATATAGATGGGAGGAGGTTGGGCCTGTGTGGTGTTTGGTCATGGGAATCAGATAGAGACCATACACGTGGAGACGTAGATGCTGCACAGAGAATGGGGTTGCCCCTTAGCGGGACCCTGAAGCGGTACTGAGGTGAAACCATACCACTACTTGTTGGGAACTAGCACAACCTAAAGATACAAGCACCACAGCCCAAGTACATACCTCCCAACTTTCTTTTGGATGAAAGGTTTAGCATTGTAAAGCACTTTTGATAGAAACATAGTGCATTTGATATACAACTATATAAATCGGACAAAAAATTAGGGACAAATGAAAAGGAAAGAGAGACAGTGAGACTTTGTTGAAAATGAAGGACAGTCCTTCAAAAGCAAGGACAGATGGGAGCTATGCAAATACAGCAAAATAGCAGCAAATCATTTGCCTCATTCATGTAACAACTAAAAGAACTCTATGGTGATCATTCAGTCGAAATATTGATCCTAGTGCCTTTGATTCAAGAAAAGGTAGTTCTGATTTAGTAACGGTATCTGGTCTGAATTACTTGTGAAAAGGATGAGAGTTTGCTCCTACAGAGAATGGGAATGGAGAACAGAGTGATCACCCATCAACCTTCTGGGTAGTAAAGAGTGAGAAGAAAAGGGAAGGATGAGCAGCCAGCTCAGGAGAGAGAAAAGGTTTTGTAGGAAGAGTGGAGTAGTGGCTGTATATTTGGCCCTTCTGAGCGGCAGGGTCCTTGTCTTTTGGCCCAATGCACTATGGACTTGGCCTCGATCAAAATGTACATAGCCTCATGAAGCTTACAGAAGCTTCCCTCCATGCACGGGTGTAAATAGAACCTTCAGGGCCCCGGTGCAAGAAATCATGATGGGCCACCCTGACCCCCCCCCTCCATCCGACCCCTGGGCTTCCAATTTTGGGAGGGTGTCCATGGATATCCTCTCAGAACTCTGCCTCCCGTATGCCCCCTGGGACGTGCATCCAGCACAATCTTGGCGGCCCTTTACCATGTGATTAGCTGATCACATGTAAACAGACTTGCTGGGTGTCGGCAGCCCTTTCCTCCAATGCTGTGTCTATGTAAGGAAAGGAGAGGCGTTAACTGCCAACAATGTCAGTAAACTGTTTACACTGATAATCAGTGCTGCCTATCAGTGCTCATCAATGCCACTTATTAGTGTCCATCAATGCTGCCTATCAGTGCCATTATAATCAGACTTGCGGTGCGGCTTGTGTTCTGAGGATCTTGAAGGGGAACCCTCGCTAAAATGAAAAAAAAAAATGGCGTGGAGTTCCCCCCCAAGACCATGCCACACCCTTCGGTCTGGTATGAATTCTAAGGGGAACACCCACACCAGGTCAGGTCAGGAAAGGAGGGGGGGGGAGAGTGAGCGCCCCCCTCCTGGACCATACCAAGCCACATGCCCTTAACATGGGGGGTTGGTGCTTTGGGGCAAGGGGGTCTGCGTCCCCCCCACCCCAAAACACCTTGTCCCCATGTTGATGGGGACATGGGCTTCTTCCCGACAACCCAGGCCGTTGGTTGTCGGGATCTTAACAAGGGGCCCCCAGATCCAGGCCCCCCACCCTATGTGAATGAGTATGGGGTACATTGTACCCCTACCCATTCACCCCAAAAAAAAGTGTCAAAAATAAAAACAGTACACAGGTTTTTGACAAAGTAATTTATTAAAGCAGCTCTCTTCTCCTTACGATTTTCTTCTCCCTCCAGCGATGTCTTTATCCTCCGGTTCTTCTCCTTTCCGCTGATGTCTTCTCTCGCTGACGGTTCTCCTCTCTCTGCTGTCTTCTCCAACTGCCGGTCCTCCTCTCTCCGCTGTCTTCTCCCTCTGCCGCATGGAGCAGGGCCACCCGGTGACGTTATCGGGAGGCCCTGCCCCCTTGTGATGTCACAGCCCGGGACATCAATCATTTGTTTGGCGTGGGGGTTCCCCTTAAAATCCATACCAGAATAAAGGGTCTGGTATGGTTTTAGGGGGGGACCCCAGGCCAGTTTATTTCCATTTTGGCCAGGGTTCCCCTTCAAGATCCTTAGAGCATCATGATCTGACTTCTGGTGTGACTTCTATTCAAATTAATGGGCTCTCATAGGGAACCATTGATTTTGACATGTCAAAAAAAAACAAACACTTGATGAGGCTGTATCCAGCGGTAAGCTGTGTTTAGTTTACAGCTGTAATGCCGGTCCTCAGAATGCGCTGGCCCTGAGTTGTTTTTGCAGTTTGAAAACGCCTATGCCACTTACAGTTTCTAAAAGCCTGTGTGTGCATGGACACAGAATAACATGGAGAGACGTTTTTAACCACTTCAGCCCCGGAAGGATTTACCCCCTTCCTGACCAGAGCGTTTTTTGCGATTCGGCACTGCGTCACTTTAACTGACAATTGCGCGGTCGTGCGACGTGGCTCCCAAACAAAATTGATGTCCTTTTTTTCCCACAAATAGAGCTTTCTTTTGGTGGTATTTGATCGCCTCTGCGATTTTTATTTTTTGCGCTATAAACAAAATAAGAGCGACAATTTTGAAAAAAACGCATTATTTTTTACATTTTGCTATAATAAATATCCCCCAAAAATATATAAAAAAAACATTTTTTTTCTTCAGTTTAGGCCGATCGTATTCTTCTACATATTTTTGGTAAAAAAAATCGCAATAAGCGTTTATTAATTGGTTTGCACAAACGTTATAGTGTTTACTAAATAGGGGATAGTTTATGGCATTTTTATTAATAATTTTTTATTTTACTAGTAATGGCGGCGATCAGCGATTTTTATTGTGACTGCGACGTTATGGCGGACATGTCGGACATTTTTGACACATTTTTGGGACCATTGTCATTTATACAGCGATCAGTGCGATTAAAAATGCACTGATTACTGTGTAAATGACACTGGCAGTGAAGGGGTTAACCACTAGGGGGCGGGGAGGGGTTAAGTGTGACCTAGGGAGTGATTACTAACTGTAGGGGGATGAGCTGTGTGGGTGACGTCACTGATCTCTGCTCCGATGACAGGGAGCAGAGATTGAGTGACACTTGTCACTAGGCAGAACGGGGAGATGCTGTTTACAACGGCATCTCCCCGTTCATCCGCTCCGTGAGGCGATCGCGGGTATGCCCGCGGCGATCGAGTCCGCAGGACCCGCGACCTGACTCACGGAGCTCCCGGCCGGCGCGCGCGTGCCGCCGGTGGCGCGCATGCACGGGCACGGCGGGAAATTCAAATGGACGTACAGGTACGCCCATTTGCCCAGCCGTGCCGCTCTGCCGACGTACATCGGCGTGCGCCGGTCGGCAAGCGGTTAAGCTGCAAAAAAAGTCTGACACTGCTAAAAGCAGCTGTAAACATGCCCTGTGCGCATGAGGCCTTGGAGCCCCACTGGTTTTTCTACCACCCCTCTTGCTACCTTTAGCAACCAACACTCCAATAGTGACTTTCCTACCAATGAACATTTTTTCACACTAATCTCTTTAACCATTTTTGTTACCTCTGGTACTTTCAATACCTCTGATCTGTCCAACAGTGCTCCAGAGTGCTTCTCACACACATCAGTGTGAAGCAGTCCAGCACACTGTGGGACAATTTTCCACATTAATTACAAAAAACCCCCACAGAAGAATTCTGGGAGTGGTATTTGAACTAGTGCCTATACCCAAAGTCTAATGCCGTGTACACACGACCGAACTTTTCAACCAAAATGGTCCGACGGAACAAATCCGTCAGACAATTCGATCGTGTGTGGGCTTCATCAGACCTTTTCTGTCGAAAAATCTGTCGGACTTTAGAAATAGAACATGTTTCAAATCTTTCTGACGGACTCGAATCCGATCGAAAAATCCGTTCGTCTGTATGCTAGTCCGATGGACAAAAAAGGACGCAAGGGCAGCTATTGGCTACTGACTATGAACTTCCTTATTCTAGTCCGGTCGTACGTCATCACGTTTGAAACGACAGGACTTTGGTGTGATCGTGTGTAGGCAAGTCCGTTTCGTTGGAACTCCGTCGGAACTCCGTCGAAAAGTCCTTCGGAATTCAGTTCGACGAAAAGTCCGGTCGTGTGTACACGGGATAAGGGGAGATGCTTCCAAAGACTACTACATACCAAAACACCACAAAGAAAACAGCACCTACCAAGGCTACAAATTGAAGAATTCATTTATTTATTGGACATTCACATAATAAGGAAAAAAATGTGGCATAGGCAAAACCCCCCTAAAACTTGGGGTGCTCCCCCACCGCCCGGGCCCCCCCTTGGTTCTCCACATTCCCCCTTCACGCACCCCAGAAATCCCACCCCACTCCTAATGCTTGACACCCCCCCCCCCCCTCTATATCCCCCTCCCCAACCCAGCTAAAAACCTAGCTCCCCCTTCGGTTATATGGGGTCAACATTAACACCAAACACTGCATCATAAAACTCCATTATTGGCTATCTCTGTCCAGTACAGCCTGTAATATCCAGGTCCAATCAGCAGTACCCTGTGGTACAAGTTCTTCTGACCCAGGAGAGGATGGCAAGATATACACTGGCTGTACACTCCACGATTCTAACATTTCTGTCAGTATGTCTGTCATAACAAGATACACTACATCATCAACTCCTTTATGCATTGTGGGCAAAATTTCTGCTGTGTGTTCATGCTCACTCAGTGCTTCTGTCATGATAGGGTTACCTTCTGCAGCAGCCAACGCACCCTGGTCTATAGGCTATAGAGCAGACCCTTCTCCTGGCACAGCAGCAATAGCGTCCACCTCACTTTTATACCCAGACACTTTGTCCAGTAACGCAAGTACTTCCTTGCACCACTTATATCAGTCTGTTTTAAGATGCTATTAACACATCACACATCTTCAGACATCATTGATTGCAATACCACCATTTCACCACTGTGCACTGGCAGTGCTTTATGCATTATATACACATTTGCATTTTTAGCACGCTGTAGACATGTGCAGAACGGAAAAATTAGTTTAGCTTTGGATAGATAGATGTTACTAATTTAGTTTTGTTATAGAATTCGTTTAGTTTGGTTTCAGAATTAGTTTAGTTTTGTTTCGTTTTCATTCAAATTTGTTTAGTTTTCGTTAAAAATGTGTTTATTTATACATTTTCCAATGAATTCCACCTTTTCAGAATGATTAGAATTTGAATTGGTCGAAAAATTATCAACCAATTCTAATTCTGTGTGAAGAAATTGCTGGTTGCTAAGCAGCGGGCCGGAAAGCTGGCCGCCCGCGTCCTTAACAACCATGAGTCATCATCTGTCAGCTGGCTTTCCCACTGACAGATGAATGTAAAGAAAAGAATGCCGGCATTGCCCGACAATAGAGAAATGTTTTAAAAAAACAGCGTTGGGTCTCCCCTCCCAGTCCATACCAGGTCCTTTGGGTCTGATATGGATTTTAACTAGAATCCCACGCCAAAATTAAAAAAAAAAAAGGCATGGGGGCCCCCCCCCCAAAATCCATACCAGACCCTTATCTGAGCATGCAGCCTAGCAGGTCAAGAAAGGGGGAAAGGGCGAGCGAGCGCCCCCCCCTCCTGAACTATACCAGGCCACATGCCCTCAACATGGGGGGATGGTGCTTTGGGGTGGGGGGGCTCTGCCATGTTGATGGGGACAAAGGCCTTATCCCCAGAACCGTAGCCGGTGGTTGTAGGGAGCCTGCGGGCAGGGGGCTTATCAGAATCTGGAAGCCCCCTTTAACAAGTGGGTCCCCAGATCCCGCCCCCACCCCTGTGTGAATGAGTATCGGGTACATAGCATCCCTACCCATTCACCAAAAAGTAATA